>NC_044985.1:17207040-17533117 GCF_008728515.1 Papio anubis | reverse complement strand
TGAGAAATCCCTTGTAATAGAGACTTCTAAAAATCCATATAATAGATTTTCAGGAAATACTGACTGATTTCAGGTGTCAGATCATAGCATCCTAGATGTCGTGTCTACTTTTAAATATGGACCATTTTTGAAAGGCGTATACCAGCTAGATTGGATCCACAATGGTGTTATCTAGCGACCCCTTTTTCTTCCTTAAATGAACCTCCGCCTTCTCCCTATGTAGTGGTATGCTGGGTGAGAGGGACCTGGGTTTGAATTTTGCCTCTATCAAAGTCTGATTGGTCTGGGGCACGTTACTTTAACTCTGTGATCTGATTGTCTACAAATGGGGACAGTAATTCCTACCTCAGAAAATTGTGGCAAAAGAAAATGTCATAATATACTTACTTACCACAGTGATATACTTACTGCAGCATCTGACATAAGATACCTATCCACCTCATTACTGTAGTAAATATTACAACTGCTTATATTGCTGTAAAATGTATGTGAGAGTCACTCATCTGTTGTGACCTCAACTCCCTAGAACATAGCTGAGAACATATATGAGGCCATTCTCACATTCCTGTGAAGAAATACTGTAGACTTGGTAATTTATAAATAAAAGAAGTTTAATTGGCCCACAGTTCTGTAGGCTGTATAGGAAGCATGGTGGTATCTGCTTCTGGGGAGGCCTCTGGAAACTTTCAATCATGGTGGAAGACAAAGGGGGAGCAGGCACATCACATGGTGAAACCAGGAACAAGAGAGCGAGGGGGAAGATGCCACACACTTTTAAAGGACCAGATCTCATGAGAACTTGCTTACTGTCATGAGAACAGCACCAAGAGGATTGTGCTGAGCCATCCATGAGAAATTCATTGCCATGATCCAGTTACCTCCCACCAGGCCCCACCTCCAACATTGGGAATTAAAATTCACCATGAGATTTGGTGAATTTTGGGTAGGAACACATATCTGGGAACACATATTTGGGTGGGAACACATATCTAACTATATCCGAATCTAAAAAGAAATTTAAAAGGTTTTTTTGTTAAAGCAGTTGCCTTAGGATCCATGTACTAAATTGCAAGTACTTTATTTTTTGAGTACTGTGGTTCTCACTCATAAATAGTGTACTTCTATCTTGTTTTATGTTGTTAACCAACTTGGTTATAAAGTTTCTAAATTCATAGCAATGCAACAAGAGAAGTATTGTATGGATATAAATTACTCTTAGAGGCACGTATGGCAATAACAGTGGCATACAAGTGACAATAAGGAAGGGGACAGGAAAATTATGATATATACTCTGCATTGATAGTTATAGTGATTATTCTAAATGATCATGGAAAAGTTAAATTATCTTCAGGTCATACCAAGAAAACTTAAAATAATATGCTTCATTTCTGGAAAATCATTACCACACTTTTTAAGTTTGCTTGATTGAATGGGCAGCTAGTAATTTATCTGGAAAATCCATGTACTTGAAATATCTTAATTTTTATTCGTCTAAGAATAAAAAAGTGTTAAGAACAGTAGTACAAGATGAGTATCCCTTATTCAGAATTCTTGGAACAAGGAGTATTTCAAATTTCAGATTTTCTCAGATTTGGGAATATTTGCATTGTACTTACTGGTTGAGCATTCCAAATCCGAAAATCTGAAATACAAAATATTGCAATGAGAGTTTCCTTTGCATATCTTGTCGATGCTCAAAACATTTTGGATTTTGAATTTATATTAACTTTTCTGAATCCATGAGAAAACATGTTCAGAGGTATGTTAAATAATTCCCTCTGGAAATTTTATCTTGAGATTTAAAAATTTAACATGCAAGTAGAGACTTAATACTATGCAAATATTATTATACAAACATATGTAACACTGCAAAAATGGAATAACTGAGCAATTGAGCCAAAAATAATTTCTAAATGAATTATAATTTTATAAATTGTATGTTAGCGTAGAATATGCATTGTTGGAAAAGATCATTTGTATAAGAAAAATATGTTTCTTCTGGGAGTCACAAAAGTTTCAAACTGGAAGGAACCTAACAGTTCTAGTCCAGCCTCCCTTCTGTGACGGGAGTCCCCCTGTACAACTCCCTATATACCCTTAGGGTCGTGAAGCAGTTTGGATAATGGATGCTGGAGTCAAATCGCCTGAGTTTGTATTCCAACTCTACCACTTACACTCTGTGTGACCTTGAGCTAGTCATTTGACCTGTCTGTCTCAGGTGCTTCATCTAATTATTGGAGAGAAGTATAATAACTACACATAGAAATTATCATCTTGAAAATCGTATGAGTTAATAGATGCAAAACACTTAAATAGGTTTGGAATATAGGTGCCAATAAATTGTTTAGTGACATATATAATCTATAATCCTTTAAATTAGAAGCTACACTAAATGAAAAGGAGAGATGAGGGTATTTGTCATGTGGTTCATGGGTGTTACATGCTGGGGTGATGTGTATGAACTGACCTGTCTGCATTAGAACCATCAGATCTTGATGCTTGTCATGTTTTCTGATCATAGTCATTTTAATGGTTACTGGCTCATGGGGGAAGTAGGTACGGGGAGACACCATTATTACTTGAAAGGATAGCTATACTGGCCAGTTGCAGAATGTCTTGCCCTCCCTGATGCATTTACTCTCTTGGAAGTGAGTCTCTCACCCTGCTCAACAGCATGACTCACAGCATTTTGTAAGGGCGCATTGGAGTGAACTGCCCTGGTAGGTATCCTGGGTGACATAGGAATAGAGCAGGACAGAAGAGACAGGCTAGCATGGAGTTGCATGTGATGCTAGAGGTCTGTCTGAATCCGTAGTTGGACCATAGCTAAAAATATTCATCAAGCGAGAAGTGTATCTCAGTGAGCACAATGGACCACAGTGATAGAAACTTTGTCTATAGAAAGATTAGGATCAAATTAGCAAGTAAGAGAGGTATTGGCAGAAGGAATTCGAGGCCAGCACCAAGGTTAGTTCCCTGGAAGGCTTCTGCAGCACACAGGCTTTCTCAAAGACAGTCCAGTATCTGAGCCAAGGCCTCCTTTGACTAAATATGCCTGGGCCTAGAACGGAAATCTAATAAAGCCAGTTTAAATGAAGGTCACATCTTTTCCTCCTAAGAAGTCTTTATGGTTTGTTCAGAATAGCAGCAAAACGTTGCTTATGTTGAAAGGTGCCTGATTTTCTGAATTCTTGAACTTTTTTCATTATGATTTCCTTCTGGAATGCTGCTTCTTATTCTCAAGGCCAGGGAAGTTTCCTGAAAGTGAATCCACAATGATCCTTGACTGTGTTCTTAAAAAAAAAAAAACACAGACACTAGAACAGATTTAGTTGACTGTGACTTTAGATGACCATGTTAAGAATATGTGCTACTCAGCAAAAGAACCTATCATCAAACAACCTACAGAATGGGAGAAAATTTTTGCAATCTATCCATCTAACAAAAGTCTAATATCCAGAGTCTACAAGGAACCTAAACAAATTTAGAAGAAAAAAACCCCACAACCCCATTAAAAAGTGGGCAAAAGACATGAACAGACACTTCTCAAAAGTGTCTATTTATGGCATCCAGCAAACATGAAAAAAAGCTCAACATCACCGATCATTAGAGAAATGCAAATCAAAACCACAACGAGATACCATCTCACACCGATCAGAATAGCAGTTATTAAAAAGCCAAGAAACAACAGATGCTTGGGGCCTGTCGACAGAGAGTGGGAGGAAAAGCATCAGGAAAAATAGCTAATGCATGCTGGGCTTAATACCTAGGTAATGAGTTGGTAAGTGCAGCAAACCACCATGACACAAATTTACCTATGTAACAAATCTGCACATCTTGCACATGTACCATGGAACTTAAAAATTTTTTAAAAGAATATCTTCTACCCTTTCTGGGCAGTCTCATCATGACTACAATCCCTGGAGCTTAAGAATAAACTTGAATCTTTTGTGGCTCAGATAGAAATATCACTAAAAGTCTGTGCTAGAAATAATCTGTTCACTAATCCCAGACTATAGTTACTTGGAAAGTTCTGAATTCACTCCTCTTGGTCTTGTCTTTCTCTAGGTCTGCTCCTTGCTAACATTTAGTGGAGTGTTGATGCCATAATTAACAAAGTGTCAGGCTCTCCTCTAAAACTCACTTCTACCCACAGCACCCAACAGTGACTTTTGACAATTTTTCACACCTCTCACAGATGCTTAATCCACTCAGAAATAAGCAGTAATACTTTATTCACCAGCCCCTACACCTGTACTTTCCATCAATGAGCTAAGTTTCATTGAATGACATGATTGTAGCTTTCTCATCCTGGAAGCATGCAAAGTAGAAGCTTTTGCTTTCTCCGAAGCCAAAATAAAACAAATAAACATAGATTATATGCTGACTGATTAGTAGCTTTACATTGTATATATCAACCAGCATTTAGTCATCTTTAGAGATCTAGGTACTGGGAATCATTTTCCCCAATGTAGGAAAAAGTTTTGGATTGTTGCCTAGTTTTAAATCTTCTTGCAACATCATAATTCAACCACAAAAGATAGTGAGAGGAATAAGTTGGAGAAAATTGGATGGTAATAAGGATGGTAAAGTGAAGAGAGGAAGCACATTTTTCTTTGTCCCTTTCTCTAGGGTGGTAATTGGACTAATTCATCTGATATTATCATTCTTTTCAAAACACCTGGAAGCACAGTCAAAAATGGTAGACAACTATAAGACTTAGTTATCTTTTCAGATTCCTCATCATATTTTCTATATGGCATATAGTCAAATGCATTATCACTCCAGGAAGATGTGTGCTGGGTCTCTTTGCAACATGGTGTGTGGCGCTAGTAACACATGCTAGACAGCTGTACCAAGCAACAGGGACTGAGTTCCCCAATCCAAGGAAACATATCATAAAATGTCCTCTCCTAAATTAACAAAACTGTTATTCATGTAAAGTTGATACATAAGAGGAAAAGATTGAGAAAACAAGTGTCTTTATGAGTGCAAGCTAGAAAGCTACTCAGTTTTGCTTCTATATTTCCAAATAGCATATAATGATAGAATGATTATATAGTAAATCACGTTAATTACCTTCTTCCACAGCTGTTGTTTTCAATATGGGGAAATTATAATTGTTTAAAATAAGTGTATAACTTTCTCCTACATTTAGTGTACTAAATACAAGTAAATGAGGTTTTGAACATCTTTTAAAAATGTTTTATCTTTAGTGAAAGATATGTTAACTCTAAATTTTCAGAATTAAATAAAATGCCATAGTTTATGTTTGCTTATTCAGATTCATAATTTGATTGCATAATGAGTATTACATTTTAGTACTATGTAAGATATGAGTAAAACTTTTCTTTGAATTATTCTCATTTGCTACCTTGTAAAGGCCTGATGGTTGTCATTCTTAGCTTATAGTCTACTAAAATATGTGTCTGTGTGCAGTTTGTTTTTATGCAACATATTTATTTCAAATATATGCAGTAGGTGATGACATTAATTTCTTTTTTTGTGAGACAGTTTTGAGTAGCCTTTGAATTTTCTTTGAAAAGAGCTTGTACTGCATCTGCAAACTCAATCCCAATATGCATTGAAGAACTGTGAAGTACACACAATTCTATTTGGGTCATAGATGTTTATACTTTATGGTTAGGTCTATTTAATATTTTTATATAGTTTACATTCATGTCAGTGAGAAGGAGTTAAGACATACAAATGTGTCTCAAATGCAAAGATTATATAATGAGTATATGCAGGAGAGCCAGTCCTGGGTGTAAGGACTGATGGGGACTAAGTTCCTTGCTGATTATAATAAGGTGATTTTCACAGCAATATTCACAATAGCAAAGACATGAAATCAACCTAGGTACCCATCAATGGTGAATTTCATTTTAAAATATGGTATATATATACCATGGAATACTACACCGCCATAACAAAGAATGAAATCATGTCCTTTGCAGCAGCATGGGTGTAGCTGGAGGTCATTATCCTAAGCAAATTAATGCAGGAACAGAAAATCAAATATTGCATATTCTCACTTATAAGTAGGAGCTAAGCACTACGTATACATGTACACAAAGATAGGAATAATAGACCCTGGGGACTACTAGAAGTGGGGAGCGGGAGGGAGGAGAGGCATGGGCTGAAAAACTACCCACTGAGTACTACAGTCAGTACCTGGGTGATGGGATTCATACCCCAAATCTCAGCTTTATGCAATATACCCATGTAACAAATCTGTACATGTACCCCCTAAATCTAAAATAAATGTAAAATTATAAAAAATCAATAAAGATAATTTGCAACCAAGCTTTACTTAAAGGAGAAATGGAAGCAGGATGAAGAAATGTGTACATTATAATAGAACAATATATGTATATTTTAAAATAATATGAAAAAATATTCACAGGTCTGAGAGAGAGTATGAAAAAGTGCTGGTGAACATTAATATGGAGAAAACTTCAAAGTTTGAATGGAGAGGACCTGTTTAACACTTGGTGCTTGTACTAGTTGTCTCTTGTCCTGTAACAAATTACCCCAAATCTTTACCCTCAAACAAAACACACATTGATTGTCTCAGTCTCTGCGCATCTGGGATCCAGGCATGGGTAAGCTGTGTCCTCTGCTTCAGGATTTCTCAGAGGCTTAGCTGAAGGTGTGGGCTGGGATGGGAGTCACCTCGAGGCTCCACTGGGGAAGGATTGGCTTCTAAGCTCATTTGCTATTGGTGGGATTCACTCCCTACTGGCCAGTTGCAGCTCTTAGTTCCATGCCACATGGGCCTCTCCAACATGGCAGTTTGCCTCATCAAAGCAAGCCAGCAGAGAAGGTAATACAGTTCGCTAGTGTAGGGGAGAGGGAGATGGCTTCCTTCACCCTTCCCGGTTCTTTGGCTGAGCTATGAATTAAATTGACGTAAGACAATTGAATAGGAGAAAAGGCGGACACATTTATTACATGCATAGGGCATCACAGGAAGGAAACGTGAATATCCCAAAACCCAGTGAGATCTAGAAGCGTATTACCATCTTCTGAGGGAATAGAGGAGGGGCACGTAGGCAGCTTACAGGGGAGTCATTGATTCTGGGAAAGAGGAATGGACACTCCAAAGAACAGGTGATTGGGCATTGTGTCCAACTCTGGTTTTCTCTGTGATGAGTCAGACCTCCCTAGTTGGTAAGATTCCCAGAGAGGGGATTCATGACAGCTGAGCCACTCCTGGAGGCAGATAAGGGGAGCCCAGAGACAGCCCCTCCCTGCACCTTCCCTTCCCAGGTGCCCTCAGTTTGAAGTAGTCAGCGTACCAAAGCAACATACTTTGGAATGGCATTTCCTGCTTTCAAGTAATAAAAGTTCTCTAATGAGCAGCCTTCTTCCTGATACAAATACTTCTACTAATGAAGATTTCCTTTGTAGCTGTCAATTTCTTTTACAAAAGGAGAGGTTTTCAGAGCTACTTCTGTGTCTGCATTTTCTCAGAATAACCAGCTCAAAATATGTCAAAGGAATATGTTTTGGGCTGGCATATCCTAGTCTCCTACAGTCATATTTTGGGGTGATGTGTTCTTAGGCCCAACACTAGTAAGATGGAAGTCACACTCTTTCCTCATGTAACTACAGAAGTGACATCAAGTGTGCTGTTTTCTGTTGTCTGAAGCCAGATGCTAGGTCCGGCCTCGGCCAAAGGAGAAAATATGTCATACAAATCACCTGGGGTCATCTCAGAAGTGTGCATACCATTGTCCATTCCCTTGCTTAAGAACTAGAATTTAGACTGGGTATGGTGGTTCACGCCTGTAATCCCAGCACTTTGGGAGGCAGAGGAGGGTGGATTTCCTGAGCTCAGGAGTTCAAGAACAGCCTGGGCAACGTGGCAAAACCTCGTCTCTACTAAAATACAAAAAATTAGCCAGGCATGGTGGTGGACACCTGTAATCCCAGTTACTTGGGAGGCTGAGGCACAAGAATTGCTTGAACCCAGGAGGTAAAGGTTGTAGTGAACAGAGATTGAGCCACTCACTCCAGCCTGGATGACAGAGCAAGACTCTGTCTCCGAAAAAACAAAAAACAAACAAGCAGAAAACTAGAGTTTACACAATAGCAAACATATCCCTGGATTAAGCATTGTGTGCATGTGTGGCTATATATACATACCTGCTGACACATATGTGAGTAGATGTATATGCACTTATATGTGTATATGCACACACATCATTCATAGAGATATATTAGAAACTTTTTTCTTCAAGGCTTTAAATATAAGCATTCTAACATATATTTAACCCCAGGAAAAATTTGACGTGGAAGAATATCTATTTTTTCCTGTTCCGCTCCCCCTGCTAAGGACCCCTTTGTTCATTTCTGGGCCTCCCTCCCCTCCAGGCCCACTGTATCCAATTTCCTCCTGCTGATCCCCAGATTCACTCCTTCCTGGGGAACCCAGCTCTCTAGGCATTCAATATGTCTATGCTTCTTTCCAATATAATCTCTGCATGCAGTAACCTGCTTTTCCTCTAAGGGTACTGCTTTCTGAAATGTTAAAATGCATAGCGCGTGGAAACTATTTGCTCCTGTCATGGCTAAATAATCTGTTTCCCCTAACATAAATAAAAGAAGGCCAGTCTACAGTTTTCATTTCACCAGGACTTCCTGAGGGGGTGTGCCGAATGGAGGGTTATTGTGTGTTCCCAGGCAGAAGGGGGGGTTATTTCGGTGTTTGTGTCATTACCACAAGTAAGGTAGCTGCTGACATTGTCCGTCCTGGTGCCTGGAGGCATTTCTCTGACACCTTCCACTCCATGGGCTCCGCTCTTTTCCACCCTTGCATCTTTGCATGTGTTTTTCGCTGTCCCTGGACTACTCTTCCTCCCCTTGTCCGTTTGGTGATTGCTTCTCCACCTTTCACAATCCCACTTAGATTTTACCTTGTGTTGTGAGGACGTCCCTGACCTGGTAGGGTAGAATTATTTACCATGCCGCCTTCCTCCTAGCCTGTGTCTTGTGCATTATTGCACGTAGCTCACTACAGTGTATTTATTTTGAACAAGTTCTATTCTCCCATATTTTTAGTCCTTAAAGGACAGAATGCTTTTGATAGGATGAAATGAAATTTAAAAATAATAAAGACGTTATCCTATGCCCCAACCAGCATCCCTTCTTGAAGTTCCTCTGTGCATGCTACCGTGAAACTGCTTCTCCCGAACCCCAAAGTTGCTTCTGGCTTTCCTTGTCTTCATGCATTCATGTACTTGCCTCTGAGTCATGAAAATGTTGATTCCTGAAATGTATCTTTTATACTTGTCATTTTTTCTCCTCTTCTGTTTTCTGCCCTGGTCTGGGTCCAGCTCATCCCTTATCTGGACTAAGTGGTGCCTTCCCTGCCTCTGACCACCACAGGACTCAGCTTTTCAAACACCCCTTTTGTTAGGTAAACCTCATTGTTTCTCATCTAGCAGTAGGGTCCAAGTCCACATTCTGCAGCTTATCATTTGAATGTTCTTTATGCTGTGTTCCTTAGCAACCTTCCTGTCTTTAGCTGAACAAAGACAGACTCCCATGATGTCGTCTTTGGTGGCTCCAATGTATAGCAGCACTTAATATGTGGCAGATGCATAATATTGAATTCATAAATGACTTGAGTTATAATTAGCTAGGATTTGACATTTATTTAGTAACTATTTTCTGACAAGCACATTTTACTGATGAGGAAACTAAAGTGTGGGGAGGTAATAACTGTCCAGTGCCACATGGCTGGTGAGTGACCACCTGGAGGAGAAGCCAGGCAGCTGCCCCAGTGCCCTCCCGTAGCAGAGTGTGCAGGCTCCGACCCACACAGGACTTGTCAAATTTCACTAAGGAAGGGCAAACCAGAGGACATAAATGAGCTTGTTTTTAACTATAATTATTGCGTGTCTCAGAGGAAGTTACATTTTAATCCTCCATTGTGATTTTTATCTACAGTTAGCTGCATTTTCAAATCCTAAGCTTCCTTCTCATGGGTTTGGTTTGGGTTGTTTGCTTCACTTTTCTAATATGATTAGATACATCCAATGCACACTTAGGTCTTGTGCTCAAGTGGCAATAAGGGGACAGTCAGAATGCCGACTGCTAAATCTTATGTGGCTTCATCCCCTTTTCTTGGGATACAAGTTAAAAGAATAATCAGAGTTCAGAGATAAATATTTTAAGGACTGTTTCCCTGTTCTTAATTAAACAACTTGAATTAAGGTGTAGAAAAGTATGACAGGAGAGACAGAGTCATCTACAGGCCAGGCCCTGACATTCAAAGCAGATAAAGTTTACTTCCATTTCATCATTCTCCACTTTTCCTTCCTTCCCCTGCCCCAATTCTCCCCACCACTGACCAGTGCCCTCCTCTTTGCTTCTCTTTGTTCCCTATCAAAATACCCTATTGATAATTTTCGCTTCAGAAAAATCTGATAAACGCCCAGTGAGTTAAATGATAATAACAAAAAAAGAGCTGCAACATATTGAGTGCCTCCTATCTCCCAGGCTCCTCGCTATGTAGTTTTCTGTAATTGCTACTCTGTATAGCCACTTAGTAAGTTATCCCTAGTTTACAGTTGCTAAAGCAGAAGTTTAAGGAAGTGAAATCCACAGTATCATAGGACACAGTAGAAAAGTAGAAGAATTAGGAATCTGCTTCAGGATTGTCTTCATTCCCATGGTCAGGCTTGTTTCTTCATTAATGTGGTTTCCATCGAAGAGTCATTCCTTTTTAGTAGGCAAGAACTTAAAGCTAGAGAAATGAACCTCTAATGTTTGACTTAAATAGCAACAAGGCTAAAGGGTGGGCAGTCTTTTAGGCACCATCCACTTGGCACACCTTCTAGGCCCGTTCTGTGACTTTATATCATGCTGACCATGAACTGGCTTCTTTTTAAGATAAAATTTCCCTAGAATTAATGTAGCAAATGATTGGTGTTCCTCCTGCCTCTGAGTATCTGCCAAAAGCAAACTGCATGAAAGCCTTAGCGGCCTGTCTTTCAAGGGCTCCTGCTAATTGTTGTGGATCCCTGAACAAATGATAAATATATTCCTGGAGCACTTAGGCAACAAGAGCACTTGCTGTGCACAGCTCTAGGTATTCTAAGTCCTTTAAACTCATGTCATCTTCATACCACCTTAAGGATGTGTTAAGTACACTTATCCTGTTCTAGGAGTCAGAACACTGAGGTACAGGGATATGAAATCTAAGTAGTAGATATTAAAACTAGTGTAAGTAGAAAACTTAAATCCAGCCTGTCTGAACCGGAGCTATTTGTCCCAACCACTTTGTACTTCTACTTCTCTGTTGAAATTCTTATGCAAACAATTCATTGTCTTTTGAGGAGGTTAACTCCTTAGTAGACAGTATGTCAGTATTCTGATGGGTCATGACTTCACACCAAAAGAAAAACAAGGCAGTGCGCCCTCAAGAACTCAGGCCTCTTCTGTGGGGCTTCCTAAAACAACTCGATTGCTAGGCACTCATTGCATATAACCCCTGCACTGCCAGGTTGCCTGGTGGGTTGACCACCATTCTGTTTGGGTTGGGACATAGACAGAATAGGCACCCCGGGATATTTGAGGAAAACTATGGAAGACAACAATGTGAGGGATCAAATAGTGTTACAGACCACAAATCACTTCTTGAGGAGTTGCTAGGATGAAAAAAAATCAAGACCTGCAAGGTCAATGAGAGCTTCCTGGGGCAGTATGGACTTGAGATACAGACTGAGGAAGGTTTGAAAAGACTTTTCACCTTGCCCTTGCTTGCCCTCCATTAAGAGCTGTGATTTGCTGCTCTTTCATTTTTTACCATCTTGTATAACCCCGAGAAATTAAGTAGCAGGGGAGAAGTGTTGCCCATTGCAAAGCATGATCTTGATTATAAAGTATGTTCTGGGGCCTCCACTTCTGTCCGGGGAGATCTCTTTTGTGTTACTGCTTTCATGTGTTTGGGGAGATTGGGGAGAGAAGGAAGCAGTGGGGAGGGGAAGAACTTGCCTTACAGAAAAGTCCCAAGGCATGCATGAGGATTTGTCAGTAGAATGAGTGTACAGTCTAGTAAAAAAAGGAAGATTTAAAGTGTTAGAAAAAAATTTTTTTTCAGAATCTGTAGGCAAGAATGCTATGCCATTGTTTGTTCATTGCTAATCAGGCACCTTCAGCCATGTTTCCATTCAAAAATATTAGAGAATTACAGGGGTTTGAATAACGATAATCATGGCATATTTCACATTTTGAAGTTTGAATAATTCACCTGAACTTAATTGCAAAATGAAATACTGTATTTGTGCATAGCCTTCTGGTTCTACATTAGGAAAGGAAAGGTATATTACACTTGTAAACCTTGACCCTGCTTTGGTTTTAAGAACTTTTGTAATGGAATCTGCATACCCAGGGGTTTCCCAAAGAATGTGAAATGCCAGAAGAATGCATAAATGCCTGGAAGGTGGACAGGATTAATTTAATGGGAAATAGTTGCCTTCAGAAAACATAGGAAGAACAAAGAAAATAACATAAATAGGTTTTGACATGAGACATTAGCAGATGGTTTCATATAGACACAAAGGTATTATCTTTGCACTTTGTTAATAAAAATTCTGCAGACATTGTTCATATTATGTTTGTCAGGAAATGATCATATAAATAAAAATAGAAGGTTGGTGTGGAAAGGATATAAATATTGAACACATTTCACACTGCATATCAATCAGTTAACAATGGGCTAGTTTCCTTGCCCTTTACCATTATTCAATGCAAATTTTGAAATGTAGAAGGCTTTATAAATTTGTTGTCTCTCAATTACATATTAAAAGATGCTTTCATTTGAGTGGCAATCTGTAAATATTACATTGCCACATCTATTAGTTCCCCATCAAAATACATTTTTTTTTAGTTAGGAAAGCTGACATCTTCATGGTGAGGTTGATCACCTTGGCTGTGGCCATTAGCTGGGTTCTATTGGCCAGACTCAGCTATCCTTTCTTGAACCTTTCAGACACAAACTTTTTAAAAGAAACATAATGAAATCCTTCCTTACACTGAATGTTGCTAGCAGTGTGTCCAGACTTGGAAAACCTTCTCTTGTTTTATTATGATTCATTTTAGATAGCAGTCAGAGCACGCTTTCTTCTATAGCATTAGTACTATTTAATTAAGGATTCCAAAAGAGTATTTTCTTTGTATTATATTTATTTAGACAAAGAACATTCCAAATCTCTTGGGAAGGCTGCTAAATTATTTCTTAATACGGAAGACCTGTAAAGATTTGTTTCCATCAGATTTTGGTGAAATGCACCATCTGTTCAGCTAAAGAGCCGCTATTATCAAAACAGGTAGAAATAGAAACTTCTTTTTTTTTTCATCACCTTTTTTTTTTTTGTACTCATGTGACTATATTACCAACCATTTGCAAAATCTGTTATAAATCATCAGACTCGTGTGCTCTCGCACACCAAGCTCTTTTGTGTGTAGGCCTGGGCCTCAGGGTCATTGGCATTGATCTGTCCACCGGACACTAGCTCGGATTTTATTTGGTTTTACTGGGGAGCATGGGGCTACTGCTTTTACTGCCATCTGAATTTTGCTAAATTCAAGAGCAAATTTGCTGTCTTCTTTCTTTCTATCTTTCTCCTTGCTATTTCTTTTCTCTCTCCCACCTTTCTAATTTTTTTATGTCCTAGAGCCACGCCAGTACTCACAGTCACATAAACATTGCAGGCCTTTTTGTGCCTTTGTACCTGCTGTTCTTGTTGGGCAGCCTTGTCTCAAGCCCTTCCATTGGTGAGGACTTCTTACCTTTCCAGACTTCACCACAACAGTTTCAGTTCTGGAAAACCTTCTCTGTAAATCCCCTCCCCTCCCACTTCCAGGTGCCCCACTTCTCTGCTCTCAGCACAGTCTAGCTACCTCTCTCATGGTACTTACTGCGTGCTATTTGTCGACACATTTGTTCGTCTCCTTATTAAGCAGTAGTAAGTTCCTTGTGAGTAGAGACTGGGTCTTGTATTTCAGGATCGTTTGCACCTTAAGACTCAATAATTAGTGGGCGAATGAATGGATTGTGTTTGGATGGAAATAAAACGTCCACTCCTTGCTCCGGGAAGTGGTGCACATTTGACGTGCTCACTGCCCTGATGAAGCTTTATCATTATTTGGAAAATTCAGACATGTCCATGACCATGGAGTAGTACAATAAACAGAGGGATCAGAGCCCTGTGATCAAGGAAGGCTTTGTGGAGGAGTTGGGGTTTGAGCTCTTCCATGAGTTATAGTTATTCTTCATCCTTCCTCCTGGTATTACCAGGAGGGACCAAAAAATGAAAAGTCAGAATGTCTCCAAGAGAAAAAAAAGAGTTCAGTTCTTTTATCCGATCAAAAATGACAACTCTTGAAGAAGGCTTCTTTATTTCAAATTCTTCCATCAATTGGTAGCTGTATGACTTTGGACAAATTACTTGGCCACTTTAAGCAGCACATTTCTTCATGTATCAAATGGTGATTAAAATTGAGTTGTGATACGAAAAAAAAGAGATAATTTATGTAGCATTCTTACCGTGATGGTTGGTATATGGTAAGTGCTCAATAATATTAAACATGATTGCTGCTGTCATTATTAAAGCCCTTTACCACTGGGCTTATCTGTTGTAAAGTGTATGTGTTCATTGTGCTTTATTAGATAAAGTGAGCCCTGCTGTGAAAAAAAAATACTCTGCATCAAAAATTTACTTTAATGTGTTTATTAGGTTGAACCATATAAAACTGTTATTTTTATAGGTCAATTGTGATCAAATATCAGAAATTCTATATCAATCAATATGTATGTATTTACCCATTAGGGTCTTAGATCTTGGTTATAAATTAGAAAGTGGAAATTGAAATGGAAAACATTATGCGTGAGAAAGTTTATGATCTCATGATCCACTAATTTCAAGCAGTAGTCTCTGTAAAACCGCCGTTTGCCAAAGAGGCTTGGGCAGTTCACTGTAGTACGTCATTTAATACTGAAAACGTAAGGCTGAAATGGTGATAAGACCACAGCACCCAGGTCTCAGTAAGGTTAAGTTCTAGTTTGGATCTCAAACATGGTAAGTGAACTTGGTCTAATGTTTTCCTGGTGTTCAAAGTTTGATAAACCAAAACGTCAAGCCCAGCATAGATGGTATCATTCAACTAAAAGTTTAGTGGTACCTGTATTGTGCCACAAGGGACAACACACCTGTTGAGATGCAAAAACTGAGAATGTGATGAATCATATAGGTTAGGTTTTAAAATGCAGCAGGAATTCATTTGGATATGGAGATTTCTAGAGGCTTTCGGACTAATTCTTGCAGAATTTGAATAGCTTCACTGGTGGTGGACCGGAGTCCCATTCTAGGAGGAAAAATGAGAAGTGGGTCTGGAGGCAGGAAAGCAAAGGTGTATGTTATAAGAATGAATCCCAAGTAGCCATGGCTATCTGCACATATAGTACATGAGGAAGAACAGGGGGACATAAGGCCATAGGAATAGGTATGTATTTCAAATGCTTTGCTATGTGGTTCAGTCTTTGTCTTGCAGACAGTAACGTGGGTCCATAATTGAAATGATAAAAATTATTGTTTGAAGTAGATTGACCTGCTGTTGGGTGAGGATGAGGGAGTGACTGACTAGTCAAGGGAACAGGTTAGAAGACTTTAAGAGCAGTTCAAGGACAGGAAATAGAGGCATTGGTCAAGGAAAGAGGAAGCTATTGAATGGAAGGAATTGGCAGAGCTTGGGAAGAGTTGGGATGAGAAAGCAGTCGAAAAGATACTCCAGGCCATTCATCCTGTGACTGGGGTGGTATCATTGTCAGTCAGGAAAATATAGACCTGTGAAGACACTTCCAACACAGAAGGATGTAAACCAGGATGTAGGTGCCTATACACAAAAACGGGTTTGGGGAGCAAAAGTCCAGAGGGCCTCTAATGGCTATCAAGTTCAGGCTGAGCTGTGGTCCCCGAATTGGGAGCTTGTTGATGCTACCTGATATGTTTTGGCTGTATCCCCACCCAAATCTTATCTTGAATTGTAACTCTCACAATTCCTATGTGTCGTGGGAGGAACCCAGTAGGAGGTAATTGAATTATGGTGGCAGGTCTTTCCTGCGCTGTTCTCATGATGGTTAATGAGTCTCATGAGATCTGGTGGTTTTAAAAATGGGAATTTCCCTGCATAAGCTCTCTCTCTTTGCCTGCTGCCATTCATATGAGATGTGCCTTTCACCTTCCACCATGATTGTGAGGTTTCCCCAGCCATGTGGAACTGTAAGTCCAAAAAATGTCTATCTTTTGTAAATTGCCCAGTCTCAGGTATATCTTTCTCAGCAGTGTAAAAACGGACTAATACACTACCAAAGATGGAAAACGTGTGGAACTGCTGTGAGTGTCACAGCAGCCCAGCAGCCCTGTAGCCTGCTGACAAAGAGGAGGGTGCAGAATTCAGCCAACTGTGCCAAAACCTGATGTTGCCAAAGCACACACTAATCCTGTCACTGTTAGCAGAGGAAGAAAAACGTCACCTGTTTTCAACTTTCAAAACCCTGCCAGTGCACCTTATTGACAGGTCCTGAATGTTGACAGTGGAGTCTGAGAAAATACAGTTCCCAGGCATTATGCTCCTAAACCACCAGGGAAAGCATAAGAAGGGGTGGGAATGCTGCCCAGGATGGGCAGACAGTACCAGATTTCATAAGGAGAGGAGAGAAGACAGAGAGCCTAGGTGAGATATGGTGACTGGCACCTGTAGATATGCTGAGAGCAAGGTTCTGGTGGGGCACATATTGAGCATGCCCAGTAGGTGATGGAAAAGCCAGGTGTAGGCTTGGAGATTTAGATTTGGAAATCTGAAGGAAAGGGGGCAGTAGATGATTTGAGAGGCAGAATAAGCAGAGAGGGCAGACAGAAGACTGAGCTCCTAAACAGGGGTGTGGCCATCTGCAGGTGATGGAAGAGGGAAGTAGGAACTGAGATAGGAAGGAGAAGACTCTGGAGAAGGCAGTCATGAAGGCAAGGGAGGGCAAAACTTCAGGAGGGAAGGGGTGGCCAGTACCACATAACCAGAAAGATGCAGAAACAGCCATTGAAGGGGAAGACTTCAGGCCACCTGTTGGTAAGAAACCACTCTGAGTATAGTGATCAGGGCAAAGTCAGATTGAAGTCAGTTGTTGAGGTTAATTTGGTGGGGAAAAATGTGAAAGCAGAACATATAAATTACTTTTTATAACAGGTAGTGGGGAGAAGGGAAAAAAGAGGAATAGATTGCAATGGGAGAAAGGAGACAAAGGAGGCATCCATTAGGATAAAGTTTACTTGCTTGTCATCTGATAAAGAAGATCTGGTGGAGAGATAAAAACAGCTATGAAGAGGGCGGGATGAAAGCAGAGGTCCAGAAGAGACAAGAGAGGATGGAAGCAAGGGGTCCAGCAATAGCTATGCAAAAGAGGGCTAAGGGGCCTCCGCATCTGTAAATATTCTAATTGGCATTGCAATTGAGATAATCAAGAACATGTTGAATTCCCCTGAAGAGCATGGTATCAAAGCAAGGAGAGCAGCAACGTGGTTCACAGAATGATAATCATCCCTTCTGTCCAAACTGAAAATCAGGAAATGAGCAACACCAAACACACCGCCGGTTGATGTGGATACAAGCTCCCTTTTCTGTATTGATGTGCTTCAAATAGCCACGCTTATTAACTGCTGTGTGGTAATGAAGGCTCTCTGTTGAAGGCTGTGGTTGCTGTCCGTGTTCACTTATAAGAAGAACATCGACATTTGATTTACTCAACTTCACTAATCAGTTTCTTGGTTGTAGAAAACCTGCAGTATCATTTTAGAGCCCCCTATTATAGCCTAACAAGATATAGATAATTAAGTCCTAGGGGACTGTGGTCTAACTTGTTGCTGCAGAACAGGCTGGTTCCCTCTCCTTTCCAATCTGGGGCAAGTCTTTGCACTTTACAATTAAATCTGCTCTTCTTGCTGCACAGTCCTTTGTTTTGGAGGAGGCAATGATAACTGGAATCAGGTTATCTTGCTTATTACTTGATTTTAAACATCTGTATAGCGTAGGTACTATTGTCTTTATCAATATTACAGTAAAATTCTGTGGATGGAAAGAAAGCAGAGGTCTGCACAATTTCTCATGTTTGTGTAGAGAGATGGGGGGAAAAACTTATAATCCTGGGTCTAAAAATCCCACAGCACAGCTTTAAGATAGAAAATAATGTTGTGTGTATCTGTGTGTAGTGTCATGGTATTCTCTAGCAGCTTAATCAATGTAGTATATTATCACTCATTCTTTACATCTTAAAAATCCTGTCACTTGGGAATCTGATGTTTATCAATGCTTAGTTTTCCTTATTTTTTATTTTATACTATTATCTGAGAATTGTGCTTCGTTTTCTATTGCTTTTCAATATCAAAGAAAATTATTTAAAAATTAGTTTCAGTATATAGATTCTCTGCCCTGTCCCCTCGAGTATCCTTGCTTTTTTCGTTTTTGTACCTTTGACAATTTAAGAATAAATAGACATTATTTTGGCCTAAAGTTACTGTATTTCCAAAATCCTTTTCATTCATCAGGAATGTACAATGAAAGTACTATATAAAACCTTGTATTCCATGACAAAAAAATACCTGAAGACACTTGACTTTTGTTTAATGTCAACCTTGTGGTTGGGGAATGTTGCAGTTATTGGTATTAGTTTTATCATAGCAGTTCTTTCTTAGCAACAGATATTCTGATGTGGTTATTCGTTATTCCCTCATAGACATCCAAGGTCAAGAAGAACATATTCCAAACACTAAAGGAAACCTGAGCACCCAAAAGTGTCAGGAATACATGCACAAATACACGGATTATAATGAGACAGGGGCTGCAAATATGCGTATGTACACATTGGAGGAGCATTATCTTGAGGCCTGGTTGATATTGTCTGAGATGTAGGATGTATGTAGTGGTGAACATAACTTTAAATGCACGTAATTCCATTGGAAGAACCTTAAGTAGGTGTGCTGACAGTGATCTATAATGTTTTGTGTTTGATTAAAATGCCAGCGTGTATACCAAACTAAAACGAAGTAACGAAGTGTTCTTACTTTCAGTAGAGAGAGACTATTTTACACATATTTAAAGCATATTTCTTATGAAGAAAATCATAATAAGCAGTTTAAACTTTGCAAATAAGATCATTAGTTATGTTTGAAAATTCCGTTTTCATCAAGCTAAGTCCAACTCATTTTTCAAAACTTCAGTACATCAGCATCTCCAGAGAGCCTCTGTTGATGCTCAACTAACTCTTTTCATGCCCCTAGCATCCTCTTCTGGCTCTATTACATTGTGGGGTCATTGTTGGTCTGCCGGTCTACTGCAGTTGGCAGTTTTTCTTCATTGAAGTTACTCGTTACAACACAAAGCATATCATAGGCATTCAACAGATGATTATCAAATAGAGGAACAGATAAATGGATGAGGGGGATACAGGAATGAATGAATACATTAGGAAACAATTATTCACATTACATAAGGTGTTATTTTTAAGCTTTCCACCATTGGAAGTAAAATTAGATTCATCTTTTCCTTTTATTTTTCAGCATCTAATATGCCTCAAATGAGGTAAATCAATATATAACTCCATAATTTAGGGAATTTCCATCTACACAAGATAAATGGTTAACCTACTGTGTGATGTGGGTAGTAGAAAAAACTTGAGATATGCATGGGGGTCCCTAATGAGCTTATAGAATACTTGTTGAACTAAGAAACCCATACATGAAATCGTTTTTTTCATATGTAACCATGCCAGGGTAGTCTATGAGTAAGTTAGGAGGACATTGGAATGGAGTTTCTCATAATTCATGTCTCCATATATGGAGTTCATAGTTCATTCTTATTCTTAAATAAGAATATTTAAAACATAAATTCCTGGCCTCTGCTCCCAGAGATTTGGATTTACTGGGTCTCAAGTGGAGCTAGGAATCTAGACTTTTATCAAGAGTCCTCAATGGTGTCCTGCAAATGTTCCAGGGAAAACATTTGAGGACTAAGAAGAGATTCCTATGGGCCACAGTTATCAGGAATACAGGAGATAGGACTTAAGCTGGAACCTGGAGGATGCATGATGTTTGGATAGGCAAGGGGAGAAGGGAAGGAATCTCATTTTTCTCATAGCTGCTGGCAGAAAAATCTCTATCCGAATACCAGATGATTATGATGATTGGTAAAATCCACGTTCGTGAGATCCCAGTGAAAATTATATTACTCTGAGGGTTCATTTTTCTTTTCAATCTAACATAGAGGCAGCCTTTTAAATTGACTTTTTTTCCCCCCAGTTTTTAGTTCGACCTATTAAATATCTTGGCGGACTTTCATACTCCAGCATTCCTAAGGATCAAACGTGCTGCTTATTGAGGTGTCTTGAGTTGTATATGTTAAACAATAAACATTGGGTAAAAGTAGTGAAACATTAGAAGTATCCTTTTACCAACATCACCTAGAAACCAGGACAGAAATCACCTCTTCTATTTTCCTTGCCAGTGACTCTTGGAAGGTTATGAAGTTTTTTTTACAAGTACAGGCTGCTTTTCCATGTTTATAGATATTTGCTATAAAATAGCTTGCATCAAAAACATGTCTATTAACTGTCTTACAGTTAATAGATAATAGGATTGATAGTGTATTTTTCAAAGCAAAGCAGACTTTGAAGGTGTCTGTTTGAAGATTTCCAAACCAAAGGGAATGCATTTGTGGACAATTCAGAGATCTCAGGGAAACTAATTGTGTAGGCTGGCAATCAATTTGGCATGAGGGAAAGGAGAGCGACAATCAATATCTATCTGGGAGGTGAGAGAGGAGCCTCAATAGTGACAGGTCAGTCAACCAACAGAGGAAAAAAGTAACACCCAATAGGAAAAGACCACCAAGAGCAACACTTACTTGCCTTGCTTGAATTTCGGCCCTGAGTCACCTGGAGACAATTGAAAAGTCAGCGAGGCTGGGCAGTGGGTCACTGAGTCATAGTCCCATATATATATATATATCTTCAGTCTTCACAATGCACACATAGAAGACATCATATTAGCACCAATATCTTGTTCTCTTCTCTTTGCTGGGCACTCAGAAGACTAAGTTTACCAGCTCCCCTAGCAGTGAGTTGGGCCATGTGACTAGTCCTTGCCAGTGACCCTTAAACTGAAGTGACAGCTCTGGAATGAGGCAGTGAAAATCCATACTACATTCTCCAGTTTATCTTTTCCTATCCGTAGAGAAAACTTCATATTGAGAGAGTGGGGCAGGCTAAATATTTGAGTCATTCCGTTGATAGGAAGATTAAAATCTTTATCGTCCAACCAGGATGATTTTCGGAGTGAAAGGGGTGTTGTTCATCATTTGCCAGGACAGTAAGCTTGAGCTGAACTATCCTGGGAAACCAGGACATAGACCCCCTACCCATGGAAGACAAGTGACTGCCCTGCTGCCCAGACCTGAAGTTGCCCAGACTTTGTGTCAATAAGAAATTCAGTAAGTCAGTCACTGAGAGGTTGGGGTTGTTACTCTAGCATAACCTAGGCTATCCCAACTAGTATTATAGATTATTCTCCAAACCAATTACTATCTGAAACTTGGAGAGAGGTGCTTTACCCCTTGAACTTTCTCAAAAAGAGACAAAGCAGGTAGGGGCCTTCATAAAGTGTTAACTTGATTGGATGGTGCTTCCAAGAAGCCAATTTTCTGCCCTTCTCACATCAGCACCAAGAGGTTTACAATTCAGAGAGCCTGGATCTTTAAAACGATAATAAAAACAAGTATCAACTTATATAGCATTTTTTATTTTGTCTTATTGCATCCTCATAACGTCTCTCTGAAGTAAGTAGGACTAGGAGGATGTATTCGTTACTCAGGTAATGAATTACTCAGGTAACGGAGGCTCAGAAAAGGTGATTTGTCCTAAGTTGCATAGTGGTGAGAGTGTCTCCACTGAGCTCCACCTACCTCACTTAGGGAGCACAGGGTCTGAGGTTACACTGACCGTATTGTGGCCCCAAGAGTTGAGACTGGAAGAGGATTTGGTAGCGCGACTTTTCTGAATATGCTGTGGTTTACAATATCTGCTTCTTTAAGAGAAGCTACTCTGAAATATCATGAAACAAGTGTCACAAGAATCATGCAAATTAAGTAGCAGACCCAGTGAAGAATGTGCTGTTGGCATCCGTGTGGCTAGATGGGCCAGTACTGTGGATTCTTAAAGCATCTCCTTGCCACTGTTCCACCTTCTTGTCCAGAAAATATAACACTATAATTTTATCCCAAATACAGCCAATTAGACTTTCTTGCCTTTCTTCTACACCCCCATCAAAAAAAAAATTTAGCAACAGATTAACACTGGCTACTTACTGTGCTGCTTTGGACATTATTCAGATCCAGTGTGACTGTCGGTTTGACCTCTGCAAGCTTTAATGACTAAACACGTGTCAATGTACAAAAGCAAACAAAAAGAAACTGTTTTACGATGTGGAAAATGGGACTCAGATTCAAAGTGAGTTTGCCAGTGACAATCAAGTTCAGTCAAGTTATTCAATTCTTAATTTTCTCTGGGTCAAACTCCCAAACAGATCTTGAAGCATGACAGACAGCATGTGGCCTGTTTTGTCAGTGTTCTAGGGATTGTAACCATCTGATGAAGAGCCAGTTACACCTGTGGAGAGATATATAGCTTATGTGAAATGCAAGGTGAACTGCATTTGGAGTACCTAACATTAGATTCAAACTTTTAAAAGCATGGTGCATATTAAGAGAAGAAATCTTTTTTGTTTGTTTGTTTGTTTTTGTTTGTTTGTTTTCCTTTTATTTGAGACAGAGTCTCACTCTGTCACCCAGGCTGCAGTGCAGTAGTGCAATCTCGGCTCACTGCAACCTTGATGTCCTGAGTCCTAGCAATCCTTCCACCTCCGCCTCCCAAGTAGCTGGGACTACAGGCCTGTGCCACCACACCCAGATTTTTTTTTTTTCTTAATTTTTTGTAGAGACAGAATTTCACCATATTGCTCAGGCTGGTCCTGAACTCCTGAACTCAAGTGAACCTCCTGCCTCAGCCTCCCAAAGTGCTGGGGTTGCTAGTGTAAGCCACTGTGCCCAGCCAAGAGAAGCAATCTTGACTGTCCAGGTCACATTTTATTTTTCTTTCACCAAGGTAAAATGTAAAATACTAATCTTTATCAAATGGGGGAAAGAGGCTCCAGGTTGTTATTACATTAGTTTTCTAGAAGAGAACTGCCTCTAATTAGAATTTAAGGTGCATCCTCACTATAAATTAAAATATTATTATTTCTAAACACAGTGGCCAATAAAGATAAATATGGGGGGCCAGTAATAAATTCAGCCATCTGTTGTCTTCAAAGTTCTCCCGAGGTTTGAACACTGAGCTGTAAAGATCTATCCCCAAAATAATAGATTTATTTTTAAAGTGGTTGTCTTGGCAATTCAGAGTCGTTTTTGAGCAGTATCAGACTCAGAGAATGTTTGTGCTTCAGATTACTCAAGAAAATAAAAAGCAGACCTAATGCTGGATGTATGTGTGGAATTTTGTATTTTGAAGACTTTTTTAAGGCCACATTTGGTGAGGATAGGTTCTGAGGTTGAGTAGATAAGCTCATGAGACTGAACGTGGGAAATGATATTAACTATTGACTATTAATAAAATTAATCACATTAATAATTATAATTGTTACATTAATGGAAAACCTGGCTCTATTTAGGGAAATAATCCATGTTGTAGACCTGTTGTGCATTATCTGGATAGAGCGTCAATCCTGGCATCAAACTGTTAACCAGGCAAGTAAAAGCCAGCGCGGTGTATTTCTCCTTTGTGGCATTTACTTGCACATGTGAGATATTCTTTCTCCCTCCCCCTCTCTGTGTGGATGAATGTGAACTCTACAAACACGTGAATCCATAAATGCAATTTTGTATTCTGCCACTGTTGAGCAAAAACACTTGAGATTTGTTTGCTAACATTCAGGGGAGTCCCTTCTCCTCCATGTGCAAAATGGGACTTCTCTGAATGCCTGTCTCTGCTTCCCTTCCCTCTCCCAATGGGCCTCTCTGCATGCGGTGAGCTCCCCATGCAGGATCAGTGCAAGCCTGCCTAGGAGAAAATTTATGTCACTTTCTCTTCACATAGAGATGGCCCTGGAGTGAATATGATGCAGTAATTCAAATTGGACTAGCATCTTTCGATCTGTTTATGAATGCTCTTGCATCTTCATGAGTGAATTAGAGTGCTGTGGTTTCTGTGCAGTGGTGTTATTCTTGCAAAATTTGTGCTGAATTAAAAATATATATCATCTAGGAAAGAAGTAAGAAACTCCAGGCCTCCAACATTTATCCAGAGTAAATTTCTGTTTCAATGCAGTTTTCAGTTCTGTTCACTGTACATTTACTGTTCCTAACTATTGCAGCGAGGATAAGCAGAGATTGGGTTAAGAGCATCCAAGTCACAACCAACCTGGGGATTGTTCCTGCTTACGTGCTCAGGTGTGCTAGCTTCTAAGGGAGGAAATTCTCATTTCTAAGGAAACAAGTGGTGCAGTTGGGCAGAACCCAGTTCTACACCAGCAGTTTCCACATGAACAGTTTGCTCTTGGAATTGAAAATTAGTCAGCTTTCCTTTAGACTCCCAGACCTGAGGGAAGCTTTGCATTGCAATTAAAATGGGAAGGTAGGATAGTTTGTTGAGGAAGGCAGTGGAACTAGAATGAGAAACAGAAACTTAAAAGAAAATTATATGAGAGGCAATGCAAAGTATGTTCTTCATTAAGGTAATTGTCCTATTCTGTCTCTCCCAGGTAGGAGAGCAGTGGGCTGTCTTGGCAGAGATTAGTCTGCCAGGAGCCTGACACTGGTAAGGTAGGGATTGAATCTAGAACCTTTCCTCATTAAGGTACTGTTCTAAACACCATAGCTAATTAGCTAAGTTGAAACATATAGACATTCAATGTAACAAAAAGAACAGTTAGATATTTGGTTTGTTTTACTTCTGACCAAGGGACTTGCATCTTAGCTGCATGTGTCATAGCTGAAGACTTAGCCCCTTCAGTCTTGCTGGCATTTCTCACTGTCACTACTTCTCTTTGACTAGTCACCTGCATATATAGGTCTATGGGAAGTGAAAATATAAAGACGCAGGCAACAAACAAGTGTAAAAAATCTACTAGGTTCATTCATTCACTCCACAAAGAATTTATCAAATATCTACCTGGTAACTAAGCTTTGCATAGTTCCTGTGGATAGCATAAGCGACAAGGCGGAGTCAGTGACCTCAAGAGGAGAGCTCAGAGTGTTAAGAAAACACAAAGGGAGGGTTCCTTAGGGAAAGAACAGGTCAAGGCTTGGCTCTGTATTTTCTGTGGCATTTGGGTGGAATTGAGAGTACCCAATGGCCAGGATATATATTTCCATGTCTAGCTGGTCTTAAATGCTTCAACAGGTAAATAACAGTTGTTATAATGCACAGTTGTTTCCACTTTTCCAAGGTTTCACTTTCTACAGTTTTAGTTACCTGAAGTTCAACCAGTTAAAAATTGGTGAGGATCGTACAATAAGATATTTTGAACAAGAAGGAGAGACCACATTTGCATAACTTTTATTACAGTGTGTTGTCATAATTATTCTATTTGATTATTAGTTGTTATTGTTGATCTCTTACTGTGTCTAATTTATACATTAAACTTTATCATAGACATGCATGTATAGGAAAAAGCAAAGTATATATAGTATCCAAGGTTTTAGATATTCACTGGGGGGATCTTGGAACATATCCCCCATGGCTAAGAAGACTTCTGTATCACTGTGCATAAAGCCTAGATCTGGAAGAATTTCGATCTAATTGGGAGAAAAGATTGACTAATGCAAGTACAGTCATCCCTCAGTTTCCATGGGGGATCCATTCCAGGACCCCTCCTCAGACACCAGAATCTGGGGATGCTCAGCTTTCTTATATAAAATGGCATAATACCATATTTTCTTATAACCTACACACATCATCCTGTATACTTTGGATCATCTCAAGATTACTTTTAATACCTAATATGATGCCTACACTTCATTCATGTGGATTCAGTGTAATACTCAGTGCATGGCAAATTCAAGATTTGCTTTTTGGAACTTTGTGCAGTTTTTTTTTCCTGAATATTTTCAATCTACAATTGGTCGAATCCACAGATGCAGAACTCACAGATAAGAAGGGCTTACCTGTACAGCATTTGCAAGTAACAAGAACCCATCAATCCAGATGTTACCATGTGATAACAGTATAGCAGAAAATGTTGATACCCAGCCAAGTCAACGCCAGCGTGGTTTAAATACTTGAGTGAATGCTGATGTGGCACAGTAGAAAAAGATTCGAAGTTTGGAGTCAAACAGTTCCAATACCAACTCTGCTATTACTGGGAGTATCATCTTGAATGAGTTCCTTATTCTCATGGAACCTCAATGTACACATTTTTAAAAAATGAAATGACATATTTTTGATGCATTTCAAAGTAAGTCAACTGTAATCCCAACACTTTAGGAGGTTGAGACATGAGGCTCAGGAGTTCAAGGCCAGTCTGGGAAACATGGCAAAACCCCGTCTCTCCAAAAAATACAAAATTTAGCCAGGCATTGATGGTTCATGCCTGTAGTCCCAGCTATCTGGAGGCTGAGGAAATCACTTGAGCCTGGGAAGCAAAGGTTGCAGTGAGTCAAGATTGCACCACTGCAACCTTCCAGCCTAGGTGACAGAGTGAGACCCTGTCTCCAAAAAAAAAAAAAAAAAAAAAAAAAATGTAAGTCGAAGGCATATTCCCAAGATGCACACATAGATCAATAACTGGAATTCCATATGTGTTGACAGTTCCCTTTTATTGATAAAATTTACATACAATGAAATGCATAAATCTTAAATATAACACTGGCTGAATTCCAACAAGTGCATATCTGTGCAGTCCAAATCCCTATGGAGTTACAGAACATTACTCTCATCCCAGGAAGTTCCTTTATATCCTTCCCAGTCAATCCCTGCCACCACCCAAGGCAATTGCTATTCTTAAATTTTCCACTGTAGATTAAATTTGCCTAGAATAGAATTTCATATAAATGGAATCATATAGTAGTTTGTCTTTTGTGTGTGGCTTCTTTCACTTAGCATAGTTTGTGAGATTCTTCATATTGCTGCATGCATCAGTTATTCCTTTTGATTGCTGGTACATATTTCACCATAGGAAATGCATAGGATAGTTGTATGTTGACGGACACCTGTTTTGGATTTTTAAAATTAAAAACTTATTTAAAAATTTTAGAAATTCATCATAATAGACTAAGGTTAGGATTTAAACTAGGGCTTTGGACAAGAATTAATACTAGTCACATTTTGAAGGTTCAAGGAACAGACTAGTTTGGTTATATACAAATAAGTGAATTCTGTTTGTCTTGAACATCTAAGGTAAAGTATGCATAGATATTTAACCCTGCTACATAGGCATCCAATAAGAGGGAGCTAGTATTTTATTGCAAGTATTCCTTCTTTTCCAGCCAATATGGGAGTGGGCTGGTCCGCTTTGTTGTCATTGGCTCTAGAAGATGAGCATTGTTCTCTACATGGGGCTGTGTTGTGTCAGGGTTTCCTAGGAGGGAGGCCTCAGGTGAAGGAGGGGTGCTCCAGTGACCCCATTCCCCCTGCCTCTTTCTAATTTAACTGCAGCCTCTTTCTTGCTGTCATTAAATGAAGTTCAGTCATGGTGAGACCTTTTCTTAAATTGACACAGTTTCTCAAAGTGAGAAGATCGGGAGTCAAATACAGTGAAACACAAGGAAAAGCAATTTGCAAGTTTCAGCAGCAGCTCTTGACAAACTTCATGATATGGGGGAATCAAAGGGAATGTGATGGGCACTTCTTGCAGCCTCTCACCTGATTAGAAGAATATTAAGGACTGTTGAATAATTTCATGGTTAATTTCATTATTAAGTTGGCATTTCATTAATCAGCAAGTAAACATGTTAAAATATTTTCTAAAGACAAAATTTAATTTGGTTCAGCCTTCAGTTGAATGAGCCCTATCAGTTATCAGTGTGAGTTGGAGAGAATGATTTCTTGAGTGGCTTCTTGTTTTCTGTTCTTTTCCATTTCTGTCAAAAATGAAGTTAGTCTCAATTGAATATCTGAATATACGGGTCAATAAGAACAATTTGGTGTAATACTTGGATCAGTCCCTAGAGTGTCATTAATCAAAACAGAGGGCTAGATTTTGGGTTGGGGTTGGAGGCAAGGCATGTGAAGAAGCCCACAGTCATTTACATGTTGGAATAAACAGCTTCTAATGTAGGTTGGAGCCATATTTTCCAACACCGCTTTCATTATTGCATAAGTCAAGGTCTTCAAAATCCAATCCATATTCTCTGATTACAAAGAAGGCCTTTGATATTATCAAGTGTTGTCTTACCATGAAAGTCTTCAGGAAACCACTATGTTTTAACATTTTCTTTCAGAAGCATCTTCCTTTGGTGTCTAGACGGACTAGCTCTTGAGACACTGGAAACAGATCCAATGACAAGTATTCCAGTGGTCTGCACTTTAAAAGGAGGTCAATGACAAAGGTGGTCCTCTGGGAACCGGGAGAGAATTTAGTTAGAATGGCTTCCTGATCCTGCTCTTGGGTGCTTTTGAATTGTTACTCTTCTAATGCATTAGTTTTAATATGCTGTTTCCCTAATTTTCACTTAGTGCCCTTCTTAAGCGAGGTTTTTGCTTCTCCCAGAGGAAACACTATAATAAGAATTTATTGATTACATAATGTGTACCTTAAAAAATGGAATCTATTTTAATAAAATGAAATGCCTGCATTTATACCTAATGTTACCTGAGACATACTGTTTGCATATGTATTTAGTTTATTTCCTCTGGCTGTCCTAGGCGTTAACGTTTTAAAAATAGTTCACTTGATGTACATTAGAATTTATTACAACTCATTAAGTATAATTTTGGTTTCTATATTTTTAGTTATGGCGGCTACTTGACCAATATTTAGGGGAAAAAAGGTCTTAGTTTCAGGTGGGAGAAGGAGATGGAGAGCTAGAAGACATGAGTTAAGGTGAGTGTTTAAGGATAAATTGCAACCAGCTATTTAATAAACAAACAAAACACACAAAACTCTGCCCAAGCCTGAACCGGAGGGAGGAATTGGCTTATTTCTTAATCATATTTGGGAGACAGATGGTGGAACTGTACTGTGCGCTGACTAGTAATGCAAACTTTCTTTCATTAGCTGTCGAAATAATAAAAAGAAGCAAAATGTCATTGGGCAGCAAACAACAATGGATGGTGCTTCAGTCTTTGATTTTCAGGAAAATAGAGAAGTTTGTTAAATGAGAATTTTTTTAAAAAAAGATGTCATCAGGGAGTAAATAATGGCGTATTCTTATCAAGTTTAAAACATTTTCTCTGTGACCAGATTCATAGAGGTTATAAAAAGATAGGACAACTTGATTTTTAGCAAGGGTTAGGATGGGGCCCTGTGACTCTGTTCCAAGACGTAGGAAGGAAATGTAGTTGGTTTTAATTAATCATAAAGTAGTGCCAGAAACGTGTTTACCATATTACTAAGGGTTCTGAACTGCTCAAGATTGTTTTAACAATTTCCTATCCACCCCCACTTTTTCCTGTTTTTTAAGTATAAAGCCAAGAAAAATGGGGGAAAGGTGAGTAGATGTTTTTCTTTTTGATTCAGCAACTTGTGTCTAGAGCCTGTAATTATATAGTAGAGATAATTCAGCAAGATATGCATTGAGACAGGATTGTGTTTTAACTTAGTAAAAAATAATATGATTTCATTTTAACCGAGTTCTATTTGGCCACTTTTAAGTCAGATGTTTATAAATGAATGCAATAAGGATTAAAAGAAGACATCCAGCTTCTGTGCTAAGGTGGGAAGAAAGTAGACTAATATTTACAATACCAGGAGACCAGGCCCTTATCTGCCAGGAACAAGCTGAGTGATCTTGGGCAAGTCTTAGGACCACTGTCATTACTTCCTTGTTTATGATAGTTCTGCAAACGTGATGGAAAATGTGATACCACTCAAGAGCTTGTTTACATAAAATGAAATAAAACATTAGCAATCAGTTCTGACCACTTATTATTTCAGAATTTGTGATTCTTTGCACCGATTTTTTTTTTTTTTTTTCACATAAGCTTAGTTTTTCTCATGCTCTCCCCAGGTCAGAAATGGTTGCCTTCTTGGGTTCAGCATCCAAAGTTGTTTGCCAAGATAACTCCTAGTCAGGAGTTAAGACTCTTACTCATTTAAAACCATTTCTCTGAATGTCAGTAAGGTCAAGTAGAAAGAAACTGCTGTATTTAGAGTCAGTAAAAATAGTTTCATACAAACTTCCTATCCAACTAACCACGATCCCTTAAGCAAACCATCCAACCTTTCTGTGCCTTAGGTTTCTCATCTACCCAATAGATAGAATGATTTTTTAAAAGTAGATTATAATGATGAACAGATGAGACAGTTCTTTGACAAGTTAAAAGTACTATTAAATTGAGTTATTATTAATAACATAAGATTTGTGAAAATATAGGGAACAGCTTCTGCTCTCTCAAGTGGTTACATGCCGAGGTAGGTGGCTTGTATAAATGTGTGGTCACAAATCATTTTTAGAGTACTCATAACCAGTGTCCACTATCTTCCTGAAAACCCAAATGAGTCCTTGTGTCATCCTCTGTGAAGGCAGAATTTCTCCAATTAATAATCTAGGTCTGGCCTGTCCCCGTGGTCTGCAGTTTCCTCACTCTGCTGTTGAGTAGTGATGTGCCATATTAGAAAGGTGGCATTCTGAACTGTCCTGTCCTGCTTACTGCAATGGCTTTCCCACATAAGCAGATTCACTGGTCTCCTAGAGCCCTTAATTTGTCATACGAGAAGCTCTCAGTAAGAGGGAGAAGCTGGATCAGCCTGCTATTCCTCAGAATTCTCTTCAACCAGTGTCATACTGAGTCACTAAAATACATGCTTCAAGATGGGACTGGAAAAGACAACCAGTTCAGGTTCTGGACAGAGAGCACTGTGTTCAGGGCATTGAGTCCAGGCTTCTTGCTCCCAAAGTTGGGTCTATGAATCTTCATGATGGGCCCCAATGACGAGGTCATCCAGACACAGTCTGAACACACAGGGTAAGTGTCTGGTATAGACTAACGAATTCATACTTTAAAAAAATGAATTAGCAAAGGATTCATATAAGAATGTCTACTGGCATTGTATCTATTTTATCTACAATTGAGAGAGATACATTAGAAATACATGGCATAGTCCTGTACCAACTGTTGTCATTTGTTCCAGAAGATAAGACTTGCATATACAAAATATTTGAGCATTAAAGTGATGGATTTTTAAGTGATAGAGTAAATGGTTTGAAGTATAGGGCTATAAGAATTCAAAGAAGCAGGAGATCAATGAGGAGATATCTTAGGAAGTGAAACTTAAGGTAAATTTGGAAAGTGGGATGAAATATAGGAAGATGAAAGTGAGGTGGCATTCTAAGAAGTATCACCAGCAGTAGCAAATGTCTGGAAATGGGAATGGGTGTGTTTCCTTTACTCTTTACTTCAGGGTAATGGGGAATCACTGGAGGTACACATTTAAAACAAAACAGGATCATAACATGTAATATATATGATAATTTGTAGAAACACTTGTAAATGTGTATAAAGAGGTATGTGTAAAGATGTTGTTTGAAATAACAAAAATTTTGAAGTAATTTAAATTTCATAAGTAGGGGAATGCTTAAATAACTGACATTCTCAACATGACATACTAGGAAGCACATTCATGTGCCACATAATGATATTTGGTCAACCGTGGACTGGATGCAAAACAGTGGTCTCTTAAAACTATAATGGAGCTGAAAAATTCCTGTTGGCTGCTGACATCTTGATGATCCTGACCTTGCATAGACTAATGTGTTTGTTTGTGTGTTACTTTTTAATAAAATAATGTAAAAATTTTTTTTTGGGGGGGGGGGAGTTTTGTGTTCTTTTGAGACAGAGTTTTGCTCTTGTCGCCCAGACTGGAGTGCAGTGGCATGATCTCAGCTCACTGCAAGCTCCGCCTTCTGGGTTCAAGTGATTCTTGTGCTACAGCCTCCAGAGTGGCTGGATTACAGACACCTGCCACCACACCCCAGCTAATTTTTGCATTTTTAGTAAAGATGGAGTTTCACCATGTTGGCCAGGCTGCTCTTGAACTCCTGACCTCAGGTGATCCACCCACGTTGGCCTCCCAAAGTGTTGGGATTATTGGCATGACCCACCCTACCTGACCAAAAATATTTTGTTTGTTTGTTTGTTTTTAGATGGAGTCTCTTTCGCCCAGGCTGGAGTGCAGTGTTGCGATCTCAGCTCACTGCAAACTCCTCCTCCCAGGTTCAAGTGATTCTCCTGTCTCAGTCTTCCAAGTAGCTGAGATTACGGGAGTTTGCCACGGCACCCAGCCAATTTTTGTATTTTTAGTAGCGATGGGGTTTCACTATATTGGTCAGACTAGTCTCAAACTCCTGACCTCAGGTGACCTACGCACCTCGGCCTCCCAAAGTGCTGGGATTACAGGCGTGAGCCACCATGCCCAGCCAAAAAATGTCTTTTAAAACAATTTTTAAAAAGCTTATATACTAAGGACATACAGGAAATATTTTATATAACTTACACATGTTTATATTTTAAGATAAATGTCATTACAAGCATCAACGAGTTTTTAAAAATTTAAAAGTTTATAAAGTAAAAATTTTAGTAAGCTGAGGTTAATATTGAAGAAAGAAAAATATTTAGTGCAGTGTGAATTTGCAGTGTTTAAAGTGTACAGTGTCCATAATGTGCAGTAATGTCCTGGGCCTTCACATTCAGTCACTCCTCACTGACTCACCCAGAGAAACTTCCAGTGCTGTGAGCTCTGTTCGTGGCAAGTGGCCTATACAGGTGCACCATTTTAAGTCTTTTATATGGTATTTTTCCTGTACCTTTTCTGTATTTAGGTATCTTTAGATACACAAATACTATTGTTTTATAATTTTTCTACAGTGCTCAGGACATTAACGTTTTATACAGGTTTGTAGTCTAGGAGCAACAGGCAATACCATATAGCCTAGTTGTGTAGTAGGCTATCCCATCTGGGTTTATGTAAGTCCACTCTATGTGGTTTGCACAATGACAAAATCACCCAATGATGCATTTCACCGTTTCTCAGAATGTATTCCTGTTATGAAGCAATGCATGACTGTCGTTGAGAAGAATGAAGGAAATCTTTATGTGCTGTCATGGCAAGACCATCACAGAAAGACTTGACAGTAGATTAGTGGAAAGAAGGCATTCCTGTAATATTTGTTAACTTTGAAAATTGGTGTTTAAAAATAAAAGTGGTTTTTCCGAGAAGATTGATGTGGTGATACTGTATCAAATTAAAAAGAAGTCATTGGAAATGAAGAGGGATATTGGGAGATAGGTGCATGAGTTTAGATGTCCAAGAACAAAGAGGGGGACCTGAATGGTAGAGAAAGAGAATGTAGAGTCATCCAAAAGAATGGTTGCAAAGGACTTCATGACAGATAATTAACAGAAGATGAAGGCGAGAGAAGGGAAAAGAGATTTCCAGGTTGAAGCTTGGGGAATACGCATAGAAGAATGATTTCTACAACTTAAATGGATCCGTGTTAATTAGAAACCTTCTTTAAGAAATTCTTTGTATTTTTGTTTCTCAGGATGGAAGAAACAGTGCGAAATCTACTGCAGAGTCAAGGATCTCCAGAGCAGAAAAAAGAAGAAACTGTTAATATAATGGTCTATCAGGTACACCATGTTTATTATTCTTGGCTGGGTACTGGTCTGCTTGCTTTTCTTGTATTTCTCTAGATTTGTCCTCTCTAACCCAGAGATAAATAAAAGGCGTGTTCCAGACCCCAGTGCTAACAGCCACCTAGTCACCTCTGGTTTGAGGAATCATACACGTTTATTCCATTCATTCATTTCATAAACTCCTACTGTGAAACAGAGTGTAGATTTGATTCTAGGAAGATGCAAAAAATAAGTTTATGGTGAATGAGAGAGTCTTCTATAAGCATTGCAGTCTCTGTGGCCAGGAGTAAAAGAGAGCTGTGTACACCATTCTCTGGGAACACAGGAGTGAGAATGCCTCATCCTGGCTGAGGAGGTGAGGAATAAATACTCGCCGGAAGTGTGATATTTAAGGTAGGCCTGTGGAATAGAGAACTCCGTGAAGGGCGTTTCAGGGAGAAGGGACACCTAGGTAAAGGTGCAGTGGTGTGAATCTTCACAGCAGGCTTGTGGAGAATAAGCAACTCCAGATAATTAAGTAATGACCTGGAAATAAAAAGTTACAGTGAGGCTGAGAGTACAGGGAAGAGCTGGATGGGGTCTGCGGTATGTGCAGTTCTCCTGGGTCTGGCCTTGCACCTCAGGCAACAAGGAGTCTAAAGAGGTTCAAAGAGAGTAGCGGTCAGTGAGATAACAGGTCTTTGTCTTCTTCTGATAGCCCTTATCCCACTGTCCTTTAACACCAGCAAAGCTGCCAGGCCAGGAAGCAGGACTTCTAATCTGAGTATGGTCCAGGTTGCTTACATGGATGAGAAGGCTCTGGTATGGTGGAAAAGGGAAATACACTAGAAACAGCACAGAGACTGTATATAGATGAATTTAGGACTTCTGCTGAAAATCACTTCAAATCACACATAGAGACCCAGCATCCACTGCACAATTGTGTATGAAAAGCTTTAAAAGGCAAGGACATTGGTGGAAATGTGAGGTCATCACTGGGCAGCCCTAGGTTTTTACTGGCTAAAAAGCCAGTGGGTTTGAGAAAGCAAGCATAGGAACCCAGCTGATTAGCATAATGTGGTATTAGCTTACCTGAATTTGTGAGTTCAGGGCTCTGTAATCCAACTGGTTGTGAAAAGGGATTGGGAGGAATATGTTAATACAAGTAAAAGCATCAAAGTAAGTTAAGAAATCTGGACTTGATTAACCTTAAGAGGCTGTATCCTAAATTGTTGATTCTTGAAATCTACACAGGGCTACTTCAAGAAGGCAGTAAGAATTCTTTCCCATGTGCAATGAATATAATGCAAAGAGTTGACTTAAGCTACCTCAAAAACCTAAAACTTTAACACCAGTGGGAATAGCAATAACTATACTGGCAGAGGTGAAGTAGGCTTGTGTGTCTACGTCCATACCTACTGTAAATGTGTGATGGGCTCACACAATAAGTCCTAGGAAGCCAATTGATATTATAGCTCAAACTATACCCATGTACCCAAATGGTTCTTTTTTTTTTCCAGAGTAGTATGTTACGATGTGGGAGATTGTTCCGAATCCTGGTAGGATGAGGATATGGACTTCGGGATGACCGAAGAATCAGACAGCTTCATAAAGTTCATAATCAGTTAGCTTCATAAAAACAATGGAAAAATCACTAAGATTCATTTGTAGGGAAAGGGCTTAGATTCTTCTTGAGTGGGCAGTCTTGACAAAGGGAATGCGTGTTCAGCATTTCCTGATGTGTGGCCACCTAAAGTCAGGAAAAAAAATTTCAGTCCTCCTAGCTCTGAATTCTTCCTAGATATTATATCTGCTTTGGTACAAAGTTGAGGTGTAAGTAAAAAATGGGACTCAATTCTGCATTGAATAGTTCGATGCAGCCTAAAAGGGTCATATGAATCTGTGAAGTAAATTATTTGTTCCCCATCACACATAACACCTGGCTTCATTAGAACTAAATAATCAGGCGTCACTCTTGGTCTATATCTGATTTCTTCATGGTGGATCTCCTTCATCCAGATTCATATTTTCTTTTGCTTATTCTCTTCTGAGCTCTTAGTTATTAGCCAAATCTGTGATATAGACACTTAATATCATCAGCATTCATTTTGTGAAACTGGAAGTCGCTTAGAAAAACAGATATGCTCTAAGAAATGTGTTTTATAACTATTACCTCTCCATTACCCAGTCTATTCGTTTTGGGAAATTAACTCTTTCCTCTAGGGAGAAGACAGTCATTAACTTGAATTAATGCTACACGATAGGGATGTTTTAGTCATTCCTTTAATTGGCCTCAGGCTCCTTATCTATAAAATGGGAGAGGGAGGTGGGTTACATGACCCGTAAAGGTCACTGTACATTTAACAAACATTTCCTGAACTTCTTATATGCACTAGGGACAGCCTTGTACCCTGGGCGTTCAAGAAACGAGAAAAGAGAGAGGGAAGGTGATGCTGGGTGGCACCAAGTCCCAGGGAGAGCCCCTTCATCTCACAAATTCTATTATTCTAAATAAGGTTAATAGCAGCAAAATGGTTTATGCAAGATGTATGCATGGTGATACTAGTGGAGCACATAGTTAACACCTCCCTGCGGCCAAATTCTGTGTTTCAGGCAAGAGCTGGGAAATTTATTGCTTCATAATATGGGTCGTCATTAGCACACCTGTGTCAGATTTTCCAACTTGCAAGATTTCTCTGAAAGGAGCCAGAGGCCCATGTAAAGCTTAGGCCCCTGGGAAAGCTGGAGTTACTTTCATTTTCCACTGTGGTGGAAGTGTTTGTTCTGAGTCTTTTATCATTGAGCTAATATAATAATAGCAGAGTAATAGCTTTCTGTGTTCCAGGCCCCTGCTAGTTGCTTTGCATGCATTAAAGGTAGTCATATTTTGTTCAGGGGGTGTGTTCCCAAAGACCTTTCATAATCTGTTGCTTGTGTAATTTATAGCTTGCATAATTCAACATGGATTCTCTCAAAGGACAATGGGTGTTTTCTGTTCAGCAACTGAGACGGTCCCACTATGTGGTAATCAAAGGTTTACAGTTTACCAGCTTTGCCATTCCTGACCTTTTTTTTAATTGGGGAATTTGCATGATTTCAAGTTTTGTGCATGAATTGACATTAATCACATTTTCATGTGACCACAATTTCAAATTTACCTAGTTCAGAGCCCCATCAAATGTGACTAGACTGTAGCTCATTCAGTCTCTGCAACAATTTTGTGCAGGAGGTGCTCTCACTATCCCTATCTTACAGATGTGGACATAGGCCCAGAGAGGTGAGTGCTTGCCTGAGGACGTACAACCAAGAAGTATCCTAGAAGGGTTTTGAACCCTGCTCCATCTGATTGCACAGCATTAGCTCTTATGCTGAGGACTTCCAGAGAGATGACACGATAGGGCCCAAGTTAAATGATAGGGCTGCTTATTATCTATGCTGAGACCTGAACCTGAGCCTTTCCGCTTTCTATCTGTAGCCCTTTCCATTTATTCCTCTATTCATTTGCTCACTCATTCATTCAAAATGTCAGTTATTCATTTACTTTCTTACCTACATGTGTTAGTTTCCCATTGCTACTGTAACAAACTTGGTGGTCTAAAACAACACAATTTATTCTCGTATAATTCGGAATGTCAAAAGTCCAAAATAACAGTATTGGTCAGTCTATATTCTTTCTAGAGGCCTCCAGAGAGAATTGCTTCTTTGCCTTTTGCAGAATCTAGCATTCCTTAACTTGTGGCCCTTGCCTCTCTCTTTCCAGTCAATCTCTCCAGCCTCTGATTTCATCATCATATCTCATTTTCCTCTCTAGGGTCCCTCTTATAAGGACGCTGTGATGATATGGAGCCCAACTGGATAATTCATAAGAATTTCCTCATCTTGAGATCTTTAAGTTGATCAAATCTGCAGAAGTCCCTTTTGCCACATAAGGTAGCATATGCTCTCAGATTTCAGGGACTGGGATGTGGACATGTTTTCAGGATAGGTTTTATTCTGTCACACTAAGTAGTACATGGTAACTTGACAGGCTGAAAGTACCCAGAAGATACTGGTCTAAGTACCAGAGATGCAAAGATGCCTGACACAGGTCTTTTCCTGAAATGCTCAGTTTATAGGATGCTGGGGAGTAGGGAAGAAAGGTAGATAACCATATATATATTCAACAAAGTAATAGAAGCCAAAACAGAAGCTTACATACGTTCTGAGGGCACAAAGAAATGTGTCATGAAACCCACTGTTCTCTCTAGAGACTCTGCTTCCTAACTCAGGCTTATTTTTAATAGTCCACTTCTCTTTTAGTCTCTCTTGTCTCTTGAAATGGACATGAGAGTCATGAGCTTCCTCATGAGTTCCATGGGCTGCCTTTCTCAGAGCATCTTGTGTTCCCAGTGTTCTGGGACCATGTCTCATTGTCAGGGCACATATACTCGGTGCTTTACAGTTTGCAAAGCACTTATAGAACATGAATCTCAATGCTTTGTGCTTTACAGTTTGCAAAGCACTTATAAAACATGGATCTCAATGCTTGGTGCTTTACCGTTTGCAAAGCACTTATAGAACATGGATCTCAATGCTTGGTGCTTTACAGTTTGCAAAGCACTTATAGAACATGGATCTTAATGCTTGGTGTTTTGCAGTTTGCAAAGCACTTACACAACGTGGATCTTATTTCTTTCTTCCAACAGCCACTAAAAGAGGTATTTTCAGGCTCATTTTATGACAAAGCTCATAGAGGTCTCGAATCTTCAGGGACTGAGATGTGGGTATCTTTTTAGGATGAACTCACAAATGCCAAGTGGTAGAACTAGAAATTAATCACATATTTTCTATATGCAATACTTGAAATTAAACTAAGCAGTTATCTGTGGAATATTTTGATGGTGTGGTGGAAAGCAGGCACAGTCTAAAATCTCAGGTCACAAAGTCACTGTCTCAAACTCATTTAGAAATCCAAAAATAAATAAAAATAAACTGAGATACATTAACCAGCTAGAAAATGTTCGATTCTCATTTCCCCTGCGTAAGTGACAAGCATATGAGTCATAGAAGTATTGTCGTATGTGCAGGAAGGTGACATATGTCCCTAGGATAGACTCATTTTATTGGGGAGAATGGAAGACCTGAAAAGATTAACTTTAAGGAGCTCAAGGAAGGGAAAGCACCTCCCGGGTCCCTGCTGCTTTGTCTTTCCAGCTCATTCTCTCTAGGTGTTTTAGAATTTCATATGTGTCATGTTTTGTATTAGTGTCACTCATGCGCTATTTCATTTACTTAAGTAAATTGGGAAACTTACGTTAGAAAAAAATTACAATTAGATATGAAAGGGGGCAATTAAGCATAAAGAAAATAGAGCAACCCGTTGGAGAGGGGCATCATTCCATCACATTCATCTGCCAAAATATTTAAACACGGACAGCCTGAGTAAGATGCAAATAGTCACAGAACTAACGCAGGACTACCCCCTTTACAGGGCTCCTATGTCCATAGCTACCTTCTGCGCTTCTTCATTGTAGCCGCCATGCTTCCTCTTGTTCCTGCTTTTCTGTATGGAATATGAATTGAATCACATTAGCTAACTCATTTAGAAAGAAGGTGAATGGACAAGTGGAAACAGTAACTGGGGGGAAAAGGACCCAACTATGGATACAGCTTCTGCCACTACGAGGACTTATGGCCTCAGATGGTCACTTAAAGTCTCTGGGTTCTTTGTTTTTCATATTTTAAAAGAAAGGAATTTAGACTAAATTAGAGATTATAAATCTGAATGTCTTCAGTCATCGATTAGTATAAAGTAGGCCAGATATGAGAAAAATCAAGCACCCTCTAGGGGATTACATTCCATTTTTTCACTTTTGATAAAGAAATAAATACAGAGCACTTTTTTCATTTGTTTTTTATTAATAGGCGAAAGCCTTGCTTTTGAAAACCATGCCATGGCAACCCACACCTGCTTTAATGCTAGAAAAACAGGAGGGACTGGTGGGGACTATGGCAGGCTGGACAGCCTCTGTCTGGCCTGAGAGAAGCAGCCACAGCTCAGTGGCAGCAGATTCATTCAACCCAGAAACACACCAGTGCAGTAAGATGGCCACATGTTTCATAAGATGATACGATTTCAAGTTTTATGGGAAATTTCTGAGTCTGTAAGTGATGCCTTTTTTTGTTTGTTTGCTTTTTTTGAGACGAAGTCTTGCTCTGTTGCCAGGCTGGAGTGCAGTGGCACGATCTCGGCTCACTGCAACCTCCGCCTCCTGGGTTCAAGCAATTCCCCTGCCTCAGCCTCCCAAGTAGCTGGGGCTACAGGTGTGCGCGACCACGCTTGGCTAATTTTTTATATTTAAGTAGAGACAGAATTTTACCATGTTGGCCATGATGGTCTTGATCTCCTGACCTCGTGATCTGCCCACCTCAGCCTCCCAAAGTGCTGGGATTACATATGTAGAATGATCGAAACGTGTGCTAAAGCAAGGGAAACCCTTAGAACAGAATGATAATTTCAAAGGTTTCCTCTTACTCTTAAAACTCTGGGATTTTGGCACTACTCTTCCCAATGCTATAAGGCCTAGACTACATAAGGTATAGCATAGACCACTTATCTGACCTAATTAATACTATCCAACACTTATTGAGCACCTGCAATGTACCAGTCACTATACTTATCATTCTACATGTATGAACTCACTGAATTTTCATAAAATGCTATGAAATAGTTACTGTAATTTCACCTATTTTACAGAAGAGGAAACTGAGGCACAGAGAAATTAAATAGTTGGCCCAAAGTTACACATTGCCAATATTAGGTCACTCGAGATCCTTTGCACCCTTTTAATTAGCTGGGTAGACTGCTATAAAAATGGAGTGCTTGGTGAGTCATTGCCCCAGTGGAGAGCAGAGAGAGGTAAGTACAGTGATCAGCAAAATTTTAACGATGTCCAGGTTTTTGGTTCTCTCTACCTCTTAAAGAGTCCTGAGCTGTTGTGTTTTCTGGGCCCAGGTCTATTCTTTCCAAAGATGGTCTTTGTTCAGTCATCGATCCCTTAGTCTGCATCTAGAGCAATGTCGTATGTTTCCCCAAGTTATTTCCAGTTACAGTGATCTAACTGAACATCATAATTACTTTTTCCTTAAATAATTCTTTAAACATACTCTTAGATGTAAGTAAGCATGGGGAAAGAGGCCCTTTTCCAGTTATCCCTAAGTTTATCAATCATGAAATATATATCCAGTTCCTTTTATGGTATGTGGAAAGCACATGACATGGCCTGAGACCTTCCTCACTGAAGCCCAAGACTTGCCTGGCAGAGAGATTATTTCACAGATTATAATTATTATCAGAGGTGGCAGGAGATTTTTGACTTTGAACTTTACCTTTGTTGTGCCAGACCCGTATTGACTTCAATAGGGATAGCACCATGTTCGAGAGGCCAAAGAAGACACCCAGAGCCAGTGGAGGAGACACAGGGTTTATTGAGGGAACTTACATACAGGGTGGTCCAGTGGCTGCAGGCTGGACGGGAGAACCACAACTGCTTGCAAAAAGCATGCAGTTTATATAGCATTTTCACTTAGCACCCTCCCCCTAGCAACCTCCACCTGGCAACTGTCATCTAACCCAAAAGAGAGGGCCTCGATCACCTGTCCTGCCTGCGTTCCATAGGATGGGTCATGGGTTCTAATGTTCCTCATTGATAAGGAATGAATCCCTGGATTGTCCACTCCTGGATTCATAAGCTTGGTACTCCAAACACATATTCTTCTTACACCGTAGGGTCATTCTCAAGGTATGCTTAAGTTATTGCTGTCAGGTGTGTCTGCCTTACATCCTCCTTCTTTCCTTATAATGATTTACATATACTTTAAGCAAACCCCAAAATTTAAATACACCGGAGAGAAAAGTTAGGGTTGAAAAATTACATTATTAAACTATCAATTACAAAAGATATCTCTTTTTAAAGAAAGCTCCTTTAAATAGCCATATCTTTAGTATAAAATGTAAATTTTCCAAATTTCTAACATAATAGATTTTATTTTCATGAACGTATGTACACACAAGGCAAAATTGAAGTGTTTGTGGTTTTCAAAGAACTGGGAAGTTCCTAACTAGTTCATCGAAGCCCTGATTGAGTATCAGAATCACCTGAGGGACTTGCAACAGAATCTGCTCTATGGGCATCTCCTTAAACCTGCTGAGTTCAAATGATGCGGGCTGGCACTCTGCTTGGTTTTGTTGTTTCCAGTTTTGACAGAACATTTTGATTCCCCTTGTCCATAGATCTGTGCTGGGAATCAGTGCGGTACATCAACACCCATTCATTTCGCCATAACCTTTTCCCTCATTTTGAAAAGGTTAAAATAGAGTTGAAGTGAAGTTCACAGCCCAAAGTGTTACTCCAGCACATGCTATATTCATCTATGCTGATTTTTTTTTTTTCTTTTTTAATGGAGTCTCGCTCTGTCGCCCAGGCTGGAGTGCAGTGGTGCAATCTCCGCTCACTGCAAGCTCCACCTCCCGGGTTCACGCCATTCTCCTGCCTCAGCCTCCCGAGTAGCTGGGACTACAGGCGCCCGCCACCACGCCCGGCTAATTTTTTGTATTTTTTAGTGGAGACGAGGTTTCACGGTGTTAGCCAGGATGGTCTCGATCTCCTGACCTCATGATCCTCCCACCTCAGCCTCCCAGAGTGCTGGGATTACAGGCGTGAGCCACCGCGCCTGGCCCATCTATACTGATTTTTATATACACAACACCTGTTTCAGTAAGTACCCTGGAAGTTAATCAGCGAAGAAAAGTGAACTCTTAAGAGAGCTCGATTGTAATTTTCAGAAGTTCTTTAGAAAGTGCTTCCTTACTTTTTCTTTCTTTTTTTTTAGCCTTAACAAAATGTGGTAAACAAATGTAAATATGTAGATCGGCAGTGGTTACATTGAGTGAGTGAGTGCACACCAGTTGGGAAAAGAAATCTAAAATTCTGTTTGTTGATAGAGTGGCTAAGTCTCTGCACAGTTATTTATAACATCTTAATACACGATAGGGATATGAAGTATTTTTATTGAGAGCTTTTATTTATGTCTGTGGCCTATAATCTTGAGAAGTCTCAAGGGTTTTTGATTCTGCTTTAAGCAATTGGTCTTTTCTATGAATTGTTATGAACTTCGAATAGCTGCTAAAGTGGGTGATGGTGGTAAAGGGAGTATTTTTATTGTGTGTTAAGATTTAAAGGGCTGAAACTGTTCCTTGAGGAAGCAGATTTCTTCCTTCCTCTTTTGTTTTAAGTGACATCCACTGTTCGTATAATAAGTTCAGATACAGAAGGCGGAATTTCTCATAACCAAAGTGTGTGCTTAGATTCAGGTCAGTCAAAAATAATGTCTTTCAAACAAGATGAACCTCCCTTTTCTCTTTGATATTATTCTATAAGATGAATTTTTTTTTATTTTACATCCTACGGAAATATTTCCCAGATATTCAGAAGTTTTCAAAACAGTCTCATTTGAGAGCACCTGCTGGCTAGCACACTAACTGAAGAGTATTTGTCTCATACATCCAAAGTCATGTTAAATACTTTGAAAGGAATAGAAGAGTTTTAAATAACATCACTAAGAGTTTAAATAGATACGTACACTCTTCTCTGGAATTTAAAATCCCTGGTTTGATGGGTTCTGACTCTACTTTCTTGTTCTCCATTTCTACCTAAATTCTGTGCTCAGACACAGATACTTTTCCTATTAGACGTTTTGACCCTGAACCGAGTTCTTACCAAGCAAAAGCAGAATATGGTCTCTCTGTTAAAACAAATATAACCTGTGAATAAAATGGTGCCCTGGAAAAGCACCTTCTCTTACTACAGGTGAGCTGGTTATTGCCAATGTGCGTACCGGCTGTTTCCCCAGCTCATCTCGGCAGAGAGCCAGCCTTTATTTTGAATACCCAATATGTGTTTCAGGTCAGGAGGTTCTGTGGCTGCCATCCAAAAGCTGTTGCCCTTTAGTAAGCGTGCAGCTTGAGCAAATACTTTGGGCACTCCAGATCATTAACTAGGCATATCAGTTATTTCCTGGTCTAGGAAACAAATGAATTTGAACAGAGCAAAATCACGATGATATCAGCCCTTGAACTTTGACCTTACTTTTATTCACTTGAGGCTAAAAAACTGTCTTTTCTGTTTTTAGAACTTGGCTTATTAATGCTTTGTGAAATGGAGAGAAAATAGGCTGTGAGAGAAATGTGGTTTTGGAATGAGGAAATAGTTAAGAAAGAAGTGGAACGGACCTGCTGGAAAAAAACATACACTTTCATTACTGAGATCTCTGCTATACGGTAACCTTTTAGCTATATTGTCCTTATTGATTCTGTCTGCACAGCGAGCACAGCATGGCAATGAAGAGAAATTGCCGGGTGTGAGGTGAAAGGAAAATGGTCTGGCCAGGGGTCTGCTGTTGGCATTTAAGCCATTGCAAGATTCAGGTGTTAATTGGCCTGACAGGCATATCTGAGGAGGCAGAACCACAACCTTTGTGGCTTAGAAGCTTGTGCCCGGGTCCTCTGGAGCAGTTTCTGGGTCTAGAAAGGTGGCCATCTTCCCCTTTACAGCATTCAGTTGTAAGACAAAGGATTGGGCTGTGACTGGGGTTCACAACCCACCTGGGCCTCAACCCAGAACAATTCCATAGAGTCTCCAGCAGCTGAGACTGGGCCTTAGTATGTTTAAACATTTTCCCCAGGTGATGCAAATACCATTGCTATGATTGTGAGTATCAGTCAACTCCATGATCTTGAAGATCTTCTCTGGACAGCTCAACTCTGAGGAGGGGCACAGGGAGAAGATTCTTTTGTTAGACAGAGAGCACGTCTCACTATGTTGTTCTGGCTGGTCTCGAACTCTTGGGCTCTAGCTGTCCTGCTGCTTCAGGCTCCAAGGTCGCTGGGATTCCATGTGTGAGGCACCATGCTTAGTTCTCGGTAGAATATTCTTAAGGAAGTTTGACTTACAGGTCGTGGGAGAATGTGGATGCTCAATGGAAGTTCAAAGAGTGTTTCTTCTTCCACTAATTATTTGCTGTGAGCTGGGAGGGATTAGATTTAGGCTATCTAATCCTAAATCACTTAAGGCCTGTGCCAGCTGTGGAACTATCCAGAGGTGCCTCCTGCACAGGACTTTGTCAGCTCCTAGGCCCTGAAAGGGTGGAGATAGTAGAGAAGTCTTTTGAAGTTGCCTCTGTCCTCTTGACTCCCATGTCAGTCTGTCAGCCATCCATTCGGACACAGAGGCAAACAATACTATTTCTTCTTTTCTCCATGCAATAGCTAGATTAACATAGGGAAGAAATAATCTGATGAAAGGGAAATTGTAGACCTTTTTTTAAATGAGTATCTCAATAGATGCAGAAAAAGCTTTCAATAATATCCCTCGTGATTAAAACAAAAATCCCGAGTAAACTAGGCATTGAAGGAACACACCTCAACATAATAAGAGCCGTCTATGGCAGACCGATAGCCAACATCTCACTGAAAGGGCAAAAACTGGAAGCATCCCTTTGAGAACGCGAACAAGAAACGGATGCCCTCTCTCACTACTTTTATTCAGCATGGTACTGGAAGTCCTTGCCAGAGCAATTAGGCAAGATAAAGAACTAAAAGGTAGGCCGGGCACGGTGGCTCAAGCCTGTAATCCCAGTACTTTGGGAGGCCGAGACGGGCGGATCACGAGGTCAGGAGATCGAGACCATCCTGGCTAACACAGTGAAACCCTGTCTCTACTAAAAATACAAGAAAATTAGCCGGGCGAGGTGGCAGGCGCCTGTAGTCCCAGCTACTCAGGAGGCTGAAGCAGGAGAATGGCGTGAACCCCGGGGGGGCGGAGCTTGCAGTGAGCCGACATCGCGCCACTGCACTCCAGCCTGGGGCACAGAGCAAGACTCCGTCTCAAAAAAAAAAAAAAAAAAAAACAAAAAAAAAAGAACTAAAAGGTATCCGAACAGGAAAAGAAGTCATCAAACTATCTCTCTTCACTGATTATATGCTTCTATACCTAGGCAACACTAAGCACTCTGCCAAAAGACTCCTGGAACTGATAAATGACTTCAGTAAAATTTCAGGATACAAAATCAATGTACAAAAATCAGTAGCGTTTCTATACATCAGTAACAGTCAAGCCAAGTAAGAGCCAAATCAAGAATGCAATTCCATTTACAATGGTCGTAAAATACCTAGGAATACACCTAACCAAGGAGGTAGAAGATCTCCACAAGGAGAATTACAAAACACTGCCGAAAGAAATCAGAGATGACACAAACAACTGGAAAGACGTCTCATGCTCATGGATCAGAAAAATCAATATTGTTAAAATGGCCATACTGCTCAAAGCAATTCACATATTCAATGCTATTCTTACCAAGCTACCAATATCACTTTTTATACAACTAGAAAAAAGTATTCTAAAATTCATATGGAATCAAAAAAGAGCCCAAATTGCCAAAGCAATCCTAAACTAGTTCACACTTTGGGAGGCTGAGGTGGAAGGATGCCTTGAGGTCAGGGTTCAAAACCATCTGGTCAACATAACAAGACATCATCTCTACAAAAGAAAAACAAATAAAAGGATTAGCCAGATATGGTGGCATGTACATATAGTCCTAGCTACAGAGGAGGCTGAGGCTGGAGAATCACTTGAGCCCAAGGCTTTGAGGCTGCAGTGAGCCATGATCACACCACTGTACTCCAGCTTGGGCAACAGCAAGAACAAAGCCAGAGGCATCATGTTACCCAACTTAAACTTATACTACAAAGCTACAGAAACCAAAACAGCGTACTGCTGTTACAAAAACAGACACATAGACCAATGGGATAGAATACAGAACCAAGAGATAAAGCCAGACACCCACAGAGAGCCATCTGATCAACAAAGTTGAAAAAAACAAGCAATGAGGAAAGGGCTCCCTGTTCAATAAATGGTCCTGGGAGAGCAGGCGAGCTGCATACAGAAGAATGAAATCGGAGCCCTACCTTTCCCCATATATAAAAATTAACTCAATATGTATTAAATATTTAAATATAAGACTGCAAACTAGAAGGATCCTAGAAGAAAACCTAGGAAACACCCCTCTGGACATTGGTCTTGTGAGAGAATCCATGACGAAGTCCTCAAAAGCAATGGTAACAAAAACAAAAATTGACAAGTGGAACCTAATTAAAGAATTTCTGCACAGCCAAAGAAACTATCAACAGAGTAAACAAACAGCCTCCAGTATGGGAGAAAATATTTGCAAACTACACATCCAACAAAAGTCTAATATCCAAAATCTATAAGGAACTTAAGCAAATGAGCAGACAAAAAACAACCCCATTTGAAAAAAAAAAATGGGCAAAAGATGGAAAGAAACAGATACTTCTCGAAAGAAGACATCCATGTAGCCAACAAACATGTGAAAAAAACATGCACTCAACATCCCTAATCATCAGAGAAATGCAAATCAAAACCACAATGAGCTACCATCTTACACCACGCAGAATGGCTGTTACTAAAAAGTCCAAAAACAGTAGATGCTGGCAAGACAGTGGAGAAAAGAGAGTGCTTATACACTGTTGGTGGGAATGTAAATTAGTTCAGCCACGGTGGAAAGCAGTTTGGAGATTTCTCAAAGAACTTAAAGCAGAACTACCATTGACTCAGCAATCCCATTATTGGGTATATACCCAAAAGAAAAGAAAAGAAATCATTCTACCAAAAAGACACCATGTGCTCATATGTTCATTGCAGCACCATTCACAATAGCAAAGACATGCAGTCAACCTAAGTCCCTATCAATGGTGGTCTGGATAAAGAAAATGTTGTATATATACACCACAGAATACTACCCAGCCATAAAAAAGAAAGAAATCATGTTCCTTGCAGCAACATGGATGCAGTTGGAAGCCATTATCCTACATTATCCTGTAATACAGGAACAGAATACCAAATACCACATGTTGTCACTTATAAGAAGGAGCTAGATAATGGGTAATCATGGACATAGATGTGGCAACAAAAGATACTGGAGACTCCCCTAGGGGAAAGGGAGGGAGAGGGGCAAGGTTTGAAAAGCTGTAGCGTACGTACTATGCTTGCTACCTAGGTGACAGGATCCGTCATACCCCTAACCTCAGCATCACGCAGTATATCCAGGTAATAAATCTGCACATGTATCCCCTGGATCTAAAATAAAAGTTGAAATTATATTTTTTAAAAAGACTGCTATGAACTCCCAGCAGTCCCTCACATCCTAAAGACCACATGTATAAGAGGTGCTGGTTGGAGAATTTGTGAAGAGTAATTTAAATGAGAAAAAGTTTCAGGGAGAGGCAGACCTGGAAACGAATCCTAGCTTTCGCCTTCATTTGGTTTTGTCATTTTGGGCAACCTACTTAGCTGGAATCGCGCTTTCCTCTTCTATGTAGTGGGTGTAATGAGGCTAAAGGGAAAGATTTCTGTTTTCCCAGTGGTTCCCTAGATATAATTTCATTTAACAATCAGAAATAATGTATGATAGAGTGCATAGCACATTTTAAGTATTCAATAAACAGTAGATATTATCATTATTATACAGCTAATCCCCCATCTACTTATCTGTCCTCACCTTACTGTACTTCTAGGGCCAGTGCCACAGATGTCTTTTGTAAGCCTAAAGTTTTAGCATTGGGGAAAATCATGAAGCTATAAGAAATGTAGACACCTCAGGAGTGCCAAACCCAGGGTCAGATTCCTAGCCTGGAGAGGCCGTTTTGGTGCTGTCTTCTGCTGTACAATGTTGTCTCCATACTCCAGCTACCAGTATTTTTCACTTAGATGTGTTTTTCTGAGATCTCCTCCGTAAAGCATCATTCCAAGCAAAAGAAATTAAGATGACAAATACTTCAGAGAGCATCATTCACATATTAGTGTGAACCGGTTAATCTGAGGGTTTGCTGTATCAACCCATCTCAGAAAATGGGAATTTAGGACATCGTATTCGAAGGGGAAGGAGATAGGAAGGAGATAGGAAAATAATTTCCCTAAAGTGATTTAGGAGCTTGTAATCCTCTATAGTGATTGCATAAGTCTGGGTGAAACCTTAGACTTATTCAATAGACTAATTCCTAACAGTTCCCTGGGTGAACCTGGGGAAAGAGCTGTTAGGAATTAGCATAAGGATACAGAAGTGAGGAAAAAAAACAAGTAAATGCAAATTACAAATTATAACCCTCATTTTATGACTTGTCCCTTGCCACATGCATGCAAAAAGAGAGAGAAACTGTGGATCCTCTCTGTCCTCCTTTCCCTCATGTTCTCAGGATCCAGACCTGAGGCTGGTATGTCTTAAGTCAACGTTGAGGGCCTGGCCTGCCGTCGCAGGGCTGTTCGCCACATGCCTTCTGTGGGATGCACCTAATGGCAAACCAGGTTCAAAGAGGCTTTGGGAACAAGCCTGTTGAATTGGGGTTTATGATGGCTTATATTTTCACTTCATTTGTTTAAACGAATAGCCAAGAATCTAATTCATGATGATTCCATTGTTTTGTAACAAACAGCTCTCAAGTTGCCACTAACAACCTTCTTATTACAAAATGTACAGGTGCTTTTTTCTGTGTTTTATTTGGTAGGTTTTCCACCTCAGCCCCTAATAAATTTTGTTCCACATTAAATTAATAAATTAGCACAGGAAACTCATTTCTCCCTATTAAGGCCAAGCCTATCCCTTAGTCTGAATTAATAAGCTTCTGCTATAAGTGATAATCTGAATACAATTCCTTTCCTGCTACAACCTTTTTTATTGTGCTTATAAAAATAATTTATAAATACACCCTTAAGATATAAAATAGGCTATATTTCTCTTGGGTCACTATATTTAATTATTCTAACCCTACTGTTATTATATTTTTATTTTCTGTGCATTTTTATTACCTTTTTTTTTTCTTCTGAGCTTTTGAACATCACCACTGGGGAAATGGTAGTGAAAATGGACACAGTCATAATAAATATGTGTTTTATAGTTTACAGGGTACTCTTGCAGCATCATCTCATTTGAACCTCATATTAACCTTTCGAAATAGAAAGGGCAGAAAGTGCAAGTTCACCTCTCTGGTGAAGAACCTGAGTTTGACACAGGCAGTTGACTTTCTCAGGTCATACAGCGAGTCAGGCTGGGAGTGGACTTGATCTTTTAATTCCAAGTCCCGTATCTTGGAAGCATGGCATTAATTACTTTCTACACCAGTGACTCTCAAATTTGACTGTGCCTCAGAATCATCCGGAGAGTTAAAAACAAAACAAAACAAAAACACTAATGTGCTGGTTCCACCCTAAGGATCCTGATTTAATCGGCCTGGGAAGTGGCCTGGGCATGAGGATTTTTTAAATTTCCGCAGGCCTATTCTGATATGCAGCCTGGGTTAAGAATCTTTATGGACTGGGCGCAGTGGCTCACACCTGTAGTCCCAGCACTTTGGGAGGCTGAAACAGGTAGATTAGTTGAGTCCAGGAGTTCCAGACCAGCCTGGGCAACATGGTGAAACCCCGTCTCTACAAAAAATACAAAAAATTAGCTGGGTGTGGTGATGCATGCCTGTAGTCCCAGCTACCTGGGAGGCTGAGGTGGGAGGATCACCTGAGCCTGGGAGGTCCAGGCTGGAGTGAGCCATGATGGCCCCACTCTACTCCAGTAGAGTAGACACTCCAGGGTGACACAGACCCTAAAAAAAAAAAAAAAAAAAAAAAAAAGAAAGAAAAGAAAGGAAATCATTGTACTGCAAGGCATTAGGCTTGACTGTATGTTTTTTTTCTTGCTCACCGTGCGAAAGCTTCTGTGGCTGTGGTCTCATTTTCACTAAACCACCACCAGCCTCTACCCTAGAGTGGCCAGCCTATGCATTCTGCATAGGAGACATACAAAGCTTCTGGAGAAGATGGGAGTCGAGTTGGTCTTTGAAAGAGGGTAAAATTCAGGTAAATGGGAATATCCTTTGGTCTGTGGGTTCTCTGATAAGAGACAGCAGAGGGTTATGGGCACTGTGATGCAAGAAGGCAGAGGACTATGGGTATTCTGGTGAAAGGAAGCAGAGAATGTTGGATAAGTTTAAAGCCTTCAGAGGCCAACAGCCTAGATTCAGATCATCACTGAGCAGCCACTCACAAGTGGCCTGATGTTTAGGGAGTTACTTAACCTCTCAGGGCTCTGAGGAGTTCACTCCCAGCAATGTTTGAATCCTGGGTTGGTAGGAAGCTCGTTGCTGGGGAGGAAGTGCGCATGGGGCAGAGAGGTCAGTGGATCACTCAGAAAAGTGACTAGGGCATGGGGTGGGCCCTGTTCAGAGACCCTAGACTAGACTGGGTGAGTGAGAACTAGCAGAGGTGTCTGAGGAAGCAGAGTGTGGAGGAAAACTCTGCTGCTGGACAATCCTTCGTAGAAATAGAAAATCATTTCATCTGCATTATTAGGAGGACATTATGGCCTAAATGAAAAAAAGACAGGACTCTAAATTTGCCCTAGTTAGTGGTGCCTGCTAACTGAGCTTGAGATCTATTTTCCTTTTTAAAAAATTGAACAATTAGCATGTGTTAGAGTGTTACCAAACTGAGACTTTTTTCTTGACATAATGACAGGCCCTGGAAATTCAGTGGAAGCTTGGCAGAGAGGATGTGGGCAGCCAGTCCCCAGGGCTGATTCTCACAGCGAACCCCTCTCAGCCCCACAAGTTCAAAGCATTATGCGTAGAGCTGAGTTTCTAGAGTGGCCCGAACCATAATTGCTTCTGACTCTCCCATCAGTGTCTGGCATAATCTTTGACACACAGGACTGCTATGTTTGCTGGGTTGAAAGAGAGATGGAGAACCGGGTAGCATCCTTACAGCTTAGTGGGAGTTATTGCCAGAATGCTTCAGGGTTGTTGTGGGCAGGAGTCTATAAAGTGATCATCCAGGATCTTAGAGATGAGGGCTGCTGCAGAGAGGTTGGATAATCTCATATTTATTCGTGTAGCCAAGACAGGCTGTGTTTACCAACTGTTGTCATACTGATGTGCACTGTGTGGCCAGCATCTGTCTGGTTTCTAAGGAAAGAGCTGTGGTGTGACACAGGCGGGTCAGTCACCATGTGGGGTGAACAGGATGGTTAACAGTCTTAGGTGCTCAGGAGGAGGAATAGAAGGCAAGACAGGTAATTTGAAGTCACTGACTCTCAGAGCTAAACGTTACCTCCGGCATCCAACCGCCTCATTTTGCCTGTGAGGAAATGATGTCACAGATATCCCAGTAGCTTTACCAAAGTCATACCACCCACGCGTGGCAGACCTGGAACCAGCATCCAGCTCAGTGGATAGTTTTCTACTTCCCTCTCCCTATGATTGTGGCAACAGATGTACTTGGTTGCCTAACACTCAGATGGCTTGGTGAAATCTAGAAGACTATTTAGTTGGAATAATTTGGAGGAACCTTTCCGGGAGAGCCATTTGTCATGAGAACCACAGCTTGGCCAGTTTGTTAGTCTTTAAACGCAGAGATTTTGCATGAAGAAACTGGTTACCCAAGTTTTGGATGCACTTTTCTATTGCTTTTTCACATACATATTCTGACTTTTCTAATTGCTTTGAGGATCATACTTATTTCCTGCTAATTTATCTAAATTTCCTTTCCTCTCTTACCAAGATGAATCATCTGGCAGGATTACAGCTGTCTTCGCCAAGTAGCTCTTTGCCTGTCTACTCCCACTGAGGCTGTGAGTGGTTTGTCAGAATGTACATCCCACTATGTGACAAAGAAGCACCTCAAGTGATAGCTTCCTGCCACTTTCAGGAGTTAGGGGTAAAAATATAGTTTTAACGTCAAAAAGTACACCAGGACAGTGTTACTAGCAAAAATGTCTTCAGTACAAATCCTCAAGCAATTCAGCCCTACCCTATGCACTGAGTTTTGCCTGACTAGAGACAGCAGGTACTAGAAGAAGTGTAGCCTTCTTGCTTTATCCTTAAGTTCCATTTAGGTGCAAATAGGTGGAGCTTCTCTCTTTTCTGACATGAACCCCCAAGAGAATGAACTATGTAATTTATCTCTGACTTTCAAAAGTCGTGTAGTTAATGCATCTTATTCAAGCTCTTCTTTTAGGTAACCCCAGAATGGAAGAAGGTGGGAGGAATAGAGTGCCTTGATTGGGAGTTGGTCTCTGAGTCTCCAGAAATTCCCAGGGCATCTTAGGGCAGAAAACTATTTATGGCTTAAAAGTTGATTTGCTCCTATGTGAGAAGATGCATGTGGCAGAGGGTGTCATTTAAAGGATAAGCGTGCAAAATCTCATTTTCTAAGAGAGAAAATCAATTCAGTGGTGCTTTTATCTTCTGTGCAAATATCCTATTGGTTTTTTGCTTTATGTCTATGGTGCCAAAATACTTGTTTAAAAAATGTTTTCTATTGAAAATACTTAGGAATAGTTAACTAGTTCAGCAATACTCTTACTCCCAGTATCATCAGAGGTAAAGCATCAGCATATTCACCAACATTGAACATTTACTGAATGCCTTCTATGTTGTGCAGTGTGTGGTGATAGGGATGTCATATAGAAAATGTTATTCCTGCCCCTGAGAATCTTACATTATAACTGTGACCTGGTGAATTGCATACAGTATCTACTTCCTGAACTTGGACTGAGAAGTTCCCTTCTCCATAGGAGCCATGTATTATTATTATCATTATTATTTCATTTAAACACTTAAAGAATTCTTTCTTTATAGAAGCAGTTGCTTTTTAATCAGTTCATTTTAATAAGCTTAGAAGATATTTAACTATTTATTTGCCAGCAATTGCCACACACACAAAAATGGTATGATATTGACCACGTTTTCTAAAACAAAAATTTGAGTGCCTTGGTCATCTGGAGAACAGCTAGATAGATGTTTTTTTTATTTTGTTTTCAATTTTTTAATTGAAAAAATAAAATTGTGTATATATTATGATATATAACATGATGTTTTAATACACGCACATTGTGAATGGCTAGATCAAGCTAATTAACATATGCATTACCTCACATACTTATCATTTTTTGTGGTGAGAACACTTAAAATCTACGCCTTTGGCAATTTTCAAGTATACATTGTTGTTAAGTATACTTAACTCTTTTTTTTTTTTTTTGGAGATGGAGGCTCGCTCTGTTGCCCAGGCTGGAGTGCAGTGGTGCAATCTTGGCTTAGTGCCACCTCCGCCTCCCAGGTTCAAACAATTCTCCTGCTTAGCCTTCCGAGTAGCTGGGATTACAGGTGCGTGCCACCATGCCTGGCTAATTTTTTGTATTTTCAGTAGAGATGGGGTTTCACCATGTTGGCCAAGTTGGTCTTGAACTCCTGACCTCATGATCCACCCGCCTCAGCCTCCCAAAGTGCTGGGATTACAGGTGTGAGCCACCGCGCCTGGTCTCCTATCTGAATGAAATTCTGTATCCCTTGACCAATATCTCCCCAACCCCTGCTTCTACCCAAACCCTTAGTAATTGCCAGTCTATTCTCTGATTCTGAGTTCATATTCTTTAGATTCCACATGTAGTTGAGATCATGTGATATTTGCCTTTCTGTGCCTGGCTTATTTCACTTAACATAATGTCCTCCAGGTTCATCCATTTTGTGACAAAACGGGTAGGAAAATTTTATGTTGGCGTAAATTTATTTTGATTAAAATTCTATCGGGGAATCTCAGACACATGGCTGCTGCAGCTGAGTACAATAGACAGCAGTACTCTAGCCACCCACCTACCATTTACAACTCAGTGACTGGGATGTCACTGCCTTCTGGGATGGCCCTTGCTCAGTCCCTGAGCTCAGCTTCCCTGCGGAAACCCTTTGGCTTCCCTACCCTGTGAATTCCTTTAGAAAACAGGTAAAGGGGGATTGAATTTGAATTGCAAATTTCAACCTTAAGTTATGAGGTGTTTCCCCCCCTCCCCCGACTCTAAGCATTTAAGTATAACTATTACCCACTGAAATTCCCTATCTACGTGGCATTCTTACCTTCTTTTTTTGGTTATACTCAGACAACTATCCGTGGGCTACAAGGACATAATTTCTGTTATTAGTCGTCTTAGATGTCCAGCCACCTGAAGCATACCTTTAATGAAAATCTAGGGGGACTTTTCACCCCATTCTCTTCCACAGTAGAGTTTCCCTTTATGTAAAGTGGCTTTAGAATTGAAGCTATGTTTTTAGGGAAATAAATGTTGCTGATAGATGGAGCAGGCAGTAAAAGCATCATCTGAAAATTTATTAGTGTAACTCCACGGATCTGTTCAATATAGAAGATGGTCGGCAATGTTGAGGAGGGTTTTGAGTGAAGAGTAATATGGAGGAGATGTGGATTGATATGTCAATGGTCGTGGGTTCATGTTAGAGCCATAAAGAAAACACTTTGTTCTCTTATCCATCATACACATTTAATCTTGGGGATTTTACCATGTGCTTAGTTCACTTTGTAAGTCAAATCCAGAGATGAAAAAGAAGAGTTTTATATGTTTTGCCTGACAGTAGTAATGTTAAACTGTGAACAAATTGGGATGTTCTTTTAAAATCCTGTGATTTATCTGACGCTATTTTTCCCTGTTTAAAATTTAGTATGCTTGTGCTGAACAAAAGCTGCTAGCAATCCCTGGGAACGTTGTTATGGTATTTGCTGAAGTGCTATCTAAAGTGACAATATATTCTGCACACCCTCCCCACCACCAGAAAACAAATGAGTAAATAAATCACAGAAGCTGAAGCAACCAGGGCACGCTGCAGCGGCTGTCAGCCAGACGGCTGGCCTCTCTGCATTTCCATTTAGCTCCTGTTATGGTGCGTGTTTATGTTTTGAACTAATTGAGTCATCATTAACTATGAAAGTGGTAGTGGTTTGTTAAACTATTCTGCTGGTAGTTATCTGAGGCCAGACCTGACATGTCTGATATAAACACCAGCTCCGTAGAGGAATGGCCTGGGAGCCTTGGGAGAAACGCTGCCCGTAGCATGGTTCACGGTTGGCTAAAGATCACAGATTCTCAGATTGAATTACTACCATTAGGGATAGATCTGTACATGCATGGCAAAGTCCAAAAGAGGTCACCGAGTCTGTGGAAAGAGCATGACGTCCAAAATCAGAACTGTATTTAAATTCTGGCTCTGCCACTTACTGTTAAACAGGTCACCTAACAACCCATTGGAGGCTGTTTCCTTGTCTGTAAAGGGAGTCCAGAATATTTGCCCTATATCGCCCTTGCCGTATGTAAAATGGTATGTCTGAACTCACTTGGTTTAACCCTGAGATGTTATACAAATATGAATCGTTATTTATTATGTCTTTTGTGTTCTGGAAAGAGCCTGATCTCTGCCTCATATGAACAGTCCTAAATTATAGCTTTTTATATTTTTGCTATGAATTAGTAGGTGGATTTGACACATGGTTAGATACTCAAAATGAACAAGTTCTGTTTTAACTTCTACAACTGACTAGTTCCTAAAGTTGGATATTTCTTCCTATCCCCGTAATTTCATTTTGCCATCAAGTTAAAAAACTGTTAAGTACTTTAGAGTTTTTCCCCCTACAGTGCTAAGACTTAAGGATAGTCCCCATCAGAAAAGTAATGAATGAGTTGGAAACAGAGGGTAACTGTTATTACCATCAGGATACATGCAGTGTTACTACATGGATACTTTGTGTCCACCGTCAGAGTTAAAAATAATAATAATAAAAATAGATGAGTAAATTGTCTTTATTTTTTTAAGGCCTTGCAACCAGGAGCCACTTGGGATTATTCTTCCCATAAGCAAATGCCATTAGAAAGGGCTCATATTAGGCATGATTTTTGGAAAGCGTTAGGAATATCTTTCACTAAACTCTCACTGGTCTTTTGTTTCTTACAGGTAGCTTTAACCTTAGAGCCCAAGACAAGTACACAGCAAAAAGAGAAAGATTTTTTTTTTCCCCCCCAAGAAGGTGAGGAAATGGGAAGATAGAAATACACTTCTGGAAAAGAAACACAGAAGTTTTATTATTCAGGGAATCTTCTAGGCAGATCTAATCTTAATGAAATTATGTATTAAAAACCCCTGAACTTCAGCAGTGTTTTAAGTATTTATCCTTCAAAGTTGAGTTTTTACAGATGATCAAAGTTGTGTAAATTTAAAGCGAGAAGAGACCTTTGAGTGAGTCTATGTTTGTACATTTTATTTTATGGATGAAGAAATTGAGAGACAGAGAATTTATGTGATAACTAAAATTACACAGCTGGCTAGTGGCAGAGCTAGGAGGGAATGCAGATTTCTTACTTCTACTTGTTCTAAGACTTACTAAAAATGGGGCTAGATGTCTCTACCCTGGAGAAGAATAGACTTTTAGATCCTAGTGAGATGGTGCTTGATGATCCGCAAGAAGGTTGACTGCCAAATAAAATACCAAGGTATGTCCGAATGTGATGTTTACTGCCTAGCCCTTCTGCCATAATTTGGGATTCTTCAGTTATCTTCACAGACCTGGAGTCACAGTCCTAGAGTCACTCCCCAAGTGATGGTGTAGAAGGCAGAAGGGTCACCGTGTTGAGGTTAGACCTTTGTACACAAAACTAGGCAACCATATCTACCTAGTGGAACTGAGTATTGGGGTTGGGATGAAAATGGTCCAACTTTTCTTCTTACTTTTCTTATGACAGAAATTGTGAGCCTATTGTGACAACGAATTGCTACTCTTCTACCTCATTTGGGACGCTGATGGGCAGATTTCTCTATTTAATTAAAATAAGGGGCAAGCAGGCATTGGTTTTAAATTACTAAGGCTTTTTTTTTTTTTTTTTTTTTTTTTTGAGATGGACTCTCGCTGTATCACCAGGCTGGAGTGCAGTGGTGCAATACTGGCTCATTGCAACCTCCACCTCCCAGGTTCAAGTGATTCTCCCACCTCAGCCTCCCAAGTAGCTGGGACTACAGGCACATGCCACCATACCCAGCTAATTTTTGTGTTTTTTTAGTAGAGACGGGATTTCAGCATGTTGGCCAGGATGGTCTCGATCTCTGGACCTCGTGATCCACCCGCCTCAGCCTCCCAAAGTGCTGGGATTACAGGCGTGAGCCACAATGCCTGGCCAATTTTTGTATTTTTTTAGTAGAGACAGAATTTCACCATGGTGGCCAGGATAGTCTTGATCTCTTGACCTCATGATCCACCTGCTTCAGCCTTCCAAAGTGCTGGGATTACAGGTGTGAGCCACCACGCCCAGCCTAAATTACTAAGGCTTTCTAAGCAAGAGAGTTGTAGGCATATGTTTCCCTTGATTGTTGCAAACATAGAACCTGTCTCTTGGAGCCTCAATGCCCTTTGCTCTAGAAGCCACTGAAAGTAGTTACAGGCTGTTAATGCCATCTGCTTCTATGAAAAGGAACAGTCATAACATAGTGGGCCCTAGAGTCTCAGAACTCAAATATAAATTTTGAGGGGTCTCTCATCACTCGAAGGTAGAGTAGTTTGCATAGGACATCTATTACTGAAGGAGGGTTAGCAAGCTATAGGTAAATGTGTATCAGTTTGTTTGGTTACACCTACTGTTCCAGTGTACTATTAATAGCCACACCCACTCTTACTCTCCAGTGAATGTTGCTTTGGATGATTAATTATCTGCTCATTTTACTTATTAATAGTAGAAATTAAATCAAATGTGCCACCTCAAAGGCTTATCTAAAGTAAAAGTGATTTATGTTCTATGCTCAAGTATCTTTGTCCAGAGGCACTTAATCTTGGATTAGAATTACCTGTAGTGTTCTCTGAAATGAAAGATTCCTGGCCCCACTCCCAGGTATTATGAGTCACTAGGGCCAGAGTGCACCAAGGAATCTGCATTTTAAACAAGCAGCATTTCTTCTCCTCCCCCAGCCCCTGTCAACTCTGATGCTGGTGGCTGATGACCCACTCTCTGAGAAACACTGAAATAAGGAAATACTGGTTGTCACTATTAGAGGAAGTGCATACTAAAGAATTAGAATTGCGGACCGCCTTACGAACTGTGGGTTCTCATTTTGTGAGACTGTTGTTTTAACAACGGTTCTTTCATCTCCTGCTTAGCCTATTGCAGCAGCATCTTGTTTTTCTGACATGTGTTAACTTCCCCAACCCATTCACGCTGTATGAGAGAGATTTCAGAACTCAAATCTGACCATGTTACCCTCACTGCTACCATACTTGAAAATAGTCAGTGGCGTTCCATTCAATGGCCTCTCATTTTCCTGAGGGTAAAGGCAAAACTCCTTGACAAGTGGCCTGGCCCCATCTGCCCATCCAGCCTCATCTCCCTCCCCAGAAACCCTGGCCTACTTTTGGACTTCTCAGTTGCCCTCCTGTCTTCTCATACCATGGTTATTTCCTGGTTAACTCTCACTGTGCCTTCGGATCTCACCTCAATCGGGAAAACCTCTCCCAGCCTCTCATTTATATCACTCTGTTAAATCTGTTCTCAAAGCACCTTCAGACTCTTCCTCACAGCACACACTACAGTGCTCTTTTATGTTTGCTCCTGATATTTTGATTAATCGCTATCTTCTGCAAGACTGTAAGCTCCATGAGAACAGGGGCCACACGTGTTTTTATTCACTTTTGTATGCCTGGCATCTTCCTCAGTGCCTAGCGTATAGGAACTGCTCAGCAAATATTAAAGGAATAGCTTGATTAATGAATTACAGAATAACCTTATGGAACATTGATTGAGTCCTCCTGTGTCCTGGAATGGGGAAAGCCAGTGACTAGAAGATGAAGAAGTCACATTGACACATTTTGGAGAAGGGTATAGACTGAGGAGCAGCTGGCCATCCATGAAGAGCCGTGCTGCCCTCTCTTGGGACTAACCGGGCTTCCTGGGATGCCGTCTGAGTTCAGTTGATGCATTCCAGAGCTTTGTGTTGACTGATGTTATTTTACGTAGGCCTGATGATGTTGACTGCTTGAGAACAAAAGATGAGTGCTCCCCCAAATGTGAATCATTCCCCTGGTTACCTAACACTTAGAGAAACTTACAGCTCTAAGGATTGCTTTATGTACCAACAAGGTGAAATTTAATTTAAACCCTTCGATGCAAACTGAGCTCCTAAATCTTTAGCTTTCTGAGTCCTAGCTGGTATTTGTTGAGGCAAACAAGCTTATGGTCTCAATCATATATGAAATATGTGGGGAGTGAAAGTTGTTTGTATGGTAGCCTCACTTTTATAGAATTCACTCTTGATGAAACGCCATAAAAATGAAAACAGGTCACCTCTAAAATCAACTTATTCTCTTCAACTTTGGCAACCTCGTGAGTGGGCCTGGTTTATTTTTCTTATTTCCCTCGAAGAGGTTCATAAGACGAATACACAGTATTTAGCACTACACATTTTTGACTCTCTCTCTTATACCCTTTTCACTGTGTATATCTCAGATTCTTAATTGGCAAAGGACCTAAAATTTCTATTTTTTTTCTGGTTAAAGTGAGTTATTTATTTTTGGATAGAATCCATATACTTGATTTTTAAAAATACTGTCATGTTTTTATGAGTGTAAGATACATCCAACTGCTATTCTATCTAAAATGGACTATGGTGATCTGTGAACAGGATATAGCCACATTTCTCTCCGCTCTCTCAGGTCTTCCCTCTACTTCTGTCTCTCCACCTGTTTGTTTCTTTTGCTCATTCACTTACTCTAAATATGTCCCTTCCATTTTCTCTCTTTCCCAATGTTACATTATACTCTAATACTCTCATTGGTAAATGATTAAGGAAATGAAAGGTTAATCTTAAATGATTAACAAGAGAGAACCCCACCTTCTGGATTTGAATCAGGGCATTTTATCATGTAGAGCACAGGCAAGTATGCCTTTAGGTCAGTGACTAGTCTGTGAGCAGCATGCGGACGTGGCTTTTGGTCCTGGGTGGCATTACGTCAGAGCAGCTTTGAAGCCTCTTTGTCATGAGCACATTGGCAGTCCCTACACCCCAGAACCATTCAAAGTGGCCCCGTGACTTCCAGCTGCCAGGATCTGTGTCAGAGAACACTTTTACGTGAGAACTACACAAAGCCTCACTGCCTCCAGCAGGCTGGAAGAGCCGGGAAATGAATGCCCCAAGAACTGGCCTCAACTAATGATTCCTCCATGGTTGGGGCACCAACACCTCAGCTCTCACACCCTGGGGTGAGATAATTCTTCCCTTCCTTGAGTCACTTCTCTACCTCCCTACTGGTGTTTCCTGCATCTCCCAAATGAGCTACTTGTACTCAAATCCTTGTTCTCTAAGAATTTAGGCTAGACATGAATGATTTAGAAATGCTAACTGAGAAATTGAACTGTAAGTTATATATTTTACAGGGGGACGGGCGCAGTATGGCTCATGCCTGTAATCCAGCACTTTGGGAGGCTGAGGTGGGTGGATCACCTGAGGTCAGGAGTTACAGACCAGCCTGGCTAATATGGTGAAACCCCATCTTTACTAAATACACAAAAATCAGCCTGGTGTGGTAGCACATGCTTGTAATCTGAGCTACTCAGGAGGCTGAGGCAGGAGAATCACCTGAACCCGGGAGGCGGAGGTTGCAGGGAGCTGAGATCACACCACTGCACCCCAGCCTGGGTGACAGAGGGAGACTCTGTGTCAAAATAAATAAATAAGTAAGTAAGTAAGTGATATTTTACAGGAAACTGCATTTTCCAAACCTTGGCTCCTCTACCAGTGCCCTTCATCCCCCGCCTTCTTGGCTTTAGAAATCTCTTCGTACATTCCCACCTTTGCTACTCTCTCTCGTGCTCCCTCTTCTCTTTAGTTCTTCAAACAACCTCATTTTTTTGTATCTTGAAAAAGGTTTCCACTTGCCTCCACAATGCCCTTCAGCCACAGTTCTTTAGATTTCCTTCCCTGCCAAACTTTCAAATGAGCATCTGAGAAAATTGCCTCTATTTTCTCCCTTTCTACTTTTTGCTTAACCACTGACAATTTGGGTACCATTGTCACACTTTAGTCAAATAGCTCTCAAGTTACCACTAACAACCTTCTTATTACAAAATGTAGAGGGACTTTTTTCTGTTCTCTTGTCATTTCTGCTACCACTGAGTGCCTTGACAATGTTTTCTTTCTGAAAACTGTATCTTGAGTAATTGAATTCTTAGAACTTTAACCCTGGAAGAGACATTGAGTCCAACTCATCACTTTATCCCTGGGGGAAACTGAGGCCTAAACAGTTGGAATGATTTGCCCAGAAAGTTCCAGAATTGTAAAATCTGAGCACTGAATTCAGGGCATCTGACCCATTGTCCGTGGTAGATTCTGAACCACCATAAGAACTGCTTTTGGTAAGTCCTGACCTTCAACATATTCCTGATTTTCATTTCCTTCTGTATAAAGACTTTCCAACTAGTCTCCTAGCTCCTTCCTTCCACAGCCCATTCTCCACGGCAACAGTCAGGATAATGTTTCTAAAATGTAAATCAGAACCTACCACTCCTCTACCTCTAGACTTTAGTTCCTCTTTAGTGCACTTGGAATAAAATCCAAACTTCTTCCTGTGCCTCGCAAGACCTTCTATGGTCCAGCTCTCTTTCTGATCTCATTTCCTGCTAGCCTTCCTCTTGTAGTCGCTATGCTCCACCACAGACCCTCCCTCAGCTGGCCAGTAAGGCAGGCCTGGCCCGGCCATGAGTATTTGCTTTGCTAGTCCTTCTGCTGGGAATGCTGTTCCCCAAACCACTGCCCAGCTACTTCCTCCTCATTGTTTGGCCTTTGCTGTAATGGCCACCTCCTCACTCAGCCTCACTCTGTTGTTAGGACATCTAACATTGCCCCTCACCATACCACTCTCCATCACATGGTGTTATTTTCTTCATAGCATTTACCACCAGCTATTAATACATTACATTACTTACAGATTTGATTTGGAGTTTGTCATGTTTCCCAACATTAGAATATAATTTCATGGAATATAGGAATTTTGTCTTGTTTTCCACACTCCAGGCCCTAGATCAGCAAATTCCAGTCATCAGTGTTTAACAAAACATTTGTTGGATGAACAAATGAATGAATTGTGTCTGAATTTTTGTCTCATTTCCAAGCATCTTCTCTCCCTCTGTTTCTCCCCAATCCTATTACTCAACTATTCTCTCAAAAAATTTTTCTCTATTATAATCAAACTCCTTGTAAACCTGCAAGGACAAAACTTACTCTTGACTAGGAGCCTTTTAAAATTTTCTCTTTGACCAAACACCCACCCTATGCCTCTCTAACTATTTAAGTTGTATCACTGTGTTAGAGTATGAGTCACATTCAGTTTCCATGGAATCATGTCTCACAGCTTTCGTTGACTGCCCTTTCTTCAAATTATGGAAAGTGACCCTTACATTTTATGTAATCTAAATACTCATATATAATCCATATTGTCTTTAACTATTTCTACATCATAATACCTGGGCACTGTATCTAGGCACTTTAAGAGAGAGAGAGAGAGAGAAAGTGTGTGTGTGTGTGTGTGTGTGTGTGTGTGTTTGAAGGGTAGGGCAGTGGCTCCTCATTATTTGCAAATTCTGCATTTGCAAATTTTCTACTCACAGAAATTTATTTGCGACCCGAAAATCAATACTTGCGTCACTTTTGTGGTCATTTGTGAATATAACGTGGAATGGTGAAAAATTAGTCACCCAAGGTTCACGTTACTGGCTGAGATGGAGCAAGGCAGCACTGTGCCTTGTTGTTTTAGCTTTCATGCAATAAACTAGTGTCCTGTTTGTGGTCTATTTAGTGGTACGTTTTTTGTATTTTGTGCTTTTTGTTGGTGATTTCACTGAAATGGCCCTGAGTGTAGTGTTGAAGCTCTGTCTGGTGTTCCTAACCACACATAGACTGTGATGTGCCCTACAGATAAAATACCTGTGTGTTAGATAAGCTTCCTTCAGGGATGAGTTACGGTGCTGTTGGCTGTTAGGTCAATGTCAATGAATCAATAGTATATGTTAAATGTAAGGTGTCTTTAAATAGAAATACACATAAAACAGGATTATATAATGGCTGGTTAATGAAAATGTGACCAGAGGCTCACAGGAACCTAACTCTATATTTCCCCTAGGAACAATAATTTCACATTTCCTAAGTCAGTGTTCTGTTCATGAGAATTTTAGAGAACATAACTACTGTGAATAACAAGAATTCACTATATGGTGTGTGAGTATATATATGTTGGCATTAGCCTCATTTAGGAGTTTAGGAGACAAAGACATCAAGACTTATTGAAATTAAAGTTTGTCCAAGGCTAAGTGCGGTGGCTCAGGCCTGTAATCCCAGCACTTTGGGAGGCCGAGGTGGGTGGATCACCTGAGGTCAGGAGTTCAAGACCAGCCTGGCCAACCTGGTGAAAGCCTGTCTCTACTAAAAATACAAAAACTATTTGGCCATGGTGGCAAGCGCCTGTAATCCCAGCTACTTGGGAGGCTGAGACAGGATATTCGCTTGAACCTGGGATGTGGAGGTTGCAGTGAGCCGAGATCATGCCGCTGCACTCCAGCCTGGGTGATAGAGCAAGTCTCCATTAAAAAAAAAAAAAAAAAAAAAAAGAGAAGAAGAAGTTTGTCTAAGATCATTTGCCAAACTGCAAATAAATGGTAGACCTGAAATCTGGCTGCCACATTCCGAAGTCTTTTGGCTTTTCATTTACCACCCCAGTGGCTTTTCTTTGTTTTAATTAGCTATTGAGCTCTGATTATTACAGGGTACTTCTACAGACACACACACACACACACACACACACACACACACACACACAGAGTCATGCACCTCATAAAGATGTGGGTCAGTGACAGGCCACATGTGTGATGCTGGTCTCTTAAGATTATACCATGTTTTTGCCGTACCTTTTCTATGTTTAGATACACAAATACTTGCCATTGTGTTACAGTTGCTTACAGTATTCAGTAGAGTAACACGGTATATAGGATTCTAACCTAGGTACCATATAGCCTGGGTGTATAGTAGGCTGTCCCATCTAGGTTTGTGTAAATACACTCTATGATGTTTACACAATGATGAAATCTCCTAAGGAATGTGTGATTGTGTATATGTGTATTTATTTGTATGTGTGGATATATGTATGTGTGTGTATATACATATGTATATGTGTAAAATATAAGTGGAATATGCTGAGTTGAATGAAAAACTATATACAGAAAAGTCAAATGAAGAAATTTTAAAACAGCTTGCTTCATAAACCTAGGTTAATGTTTATTTACAGTCATCCCAAACTACAAAAGAGAAGTAAAACTACCTCTTTGTTTAGGAACAATATGTACAAACGTCATTTTTTTTATCATGGAAATGTAAGTCTGACAGGTGGCCAAACCCTAAAAATTCAAAGCTATAAAATTGCTTCCATGACCTGGACTTGTTTCCTGGCCTGTGGATGTACATCTTAAACTTGCCTGTCATTTATCTGAGCTGAATTCACACCCGCGCATGGTATACAGTTAGGCATGCTTAGGTCTGATTTCCTAAAGAACTACAACCTTTCTAATCAGTTGCGCATTTACATATACAGAGATGACAGGAGGAATTAGATCCTGAAATCTGTGCATAACAGGTTCACATGGATGAATTCACTGACTTTGTGGTCTAAAGTGATTTATATATACACACATATACACTGATATATATGTGTGTATAAATATATACATATACATTAAGACGTATTTTTACATACTTTGTAATTTGTTTTCATCACTTAAATATTTTTGGAACTTTCAAAGCACCTTGATGAACACAGTTTGAAAATGCTGTGGTTTTTTTTTCTTCTTCTTGTGTTCTTCTTTTCTAAGTAGATTGTATGAGCTCCTTAAGGGTAACAATGATATCTTTTGTGCTTCTGTATTTGCAAATAGATCTTAGCTTAGTACTAAAATATAGAGAAGTCTTTTACTACTGGTAATCCAGTTTTGTTCAGATGGTTGATAACAAGCTACACTAAAGCAAAGATTTCTGCAGCATTGCGTTTAGAATTAAATAGTGTAATGGAAGGATGTCACCTGGTTGTGGGGAGCAAGAGTCTCTCCATGCATAAAATAGATGTGTGTTTATTTTTTAATATGGTTATCTCTTGATACTTCTTTTTCCCTTGAAAATGAGAGCCATTCATGAGGCTTAACTTAATACTTCTCAACTTTCAAAAAGCTTCCAGGGATAAGGTTGAGTGAGGGGCTTCCAACATTGAGTCAAGACAAAATAACGTTTTATGTCTGCCTCAAGGCCATAGTACGAACACTGAACAGTGTTACAGAAAGGGACTAAGGGATCCTTAAAAGTTGTGTCATTATTGAGCTGAAAGAACTGATAGGTATGAGCTTTGAATTCTGAAATCACTCTTATTTCAGTATTTTGTGATATTTTATATTCTTTTAATTAAGTGGCTACATGTCCAGTGACTTTAATGATCCTATCTTGAGGAGCTATGCCTTTCACAAATCAAAGTATCAACATTGATCTATTTTTCAGCAATTTACCATACAGTTGAGTTTCATTGTGCAGATAAAAATGGATTAACCACATGACCCCACCTGTGGCTTTGCTGGCTCAGTCACTTTTCCACCTGTGCAAAGAACATCTGCATTCAAAGATGGCGACCCAGTGGCTTTGTCCTTCCAGGGTTCAGTAAAAATATCTACATTTTAAAAAATAAACCCCTCTCAGAATTTGTTTAGCAAATTCCCAGCCCCAGAAGAATGCACATGCAGGAGAAGGATTCCAGCCTTTTTAGCCTCCCACTCATGCTTATTTTTCAGTGGAGATTATTGAAAACAGTAATTCTTTCTTGCTTCAGGAAAAACTGTCAGAGGAAGAGAGAAAACATAAGGAAGCTTTGGAAGATCTTCACATGGTGGTTGATGAGGATTCGAGGAGTGAAAGCAGCAGTACAGATGAGGGGAAAGAAAAGACCAAATTGCTATTAGAGAGATTGAAAGCTCTGGAGGTAAGAAATGAAGCAATTTTTACACTCTTCAAGAAAAATAAGTGTTCTGCTTCTTTTATTGGCACTGGTTTTCAGTGAGTATAAATCTTCCCTTTTCAGTTCTCCCACACTAACACGATCTATCATTTCCTACTGAGATTTGCCTACGATGAACAAAAAGTTAGCACTGAAAGAGTCTTGACTTTATATTGTTTTAAAAGGAGTACATAGGGCAGTAATTGATTTTAACTTAAATTCAGCCCTCAAACTGGATTAATTCCTAAAATTGCAAACTCCTTGAGGTAAGGGGCTATGTGATATTTTACTTTGTTTTCGCGAGTAACTGGTAGAATGAATGAATGAATGAATGAATGAATGAATGAATGAATGAATGACTAAGCAAAATATTTAATAGTATGTAAAGATGATTGGACACACACAGAGAGATGTTAAGCAGTATAGTCATGTCTTTAAAAAAATATGCGGGAATTAAACGTGTAAAGCATCTAACAGTGGAACTGAAACTGGCTAAGGAGACTTAAGGAGATTTTTGGAGCACTGACATTCTCCAGATACCTCCAGATCAGTATATGATGACACTAGTCTGTTACTTGGTGGCATTTGACATGATTTCAAGTGTTAATTCATGAATTTTACAGCAGTCATGAAAGACCATTCCAGTTACTAGTTCTTGATTGAAATGTCGCATGCTTAAAGACTCAGCAAAGATTTTCTTTTTCTATGAGTTCACTTACCTCCCTTCAATAAGCTTATAAAGGGCCTTCACCCAGCATCCAAAAACACAGTTCTACCATACAGTCTACAGAATCCTGAAAACTCTACTAGCATAAAGGAATAAGACCTGGAGGCCGGGCACGGTGGCTCACGCCTGTAATCCTAGCACTTTGAGAGGCCGAGGCAGGCGGATCACGAGGTCAGGAGATCGAGACTATCCTGGCTAACACGATGAAACCCCATCTCTACTAAAAATACAAACAATTAGCTGGGCGTGGTGGTGGGTGCCTGTAGTCCCAGCTAGTACGGAGGCTGAGGCAAGAGAATGGCGTGCACCTGGGAGGCGGAGCTTGCAGTGAGCAGATTGTGTGCCACTGCACTCTAGCCTGGGTGACGCACTCAAAAAAAAAAGAAAAAAAAAAAAAGAAGACCTGGAGGGGTCTTGTTTTCTATGCTTGGTTTCTGCAGTGCTACCTTGGATCTACCACATTGTCTGTAATGAGCATATCCATTTTACACTAATTTCCTCGGTGATAATAAAGCAGAATGGTGAGATGATGCACTTTGAAGCCCAGTTCTTGGGATTTGGTTTGAATCCCTGTTCAACTACTTTCTAGCTTTGAAACCATCAGCGTTACTTAGGCTCCCCATGCCTCTGTTCCCTCAGCTGAAAGCATGGGGACAGTAATAGTAACTAGCTTTACAGGGAAGTAATGAGGATTACATGAGTAATTATTTTTTAAATGATGCCTGGTGCATAGTCTCTTTTATTCATCTACACCAAACCGACTCCTTTTCCTTAACTTTGTTCCTACTTATCTGGGCACAATGAATAATAATATAAGGACTGTGAATGAAGGAGTTTGGCTACTCCACACAGGTGTGACCAAAGGCAGACAGGTAAGCCAGTAGCTTCAAACACAGAGCAGAAGAAATAGCAACTAAAGTAATCACTAGTAACTCCCTCTGGGCAAAGAGCTGGGAATCAGCCTTGTCTCCTCAAGGGTTCTCATTCTTTTGTCATTTTTTGAAGATAGTCACTATAAAAGATAGGAAAGCCTTCTCAAGGGAAACTGTGGTTCCTATTTGAGTTTTAAGAAACTCATAGCTTTGTCTTGAGGTTGAATTAAATAGATTCACAATAGGAAAGAGTCGATATTACCATTTCTTACTCCCAGAGAACCATGTACGTAAATCATTAGTTTTTGTTTATGACTACAGAGAAAATTAATCTTAGTTCATGGCATTGTTAGAGACAAAAATGAAAAGGACGTTTTACTTCATTAAGCTAAGAGGTCTTTAAAAAATGCATTTCCACACCAGTTAGAATAGTGATCATTAAAAAGTCAGGAAACAACAGGTGCTGGAGAGGATGTGGAGAAATAGGAACACTTTTACACTATTGGTGGGACTGTAAACTAGTTCAACCATTGTGGAAGACAGTGTGGCAATTCCTCAAGGATCTAGAATTAGAAATATCATTTGACCCAGCCATCCCATTACTGGGGATATACCCAAAGGATTATAAATCATGCTGCTATAAAGACACATGCATACGTATGTTTATTGTGGCACTATTCACAATAGCAAAGACTTGGAACCAACCCAAATGTCCATCAATGACAAACTGGGTTAAGAAAATGTGGCACATACACACCATGGAATACTATGCAGCCATAAAAAAGGATGAGTTTGTGTCCTTTGTAGGGACATGGATGCAGCTGGAAACCATCATTGTCAGCAAACTATCTCAAGAACAGGAAACCAAACACCGCATGTTCTCACTCATAAGTGGGAATTGAACAATGAGAACACTTGGACACAGGAAGGGGAACATCACACACCAGGGCCTGTTGTGGGGTGGGGGGAGAAGGGAGGGATAGCATTAGGAGATATACCTAATATAAATGACAAGTTAATGGGTGCAGCACACCAACATGGCACATGTATACATATGTAACAAACCTGCACATTGTGCACATGTACCCTAGAACATAAAGTATAATAAAAAAAAATGTATTTGGCAGCAAATGTTTCTTAAACTGTAGTGAGTAAAAGAGAAGCAGTATCTTTTTTCCTTACAGAGAGTTCTTTACATTTCAGGCAACAGCTCTTGATTCCAGCATTAGTTGAATGCAATAGATAATATCTGTAAGTGCCATTAAGCCCCACTATTTTCTTTCATAAAACTATTTTATTTTTTAAATTTCCTATAGTCGTAGTGTCTCTGCTTGTTTCCTAAAATTCATTGTTCAATATTAAATGAACTTTCTCCTTGCCTTCACATCTTACTGTCTTCTACTTGAACATTATTTCATTTTATAACAAAGTATGTAAAATAAGAAATACAAATATATGTTTGTAAATATATCTAAATATGTCTTCTTATATAATATATAGATGTCTTTTTGTCATACATGTAATTCAATTTTCATATGAATTTTATATGCTACTTTTTTTTTATTTTAAAATATTTTCTCCATATTCTCAGTGTCTAGTATCTTTGCATGAGTTAAACATCGTTGTGGGAAAATAGAGAACTGATTTTGACAGACTGCAGTCAGAGCTGGTCACAGACCCTGTGTGGATTTTTACGCTTTAACGAAATGCTCCCTTGGAAAATTGCAAGGGAATTAATTATAATATGTCAAAAATTACTTTGGCAAAATTTGATATACAAGATTTAAAAAAAAAAAACAGAGAATATTTTCCATCAGTGTGTTTTTGGAAGGCAGCTAGGCTCACCAATATACCACCAGCACCCCATCAGTGTGTTTTTGAAATGACCGTATTTGTATACCCTAATCTCTTGGCCCCTGGTGTTGTAGATCACAGAAAGGAATGATTTTCAGGGTGGTGGAAAGCAGTCTTCTTTAATTCCTCCTCCCCCAACAGGTTCCAAGAAGGTGTAGAAAATGAAATACAGATATGACTTCTATATTACGTTCTTTATTACTGTGACAATGCTATTCAAAAACAACTTGAGGAGCCCTTGACTGAGAAAATTGAGTTAATATTGTCTAAGCAAAACACTCCCAGCCACAATCCCTGGATTATTCCCTCTTGTCACCATTTCTGGGGCAAGTTCCTACTCATATTCATCAATCAATTCCTGTTTCTTCTCCACGCACCAACCACCTGTGAAACAGCGCCCCCTTTACTTGATTTTTCTCAAATCCAACCTAGGAAGGATACGGGGTTATGGCAGAACATTCTGCAGGCTAAGGGCCTTCAACTCTGTCTTTTGATAGTTCTGTTTCCTCTCAGTCCTTTGGTTGCAGGGTATTTCTCAGTAGCCTTTCTCCTCAGTTTCCAGATCCCGCCTTAGAACATGGCCAGCTCTGTCCCACTTACTCTCCTCTCCCTCAGTCACCTTCTCCCACAGCCAGGTTCTGTCTGTCTTTTAATTTGCGGAGCTGTCTAGATCTCTGCATGCCATGTCATGGGCTCATTCCATACCATCCCCATGCTCGGCAAAATATTGTGCTAATTAAGACCTTTACCTTCCTAAAAACGCCTCCAGTGCCAACAGTCAAACGTATAAAAATTATAATTATACACACTCTCTCTTTCTCTCGTCAGCCTTATTTTCTGTACTGAGTGCATCGGTTTCAGCTGTTGCCAGCTCTTCACGGTGAAGAGTAGACCGTTTACCCTCACTACTTCCTCTGAGCTTAAATTCTAATTTGTGTTTAGGATCCTGGTGCCTGGAGGAGAAATCATTTGGTGTATATTGGTGTCATAGGGCACACATGGGCAATCTGGATGCCACTTGCACATTTTATGTAACTTCTTGGTGCCTGAATGTAGCATTTTCTATGTTTTTTGAAACTTTGGGTTTTCAAGGCTGCTGTTTCAGAGACTGCTTACTTAGAACAAAGCTCACCATTCTCAACAGCACTGCCATGTCTCAGGTCCCTTCTATGAAAGGATCACTCCTTTCTCCCATGCCACCAGAGGCCACTGATTCAAGGAATCTTCCCAGACCTGCCCTCTAGTATTCACTGGCTTCATCTGGAGTCTTCCCTGTTCTCCACTCCTGGGCATTTGCCCCACTCGGGTCCCAGATTTGCTTGTGGCATGTTCCTTGAAAGACATGATTTGTTTGTCTGCAGTCCCTGCTCCTGACACTCCCACGGGGCCCTTCTCTCCACTCAGGGACCAACTGCACACCTGACTAAAAGTGAAGCTGGACGTTCCCTTGACTCACTCCCAACTCCCACTGCATCTCTGATTCTCAGCTTCTAACCATGGGGAGAACAGGCCCGCCACCACCTGAGAGTCCTAAGCCTAAAAGCATGTGCCGCTGACTTAGCTAGATAGCCTCAAGGTTAAAAGAACTTGGCCACTTATAGGAATGATTTATTTTGTGCAGAAAAATATGGCAATTAAATGTGTTAAGGCGAATAACAGGTTTTTCTGCTCAATTATACCTTTCCATGAAAGGATGACAATTAAAGTGTTGTGCATAAGCATTTCGTTAATCAGTAATTCCTATTTAAAATTAGGTAGTTTAAAATAGACATACCTGGCTGTGCATCGCAATTACATGTAGAACTCGTAGTTGATAGATATATATTAAATATATTCTATGGGCCAAACACTGTTCTTTGCACAGGGATTAGATTAGTTTTCTTGGTCCCCACCCCAGTGGGCAGACACAGGAAGCATATACCTATCAAATAATAAGTAAGTAAACAAATAAGCAACTATATGCCTGTAAGTAAGAAAAGTTGGTTGAGGTAGTAGTAGAGAAAGTGCGAACTAGGGGTAGGAGAGGTATTTACTTCAGAAGACCTCTGACATCAGCCATTTGGGTATAATATAAATAATAAAAAGGAGACAGCTGTGTGAAGATCGAGGCAGACCATTCCAAGAGGAGGCAGCTGCAAAGGGGAAAGGCCACCTGAAGATGCTGGAAAGCTTGGCAAGTGCAAGGAACAGAAATAAGAAGTGTGTCCCGGGACACAAGGTACAAAATTTAAAAACGGAAGAAGATGAGTTCAGAGAGGTAGACAAGGGCCAGACACGCTTAAGCCATATAGGCCATGGTCACAATAAAGACTCTGAAAGTGATCTAAATGTAAAAGGAAGCCATTTAGAGACTTTTGAACTGGGAAGGAGCAGTGATGTGACTTCTCATTTATGAAGACAAATTCTTCTGCTTTGTGGGCTAATAGTGGGACATAGGAGGGGCAGGGAGACCAGGTAGAAGGTATTTTTTTTTGTTTTTAGATTCAGACAAACAATATTAGTAGACTGGTCTAGGGTAGGTGCCTAGGACTAATAGGGAATGATAATCATACCATATTAATTTCATTGGACTGGAGGTAATGGGAATAATAAACATGTTGGCAAGCCTTCCTATAGGGCTTACTATGTCCCAAACACTGTTCTGATTACCATTATGTTTATATATGTTATTTCCATCGTCATAACCCTGTGGGATAGGGTAGTATAGGGACCAACGGGAGCCCTTAGCTCCCTAAAGGTTCACAGAAAATCGCTGACATGAGGCCAACTGATTGATAGGAGAAAAGGCATACACATTTATTTTCAATGTGTATACATAGGAGCCTTCAGAATGGTGACTCAAAGATGCAGGAGAAATTGTCCATTTTTATGCTTATGTTCAACAGAGTATAGAGAGCCATGTAGAAAGAAGAGAATGATGTAATGGTAATAGACAGTGGGGAAACCCTGTGAGGCCTGCCTGTCTAGATTCTTCTTGGCCTCTGCTTGCAGCATTCTTTCCTTCTGAGTGGGGGGCCAAACCTCCTCTAGAATAGGGGTCTTATGATCTGTAGCAAACAAGCCAGATCAGATAATTTCCTTATGGCCAGATTTTACATGGAAAAGCGGAAGGAAAATTAGAGTACTTTTTTTTAGGTTTAATGACTAGCTTTATGGTTTCTTTGGCCTGCCTGGGAGAAGAGGGATTCTCGTTTCTATGGCTAGACTGGGGGAGAATGGAGCTGGGAGACAGGAGGACAAGAGGTCAGAGAAAAACTTTCGCTTCTGAGGCTTTCATTTGGGGATACTGTTTCCTGACTTCCAACAGTAGTTATCACTATTATCCCCATTTTACAGATGAGGAAACTGAGCTCCCCAAAAAAGTTGGATATTTTGCCCAAGGTCATGTAGCCAGTGAGAGAGTCAGAATTTGAACTCCCAATGTATGGCTCCACTAGACTATGCTAGTAAGAAATGGTCAAAGAATATATTTCAGAAGTAAGATTAGGAAATACAGATCAATTGGATGTGGAATATAAGGAAAAGTGAGAAGTCAAGGATAACCTCTAGTTTTTTGGTTTTAGCAACTGAGAGTGAGGTTGTACCAAATTCCTGAGAGAGGCAAGCCTTGGAGGAAAGGTGACTTAGCAAAATTAGCATGCAATTGTCTGTTGGTTTTTGCCCATGTTAAGTTGAGATGCCTATTAAGCATTCAAGTGGTGATGTTCTATAGGCAGGTGGAAATACAAAGTTCAGGTCACGGTTAGAGATATGGATTTGAGGGTCATCAGCATACAGATGACACTCAGCCTCATGGGACTAACTAAAGTCCCATCAGAAGCAACTGTAAATGGACAAGAAGGGGGCAGAGGACAGAGTTCAGAGGTTCCCCATTTTTTTGAGGTCTGGCAGAGGAAGAGGCGCCAGCACCTGAGACTGGGGAGAGTATCTGGTGTGGTGGGAGGAAAATGGAAGGTGAAGTGTTGTAGGAGCCTAAAGAAGAAAGTGCTCCAAGGGTATCCTTGTCGAGTGCTGCTAACAGCACAAGCAAGATGGAGCACAGTATCTGTCCTCGACTCTGGCAAGGCATGGTCAGCTATGACCGGGGTAACAACAGTTTCTGATGGGAGTGGGCAGGGAGGAAAACATGTGGAGACATGTATAGACAGGTCTGAAATGGGTCAGACATGGAGAGGGTCAAAACTGAGGAGAGACAGGGTACAACAGAAACTCTTCAAAAGGCAGCTGATGGTATGGCATGTTAGTGTACCAATGGCCATGGTCTAGTGGAGAGGATGAAATCGATGATGCAGGAGAGAGAAGTAGGAATGCAAGAATGAGATGTGCAAGCAGGCTAGGGGGATGAAACCAGAGAAGAAATAGAGTTTTTTAAAAACTCAGATGTCTAGAATGTAACCCAGGAAATCTCAGCTCTTTAAATCTACAATGGAAACTGACCATCTGTATTTTTTAAACCTCTGTGGATTATTCAGATGCACAACCAGGATTGAGAACCACAGAAACTGCTTTTAGAGTGATATTTAAAGCTACCAAAACAACTTAGGTCCAGTTCTGTACTGAACTCAACAAGCTTTCACTGGTCTTTTTAAAAACTATAAATTGGTAATTTATAGTTAGATACATTTATGGCATGCAAAGTGATGTTACGATTCATAATACAACATGTAATAATTACATCAAGCTAGTTAACATATCCATCACCTCATACTTAACATATTTTGTGGTGAGAAGGTTTGAAATGGACTCTTAGCAATTTTGAGATGTATAATACTCTATTATCAACAGATTTTGTACCCTTTGACCATGCTCTCTGCATTCTTGCACTCCCATAGTCTCTGTAACCACCATTCTACTCTCTGCTTTCATTGATCTTATGTGGCCAAAAAACATTTGAAAAAAAAGCTCATCATCACTGGTCATCAGAGAAATGCATATCAAAACCACAATGAGATATCATCTCAAGCCAGTTAGAATGGCGATCATTAAAAAGTCAGGAAACAACAGATACTGGCAAGGATGTGAGAAATAGGAATGCCTTTACACTGTTGGTGGGAGTGTGTATTAGTTCAACCATTGTGGAAGACAGTGTGGTGATTCCTCAAGGATCTAGAAGCAGAAATACTATATGACCCAGCAATCCCATTACTGGGGATATACCCAAAAGATTATAAATCATTCTACTATAAAGACACATGCACATGTATGTTTACTGCAGCACTATTCACAATAGCAAAGAGTTGGAACCAACCCAAATGCCCATCAACGATAAACTGGATAAATAAAATGTGGCACATATACACCATGGAATACTATGGAGCCATAAAAAAGAATGAGTTCATGTCCTTTCAGAGACATGGATGAAGCTGATCTTAACCAACTTGTAATCTAACCTTTCTGTGCCCCTGCCTCCTCTTACGTAGAACTTTCCCTGGCTCTTCAGACTTAGATCCAGAGGCCCTTCCCACATATGCCCAGTGCCATAAGCCTGAAAGCCTGGGGAAAGGTCATCATCCAAAGTGTCCTTCAGTGGCTTCATGTCACCTTTGAGGGCTCCCCTGACATGACCACAGTTATATCCAAGTTTGACTTTGTCTCCTTGCTAGTGAGAGGAACGGGTTATTTTCTTTCCCTTTCTAATTGGCTTTAAATTCTTACCTTGTTCTTCTTACTTTTATCCTCTCCTATCTTAAGACAATGTAAAAGAAATTAAAAAGTTATAAGGCAGCATGCCAGTGGTATTCTGAATAGAAATTCATAATTGTTTCCTTCTAATCTTTAGATTCTATGACAGTTTGCTGACAGGTAACACCAGACATCCCTCTCTTAAAGTATCTGGCATTTATCTTTCTCTTGATTGTTTTACATCTACCTGTGGGTCACCTAGCAACATCACTAAGCTGGGATTTGAGACAAAAGCTACTCTTTGGCAAGGGGGCTTGAAGTTTTTTTTAAAAATTCCATTTTATGTCATTGTGTAACTTTGTACTAGCAATTTTCTGATTATAAAAGTAGTAAATAGTCACATTACAGAAAATTGGAAAAATCATAAGAAAATAATTGCAATTACACTAATCAGAAATGGTTGCAATTGGCATTTCAGCATGTATATTTCTAGTCTTTTTGTTATTGTTGTACCTAATCAAATTAGGATATCATGAAATATCACTGCATACAGTTAAGTAGCCTGCTGTTGCATGCAGTATATCAAAACTGTTTCCCTACATTATTCAATACTTTTCAAAAATATGATGCAATGGCTATGTAGAAATTTATCCAATGGATACTGAGCGCCATTTATTTAATCCCCACTATTGGCTACTTAGCTCGTTCACAGTCTTTCACTATTACAATGTTCTTAGGAGCATCCTGGTGCCTAAGTCTTTATACACATATATTATGATAGAATATTTAAAGCATACCATTCTCTTTTAAAGCAGTCATGCCCATTGACAGTTAGATTTCTTATTTAAGAACCAAAATCAAGAATCTCAGAAATGAAGCTGATGGAGGCAGCACAGTTAGGCAAAGAGTACCCAACCCACACACTCCAAGGGGCCACCATTGTCACTCAGTATAGGACGCAATATTGAGAGGGTCCATGGGCTGCTGAAACAATTTCAAAGATCTAAAATCTTGGGAAAACTTTCTAATGCAGGAAATCTTACTCTTCTTTCAAGGTTCTCTATTTGTGATTACTCTTTCAGTTGCAAGTCATGGAGACACTACTCAGACTGACTTAACCGAAAGGAAGGATGGTTATATAACTGGACAATCAGCTGTAACAAGCCATGATGAATGCAAGGGTTCAGACAATGTCAGAAACCTTTCTCCAGCTCTCAGCTCTGCTTTAATTTGAGCTAGTTCCCCTCTCAGGCAGGCCTTTTCCATGCGATGGCACCAAATCAGCAGCACCGTGCAAAAGCCATGTCTCTTTCCTAGTCATCCCATCAAAGCTCCTACACTCCAGAGAGAGGGATCTCATTGGCTTGGTTTCAGTTGTAGGCCCACCTCTTGGCCTCTGGAGGGTAGAGCATTTCAACCAGCAGTTCCATCAGTTCCATCAAAGATTTGGCAAAATTCTTGTGTTTTAGTTATTTAAATGTCAGAATTACTTTAATACCACCCAGAAATAATGTTACTGCTTAGATACTGTCTTTTTATTCCCCTCTGTGCCATATTGTCTTTCTTTTTCTTTTCTCTCTCTCTCTCTCTCTCTCTTTCTCTGTCTGCCTGTCTCTCTTCTCTCTCCCATACCTTCCTCTCCTTCCTTTGGCATTTCTAGGCCTGGCCTCCTGCTGGATGCTGGAGTTACAAAGAGATACAGAGCATCTTTTCTGCCATTGTTGGAAGGAAGACAAAAATATAGTAGTTAAAAATATGCTAATTAATTAAGGTAATAAAGATAAAGCACATTAAAATTTTAGAAAAATGTAAGGTATGTTCAAGGCTCAGTGGAGCACCAAGACAGAAGTATCTAACTGAATTAGTTTTGGAGAAAGCAAAAAGATAAAGAAGTGGCATTTGAACTGTGATTCTTTGAGGCTCTATGCCAGTTCTACAGGCAAAGATGGTAAAATAAAGAGTGAAGGAATTGCCCAGACAAAAGCAGAAAAGCCTGAAACAGCCTCAAGGAGCCCTCAGAACATGGACCTGTCTGGGACTGGGGCACCTATGGCCAGAGATAAGGCCGAATGGCTCGGCCTGTTTATATGTGTAAGTGCCATGTATTTAATCCTCACCATGGGTTAGTTAGCTTGTTCACACTCTTTGGATGGATAGGTAGTACATGGAACTACCTATCTATCCAACACATCCATATTAAGAGCTAACAACGTTTATGTTTAAAACTCATGCAGTTGCGTTGGCAAGCCTCTAGTCAGTTTAAAGGTGTTCTTAACTAATAGCCCCTTCACTTTCCACACTGAAGCTCCTCGTGGTGCTTCAGCCCATCTATAGAGCATCAAATCACATGCCCAAGCAAACACGCCAAGTGATGCTGCAAACCATCCTGAGCTATGGAGAGAATATTTATGACTTTAAAATGAATGCCCCCAGTGACTTCAGAAGAAACTCAGTAGAAAAATACGTGCATTCCATAAATTGAAGTTCTACCATCATCAAAAGCCTTTGATCAGTGCTCGTTTTCTTTTGGCCTGTCTCTCACTATTGATGTGAGGAAGCTGTACTTGTCTGCAATTTAGGTTTCTTAGTAATAGGCAGCCGAAAGTTCCTCTTACCTTGGCTTTTGTTAGCATCTCCATTGCTGTTTTACAGCAGCCCTTTTGGCCTCCCAACTCCTGGAAGCTTGTTCAATCAAGACATAACCTTTTATCAGTTATGACCAACTGCTGAGGGAAAGAAAAACATTCTCAGTGTGAGGTAAGCCAAGGTGTGAGGGGGTCTGTGACTGCCCTGCATTGCCAGGGCCAGATTTAGGTAGAAGCTTGTTAGAAACACCTCAGATGATAGAAAAAGCCAATATATCAAGAATTAATCTGCATAAATATGTTACTTTGCCCGGCTTAGATTTGTGTGGGAGCTTGTAAGTAAATCCCAGATCTCAGAGAAGGCCAATGCATCAAGGACTAATCTCCATAAATATTCTAAGAGCTATCAAAGAAGAAAAATGAACTATAGGGGCAACATTAAATGTGCCCAGAGATAATTAGAACAAAGTGTTTTAATTGTGTGTTGGTTTAATGTTATGTAGCCATGGCCTTGTTTTTTTTCACAGAGCATAAATTTTGATGTCAGAGACTGAAAGCTGGCTGGCTTGATTCATCAAAAGGACTCGGTTTGCTTAGTGACAGCCAATTAAGCATTTTAATCCTTACTCTGCAAAGTAAGTTAAAGCCTAGTATATCATGAGTAGAATTGGAAAACAAAACCCCAAATCTTGTTTGTTTGTTTTTTTGTTTAGTGAGTCCCTGGGTTGTTTTAGATGTGATGCTTCTAAGTAACTTACCGAAGTGTCATGAATAAAAATTACACAAGCTGTGATTCAAAAAGCAGTATGATTGATGAGCCGTCCCCAGAACAGAACCACAGCATTCTATTAACTCTAATAGTTTGCCAGGAGAAAATGTTACATAGCCTTGGGGGAAAAAACTGTGGCTCTAGAATGGGGTCCAGAAAAATGCCCTTGTTATATAGGTATTGGCTTGACATGCTGAGTCAGTACCACGGTCACCCTGAAACTATGAAATGCTGTAAAATAGCCAGGTAGTCTGATTTCTGATAGCAAACTTTTGAGGGTGATCTAATTCGTTAGCACTCAAATGAGCTCCAACCCTAGAGCCTCACTGCTTAGGGAGTGGGAAATACAGTTTCACTTTATAACCAAAGCAGTGTGACCCAAGTCCTCTAAAGGACCAGAGATTTAAGATGTGGATGTGGGAGGAGAGATTACAAACACCGGCTGTCATGGTGTAAGAGTCTCTACAGTCTTAGTTTTGGTAATTACTCCCGTTTCGGAAGTATCTAAAACACATCTTTGTTTTAATGTGTGAATTGAACTTTCTAGATGTAAACATCCTTGGCTGCTTCATAGCATTTTTGCCTTTGGAATTGGGACGCCTTAGTTACAGCACACCCAGGGCAGGCTCAGCCTCCCTTTCAGAGTCAGTAAGTGCTGCTGCTCGGCTGTCACGGCGGACGGGGGCTCCTCTGGAAAGCAGGTTCTGCTGTGTTTCTAAAGAAGAGACAGCTTGTAACACGTGTCCGTGGTTTGTTCTGAAAGGACAGCATCTAAACCCAGCAAAGTCAAGAAGAAATATTTTTAAGAACAGAGGGGGAACATGAGCAGTTGGGAAATTTTGCATCGTTTTTCCCAAGATAGAGTCTTTTTTCCCTTACCTTCATCTCATTTGTAGTCATATCCACAAGGCCTTTCTTAGAAACAGGAAAAGTACCTTTTCTTGTGATACCGGTTTTTTTTTTTTTTTTTTTTCTGTTTCTGTTTTGTTTTGCTTTGTTTTTGTTTTTGTTTGCTTCTTAGATTCCTGGGGCCAAGTCAAATTGGTTTTGGTAATCTCATAAAATACTAAGATGATCCGGAATTCATTTGGAGGAGACTGCCTCCCATACAGTGTAGTAACTTGGGGGAGGTAACTCTGTGGGTAATTTTAGCTTAAAATGAGAAGCAACTGCGGGCAAATAGCATATGATGTGCAGGTGTTTCTAAGTTCATACGATCAAATGGGTCCTCAGAAATCCAGATCACCAAAAAATCTCCCTGCAGTCTAGTTTTATGAAAGACAAATAAGAAAACAAACAGCCTTTTTCCTTTTTCCCCAAAAGCAGTGTCTGGGTATTTCCTGAGATGAATGTAAATTCTTGATTGCACACCCCGTTTATGACCTTATCCCATCCTCAGCGTCTGAAAACTGATCCCAGGGGCCTCCTTGCAAAGGTATAAGAGATTCATGGATCATCATACAGAATCTAAGCCATGCTCATCGCCATGTAATTATTACAACAGACTTAATAATCATATATTGAAGAATAATAATGTTATAACAATTATATAACATTGAAACCTCTTGATGCCATCCAGATGTAAATTCAATAAATTCACTGATAATATGTTCTTGGAGAAAAGTATAAAAACACATTTATCTGATCCTCATGTTGATCTTAAACTAGTTCAGTTCACAATTTTAAAACAGAGACATTTTTCAGAAATATTTTTAGTAAGATACAATCTAGGAGTAAAGGTGTAGTGAGCAGATTAAAGTAAGTTCTTTTTCCTTTTCATGTTTTTGAAATGGCGTTTCACCCTGTTGCCCAGGCTGGAATGCAGTGGCACGATCTCGGCTCACTGCAACCTCCCCCTCTCAGTTTCCAGCGATTCTCCTGCCTCAGCCTCCTGAGTAATGGGATTACAGGTGCCCACCACTATGCCTGACTAATTTTTGTATTTTTGGTAGAGATGGGGTTTCACTGTGTTAGTCAGGCTGGTCTCGAATTCCTAACCTCAAGTGATCTGCCCGCTTCGGCCTCCCAAAGTGCTGGGAGTACAGGCATGAACGACTGTGCCCAACCCAGCCTAAACATTAATTTCTTTATTCCATTTTCACCTGTTACAAAATGACAGTTTTCAATGAGTTATCAGAGTGGATCTTTTTTGGTGAGTGACAGATGGTTTGGGAGCTGTGTTTTTAAATACAGCTTTTACTTTATTTAGGTGTGGCAAAGCCAATAGCTTAGGAGATGAGGGCCACTGAAAAGATAGTTGTTATTCTCACAGGTTTCAAAAGGAGAGGCATGCCACGCCCTGAGGGGCCTGCAAGGTGAAGCTCAGGGTCTGTCTGGAGACAGAGGAGGGGGCAGAGGGGAAACGGCAGAATCTGCAGGCAGGGGTCCTTACTGTGGTTTCTGTGGGAAGGAACAGCAAGCGAGGCAGGGACAACAGGTCCAGAGTTGGCAATTTCATTTCAGCAGGCTGTGGGGCACAGGGGCCCTTCGTGTGAGACTCTGACAGAGAGCTGATTGGAGGTGGTGTGGGCTCTGGGTTGACTTGCATTTGCAAAACTTGCTCACAAGTGAGTTGTTCACTGTCTCTAGGAATTGGTTAACCTTGAAGGGACGGCCCCTCCAGGATCAGCAAGGTCCCAGATGTCAAAGCCTTAGAATGGGAAAATAAGGATGTGTTCATTGCAGACTGTGAGACCTAAATGACATTTTGTTCCTAGGCTTCTGGAGGAGTTCCTTCATCACTGGCCCTCAGGCCTCACCAGTTCACCAGCTTCTTTACTTCTTCTCATCCCTGGATGGGACAGGATGGGGGTGGTGAGGGGTGGGTCTTATCCTTCTTCCTCATCATGTTTCTTTTTTAAAAAATTTCTCTGGATCTTCGTTGCTTCTGAGTTACCATAGGAAAAATTCACTGTGGCACAGACCTCTTTGAATTTATTTGAATTTTTCTTTCCTTCCACAGAACGAATTAGTCATAGTGAATCAGCCAAACACCACGTATTAATCTTTTAGTGTTTTAGGCTTTAGACCTGATTTACTTGTGTCCATGGGCTGCTACCTACCTACCAAAGTGGAGGTGTTGGGGAAAGGCAAGAGAAGGGGTGGAGCGTTGTACCTGGCTCTGTAGTCATCTCAGAAGCCGAGGCTTCCACGAGGCCTTGTTCCCATTGGCCGAAGTTTCCTTCTGTACTGGTGCATTTCATCTCCGACATTGCATTAAGGGGCTTGAAGGGTGGTGCTATTTCTTTCATACAGCCTCTCCTTTGGGGCTCTCCAAGAGCTTGTTACCATTTGGCATTCCACCTTTTAGACTCAAATTTGGGCCCCAAACCTTTGCTCTGAATGGCGGATTTCTGTTTTCTCTAACTGCCTGTCAGCTGGGCTGTCAGCCGCTGCTGTTTCTCGGCCTCCCTGCCCATGCCCCTCCACTGGCTGCAGGCTGTGCTTCAGGGAGTCCTTAAAGCAATTCCTCTGCCTTCTCAGCAGGCAACAGTCCCTTTTAACTTCTCTCTGCAACTGTTCGGGTACCTGCTGCCAGCTGTTCTCTGCACATAACCGACTGAGATGAATCATGTTGCAATGAGCTGCAAATCCACATATAGCCAAGCTTCTCCCCCAGCCAGCCATTCATAAAGGGGCCTGCTTTTCCCTTGAAGCCCCGCTTGTACCACTGCACCGGGAAGAGTGCAGAGAAAGGGTACAGCGATAGAAAATAGTAAATGAAGTGGGATCTATTTTGGCGATATAAAAATAACTGTCATCATTACCGTTTATCATTATCTAAGCCTGCCCACAGAAACTTTTCACAGTTCCCCTCTCTTCCCTGTATCCCCTTGAGCATTCATGAGGCATCTGTGAGGATGCTGACGAGTTGGTTCAGAGAAAGACTTTGGAAGCCCCTATTCATCTCAGGTCAGGGTGAGTTGAGTTTGGGTAGCGAGTTTGTGTATCTCAGCATTGGGGCTAATTTCATAGCAGAAGATATATAGTAATCTTTCTCGAAGAATAAGAGGCAATTCTCATAAGACTTCATGAGTTACCTGGGGCAGGTGACAATGAAACCAACAAAGGAATGCTGTATCATAAAATCTCCCAAAGTGAAATCTTGTGAATTCTTCATTTCCTGTATCTAAGAGTTAAGCTCTAAAAGAAAACAAGTGTCCTCTCTAGGGTGGGCTCCTGGAGGGCTGGGACGGTGAGCTACATTTCACCTTGAATTCCTATTGGACAGAGCTTGCTGGGTTGAATTATAACATTTGTTTTAATTTCCCAGGCAGTAGATTTCACATACAAATAGAAAGGTTTGAAACAAGTAGAAGGCCCTGCTAAAGGGATGATAAGCCAAGATAATTGTCATGGAACTAATCTGTTTTCCATTCTTCAGCTGCAGGGTATTGTGTACTATCTGCTGAAGGAATCACTTTATTTTAAAATTACACTTTATTATTAATACTGATAAACCAAGAAGTGACAAATCCCAGGATAGACTCACTTATTTTGCATTATTGCTAGTTTCCATTTATTCTACTATCAATACATACATTAGCATATCTTATTTTTAAATCAGCTGTGCTATGCAATGCCATTTAATGACCTTTATGATGTCTTCTTAATTTTTTTTAGTATCCAGGATAAAAACTTTTCAAAAACTTTTCATATTAACAACCTGAAAGTTTATCATTCTCATAGTCCTCCTATTTGATTTACAAATCACATCATGTTTAATTTTCTTTAAGGATTGCCACCTGTATTTGAATGCACACTAAGCTATGACAAATAAGAAACCATTCGCGACAACCCTGATCCTCTAGATAAAAGTAACATGTCTTTGTGAGACTGAAAAAAAAATTTTTTTTTTTTTGAAACAGAGTCTTGCTGTGTCGCCCAGGCTGGAGTTCAGTGGCGCGATCTCGGCTCACTGCAAGCTCTGCCTCCTGGGTTCACACCATTCTCCTGCCTCAGCCTCCTGAGTAGCTGGGACTACAGGTGCCCACCACCACGCCCAGCTAATTTTTTTGTATTTTTCAGTAGAGATGGCATTTCACCATGTTAGCCAGGATAGTCGTGATCTCCTGACCTCGTAACCCGCCCGCCTTGGCCTACCAAAGTGCTGGGATTACAGGCGTGAGCCACCACCCCCGGCCGAGACTGAATTTTTTACATGTATGTGTAAGAAACACTACAACCTATTTCATCCATTTTGATCTAATGTTTTATAACTCTCGCTTTTCAAAAATACATCCTGTGATAATTTGGCTTCATCTACAAACTTTTTTATTTTGAGACAGGGTCCAGCTCTGTTGCTCAGGCTGGAGTGCAGTGGTGCGATCTCGGCTCACTGCAACCTCCAACTCCCAGGCTCAAGTGATCCTCTCACCTCAGCCTCTCAAGTAGCTGAGACTACAGGCACAAGCCACCACACCTGGCGAATTGTTGTATTTTCTTTTTGTAGAGACAGGGTTTCGTCATGTTACCTAGGCTGGCCTTGAACTTTTGAGCTCAAGTGATCCACCCCCCTCGGCTTCCCAAAGTGCTAGGATTACAGGTGTGAGCCGCAGCACCCAACCCATATATAAACTTATGAAGATGATAAAACATTCATGAAGTGGAGTTCACTTTTTTGTTAAGTTTTCATTTCCTTGTCAGCTTTTCAGCAGAGAAATTAAGATGTTTTGGGGAGGTGTGGGGGCAGTGAGAGTATAGTCAACACTATTAGAAAGATAAATGGTGTTTTGAGGGCCGCTGTCACCTGTAGGGTTATAAATTCCAAAAACCAGCAAGACGTTGTCATGACTCATTACCACTGAATTGAATCTGGATCTTCACCCTAAAGATGGCTCTAGATACAGTATCAATTGCCTCTTTTCCTCTGGGTGCCTTAGAAGGTCACCCGTATGGGCTCTGCCAGAGGACAGCCTCTTTCTCAAAGAATATCTTATGGAACCTCATCTCTTGATGCTTTTGCTGCAGCAAACTTGGAAATTGATTACCAGGCAACCTGAGGGGAGATCACATGGCCAGCCTCCCTTCCCCTCCTCTCTGATTCTGACATCATCTATAATTCTTCCATTTCACTTATTTCCTCTATGTTTAGCTACATCCACCTCCCCGTCTGCGAGTCCTGTATTAAAATGCAAATCTCTTGTGATAAATATCACATGAATATGAATTTCCTGACAAAGGAAAATGGGACTTGCCTTTACCAGTTATAGCCAGAAGAAATAGAGAGAGAGCTTACTGTTTTGATGCTGGACATCACCTCAGTGTTTTGAAATTTTCCTAATACTGAGGCAGCATGGTAGAAATGAGTAAAGAGTTTGAACCCTTCAGCCCTGGGTTCAACTCCTGGTCCTCTCACTAACTTTGGGGACGTTAATCTGTGCTTCTGCGTTTCAATCTCACATCTGTAAGATGGAAGCAATAATACATATGCAAATGGATTAAATAAAAAGTAACATCTTTTAAATATCTAGCATGGGGTGTGGTACAATAAGGGCACTTTTTCTTCTTAGAGTGAATAGCAAAATCTTAAGGGTTATTACCTCTAGGTAAAATTGAGGTAAGTTTTCCCTCAGTTTGTGAGAGAAGTGGCCCATTAAGGATGTTGACTCTGGGTGCTGCGGGCTCTTAATGTCTTATCACGCATCCAGTTGATGGGATATGACTTCCATTGATTCCCAAGGACACAGAGATCCTCCTTTCAGCTAATTAGATGTTTTCATTGCCGCTGCTGTGGCCACATTCCCTTGTTCATCTGTCCTGTGTCCCTTCCAAGCAAAGGAGTGCAGAAACCCCTGACTGTGCTTATGATCACTTCCCCACCCCACCCCTGTCCCACCCTCACCTTAGCAGGTGGGATCCCCCAGTATTTGTTGATGTAAGTGGGACTATAGGAAGAAATATCAGGTAGCTCCTTTGCTAGGACCCTAATTCCCATTTCTGGGTATAAGGAGCATGTCATCCAAGAGTTCCCTTCTCCTGTCCCCTGAGGACCAGCAGCACAGCCTTTCCCCAGTGGAGTGTCTTGACCAACTCAACCAGCTCGGGGCCAGTTTTTATCAAAGCTCCCCAGAAGTCTTTTCTCTGTCATGGGACCCAGAGCACAAGGCCTTGTCCACCATATCCATAGGTGATTATCCTATGGCTTTGCCTCTGGAATCCAAAGAGCCTCTCTAACTCCTGAACCCATCTCTGCTGCCTGGATGAAGTCTTCCCTTTGCCCACAGTCCCTCATTTATCCTCTTGGTTCCAGGAAAGCAGTGACTTCTTGGCTGGGGTTGGGCCAAGGGAAATCCTATGACATGTTCACAATGTCCTTAAAATCATTTTCTTTTATTTATATAAAGATAGCTCTGCATGCTCAAAATGTGGCTCTTTCAGGACAAAACATAGAACAGTAGGTTCTTCCTATTGGAAGAGAATGATAAGGTACTTACAACACCATGTTTGCCCTCATTGGACACCCTAATGACGGAAAACTCCCTACTTCCCAAAATAGCCCATAGCAAGAACGTGGTGAGGTCGAGAAGCTTAGCAGATAGCTGAGTTCTAATCCAGGCTACTGCACTAACCAGCTATGCGGCCTTGGACAAGTTACTCAAGCTCTCCCAGCTGTCATTGCTCTATATTTAAATGAGTACAGTAATGTATCTAACACGGGGTTGTTGGAAGGATGAAATGAGATGACAATCTTAAGGTCCTTAGCACAGAAATTGGCACAAAATAAGAACTCAATAGAAATGTTAGATAAAATTGTATTTAGCTGTCATCCACTTTGAATGTCTCTCATTTTTAGAATTACTTCTCTGTGTTTCACTCAAGCCTGTTTCCCACTAGTTCTATCCATGAGTGCTAGATCTGCCTCCTGAGGCCACGTAGAATTGAATCCTTCTTCCCCTGACAACTTATCTCATCCAGGGACAACTCCCATATCCCCCCACCCCAAAACATTTCTTCTTTGGGCTGGATAACCACTGTTTTTCCTGCTCTTGTGTTATATGACATGGTTAAAGTCCCTGCACCATTCTGATCCATCTCCCTGAATGATTTCATTTCTCCATATGCCTTATGAGTGTGGCACCTGGCCAAACACAACTCAAGTTCCCATCTGAGCAGTGAAGAGCAGAGCAAACTCTCATTCCTCTGTCCTCTCTACACATACTGCACAACTCTTAAAGCAGACCAGGTGTGCGGTCACACTTCACTTAGCCCCAGGAGGCTACATACTCATGTCTGCTGTCTCTGAACTCTCATTGGTAAGGTCTTTTCCCCCGCCTTGTTCTTACACAGTCGTTTCTGATTTGAGCACAGGGCAGCATGTTGACGTCAGTTGAGTTTTACCTGGTTGGGTGGATTCCGTTGTAATCTATGGCTTCTGGCTCTCAGGGCCTTTCTGGAACCTGAGGTTCTTGGCAACATCTGTGCTCTCCACCCTGCTCTGAGTCTGCTGCAGATGTGTTGAAAAGGTGACTCTCTCCACTGGGAAAATGAAAACCTTTATGACCAGCAACATCACTTTTACAGCCAAGTGAACTCCTTTGAGAAAATATTACCCTTTTCTGAGCTTATTTCCTTCCTATGTGTAAAGAGGGGTTTGAGCAGATTGTAAGTTTCTCTCAGCTCTTTGCATCTGTGTTATCACACTTCCTCGCTATACAGAAATAAATATCCCTGTTGCCAACTGGTGATTTACTAGCCTTGCAGCTAACATTGGCACATTTTTACGTTTAATGTATATTCTTCTTTTGACAAGGTATGTTAAAATGGACTATATTCAAATTGATATGCAATCGAAGAGGATATTTTACATGTGACTTATAATGAAGTTTCTATCATAATCTAATCTTAGTTGTTAAAATATGAGAGATTCTTACTTCATTAGTGGTTAAGCCTTGAATGGAAAGATAGGGAGAAATGTCATTGTTTACAAACAGACAAAACCCATTTGGGTATGTCCAGAGGAAGACAGTAAGATGTTGTGCTTTAACATTGTGAAACTCAGTTCAGACCCTGGTGGGTTCAGACCCTACTTGATTTTAAAGTCCCAGAACCTCTTACTTGAATGAAGTGGACTGGTATTATTAAATAATTATAAAATGATAAGACATTGTACTTGGAGATCATCAGATTCCCGAATTATTCTATCATTTTAATGACTTCCTGCAAGCTAACCAGGTTTTAGCAAATTGTTTAGTTGCTCTTCCTAAGAATTACCCCTGTTGGCAGACAGAGACCACTTAGTTGCATTGTGTTAGGCAGAGATGAAAAGGCACCTAGGAATTTGTGGTATACTTGATTACTTTGGCCTGGTGAACTTTGCTAATCAATGCAGCAGGGGAACATTTGAGCCTAAATTTTGCTTGATGTAGCAGAATACCTGAGTGGTCATGTCATCTATTGGAAATCAAGGTTGATTGGATTCCTTAATGAATTATTTTAATCAAGGTTTTGCCCAAATTACTTTAACTCTGTTATTTCGCATCCACCTTTAAAGTATATCATTATCTTTGTGTCCAGGATTTTCAGGTCTAAATTATATCTGCATCTCCGAAAACATGGGCTCATGTTTTTAATCAGAGACACAAAATACATATTACAGTTTATACCAAATAAAAATTATAGCAAAATGCAGAACCTTAAAAAAAAAAAGTGTAAATAAGTGATTCTTGAACTGTGGTTGCTAGATCTCAGTAGCGTTGGCATCACCTGGGAACTTGTCAGAAATGCAGAGTCTCAGGCCCAACCTCAGCCCCACAGAATCAGAAACCTGGACGGAGAGGGAGCAGTGGCCAGCAATAAATTTTTTAACAAGTTTTCCAGGTGATTCTGATGCATACTAAAGTTTCAGAATCACTTAACTAAATTGTGTATAATTACCACTAATAAAAATGTTTTCATGTTTAATGCTTATTGAAAAGTCCAAATCCAGATTGAATATAGATGGCAAGTTGAGAAACCTCCTTTCCTGCTTTGTCAATTAAGATATGTTTATCAAAACTTATTTTTAAACATCATAGATAGTCAGATTGTCAAATGTGAATGAACATATATAAAGTTATTTGTTGACCTTCCAAAATTAATTAGGAACTATAACATACCCATTTGAGAAAAAAACAAGTAGTTGTAATTGCTTCATTTCATATTTGCCCCTTTATTTAGCATCTTATAAGATGCTAAAACATTTTTGCCCAAGGAAAGAATATGACATAGATCACAACAGTTATGAGTGAACACAGACCATTGTGACTACATGATATACAACTACAGTGGTTTCTTTCATCAATAATTATTATTTTTTTAACCAGAAAATGTTTGTATACACTTTGCTGGGAAATGGCAGAAATATTAGTCAGGAGTCTTTTGATTGCAAGTAATGAAAATTACCTCAAATTGGCTTAAAAGGAGATAATGGAATTTGTTGACTCATGAAAATGTAACATCCAGTGTTATCAAGTCTCAGGAATTGCTAGACCCAGGTTTCAGGCCATGAGACCAGGAATCACCTTACCTTATTCTTATCTGTGCTTCTCCCTGGTTTATCTTATTCTCAGGCAGGATCTCTCCAAATAGTAAAAAGGGTCACCTGGGAACACCAGATTTCTGTGTTGCCAGTTCAGCCACCCCAGTGAAAAGAATGTCATTCCAGCCAACATCCCAGGGCTCACTCTCAATGGATAAACTTGAAATTGGTTGGACTACACTGATTGTCCAGCATGGGCCATTGCATAACCATGACCTTGGGACATAGGGTAGGCACTGCCACAAACTGTATGAATGGACCGTGAATGTGGGAAGAGTCGTCCACCGAAGGAAGTCACGGGGAAATGCTGATAGTGCTGGAATGGATAGGTACAAACAGCAGAGGTCCCGTACAATAATTGATTTTTCTTTCCCTGAGTACATTCTCTAGTATATGTAATTGTTTTAATGCCAGAAGTAGCCTTTTGATTTTGGGGCTAAAGAGCTAGTCTAGACTGGGTATTCACAACCCTGTCTTTGAGGATTGTCTCTGTTTCTGACAGTGGTGGGCACTTGGCCAACTTTCACTTACTGTCTCTAGTTTCCAAATCTAACAACTTAACTTTTAGTATTCTTACTTTTGCCTTTATGTAGCCAGTGAATTAATGTAGGAGAAAATATTTTAAAATTTTAATTAATATGTGAATGTAATATTAATTTCTTTTAATTACAAATATATTTATCAGTATAAAAGACAAGTGTAATATAATTGATAATGTAATTATTAAATAAATGAAAAAGAAGAAGAAAAATATCACTTCTTAACACCTCTCTGCCATGGCAAAATGTTAACTTTTTTTTTTTATGGGATATTTTTCTTTTTTTTCTTAATTATACTCTTGTGGCATGATTAGAGACCCAGATCTCTGAAAAAGAATAAATAAGTTTTTACTACTTTTAAAAATTTAACATTTCTTCCTAAGTACCTACCACAATGATACCTACAGTGATTCCTACTATCATTTCAATGGCTGCATAATATCCTGTCAATCATATGTCATTTTACTACCCTATTGCTGAACATTTAGCTTGTTGCTAGTTTTTTTGTTTTGTTTTGTTTTACTGTTATTCAGTTTCTGTATTACTTTTTGCTCTTAGAATAGATTTAACCAACTACAAGGATTTACAGGTCATAACCCCACATCTTTCTATTTGATATGTTTTAAGTGTAAATAGCCCATGAAAGTCTTAGAGTGCAGCAGTGATGACCAGACTTGATCACAGCTGGACCCAGTGTTCCCTGAGCCCTGAAGGGTGACCAGAACATGGACTATGTCTTGGGGACTGTCTCTAGTCTCAAGCCCATTTTGAGCTCTCAAGTTATCCTGTGGGATTATGCCAGGTACATTAGTTGCATACTGAGTAAAAATAGGCCCTTATGAACAAAATAATGTCTTTTGCTGCAACTTTGATGGAACTGGAGGCCATTATTCTAATTGAAGTAAGTCAACAATAGAAAACCAAATATCATATATTCTCACTTATAAGTGGTAGCTAAGCTATGAGGATGCAAAGGCATAAGAATGATAATGGACTTTGGGAACTCAGAAGTTGGGATGGGAGTGAGGAATAAAAGACTACTATATATATGTATGAGTATATATACACACATACATATATACATATATATACACACACACTTATGTATACATATATACACACACACATATATACACACACATACATATATACATATATATACACACACTTATGTATACATATATACACACACATATACACACACATACATATATACATATATATACACACACACTTATGTATACATATATACACACACACATATATACACACACATACATATATACATATACACACACACTCTTATATATACATATATACACACACATATATATACACACATACATATACATATACATATTTTTAGACAGCATCTCACTCCATCACCCAGGCTGGAGTGCAGTGGTGCAATCTCAGCTCACTGCAACCTCTGCTTCCCAGGTTCAAGTGATTCTCCTGCCTCAGCCTCCTGAGTAGCTGGAGTGGGGTTACAGGTGCCCACCACCACACCCAGCTAATTTTTGTATTTTTAGTAGAGACAGGATTTCATCGTGTTGACCAGGCTGGTCTTGAACTCCTGGCCTCAAGTGATCCACCCACCTCAGCCTCCCAAAGTGCTGGGATTACAGGCATGAGCCACCCTGCTCAGCCAAAGACTACAATATTGAGTACAGTGTACACTGCTTGGATGATGAGTGCACCGAACTCTCAGAAATCACCACTAAAGAGCTTATGCATGTAACCAAATACCACCTGTACCCCCAAAATCTATTGAAATAAAAAAACTAAGAAAAAATAAAATACGAATAAAAATTTAACTCATGTAAAAAAAAAATAGGTCTTACAAGCACTTGATCAAACAGAATCCCTTTCATGTTGATAAGCAGCGTTGGTGATGAGTCTTAAGGCAGGAGGCCAGAATGCAGAGAGGGGCCAGAATGCAGAGAGGGGCCAGAAAGATTTTTCCTCTTCTCCCCACCCTGCCCATCATATTATCAACCCCTCCATGAATGAAGGAAGCACATCTGTGAATGAAAGAAGGCTGTTCTCAGTCCGCAGAGACTGCCAAAATTGTTTCCATTTTAACTTTCCTTATTCAAGCCTGATTCATGAGTGGTGGTTCTTCATTCATTACTTGTGCATGAATGACACCCAATAAAATTTTCAGTAAGCTGGCTGATAATAGTTGTAGTTATCTGTTCTGTAGAATGCCTGGCCCAGGCTTCTAATTATAGTGTACTGCCCTCTCATCTTTCCTAATTTATAATGTCAAGATGTGTTTAGTTTTAATAAATTAAGCTGTGGGGAGAAGACTTGGGATCAAAAGTTAAACGTTTAAGCATTTTTAAAAGGTCATTTTTTTTCACATCATCACTATTAAACAAATGAGGAAGCCAGTAAAAAAATTATTCCCTTGTACTTTATTACTTATTGGAAGACACGATGGTTTCATAATTTAAAAAGTAAAAACTAAACATGAATATACACGCATATGTAATTCCTCTCCTCCTGCCCTTGTTCAATTGAAAACCTCTAAAAAATGAATTTTCAAACATTTGAATGTTGCAGCTATACTCGGAGGAAGTGAGAGGGAATGAGTGGTGGCGGAGGTGGGGGGGTGGTCAAGGGCCTGATCCTAAGACCACCTCTGTCAATGGTGTTTGACTTTGCCTCACCGACACCCCTTTATCAGTGAGAGGCATTCCTCTCTCCCTCTTTCTCACCTCCCTTCCCCTTCTTTCTCTGTCATTCTCTGTTATTCCCCTTTCCTCTACCTTTCTGCAGTAATGCTGTCTTAAAGTATTACTATTTCCTGAGCTGAGGGGGAGCCATAGGAAGCAGGTACAAAAGAAGCATTTGGCCATTTTCCTCAGCAGTCTTGGAAAGGGGGCCCTTTACACACAGAGGCATGGTGGAGCACTGAGACTTTAACCAGGTAGTCTTCAAAAATGTAGGAATCTGAAGCCAGTGCAGGGAGAGCCTCGGTCTGAGATGACATGGCCAGCTGGTAGCCAGAGAGGCATAGAGAACCAGGTCTCCTGACTCAGTCCTGAGCTCCTTAACCATTCATGGGTCATGGATTACTCTGAGAATATTATGAAAGCCCTGGATTCTCTAACCTGGAAATGCACTCATGTGTACACACATAGTATTTCTCAAATAATTTTATGGGAAACCAGGACTCCTGAAATCTGTTCATAAGTTCCATCAGGGTCAGAACCTTTGTTCTCTACTGTATCCTCTGATTCTTCAAATGCCCTATCTTGATTGATTCCTCACGACTGAGAGGCCAATAGAGGGGAGATATTTGGGGACAAACATGACTTTCCCAGCACACCTCAAATCATACCACCTTGGCACCCATCTGTGTAGATCTGTGACTGAACTCTCAGGGACTGGAGAAAGAGATGACTTTCAAAATGTTTAGTTTGTGTTTTATTTATTGAAAAGAGAGCTTAAAAGCTCAGGGGATAGAATAGCTTTGTTTAGTCCACATTGAAACATGGCAAGAAGCTGAGGATCTTACCAACATGTAATGTACCAGTGGGTCCACCCTTTATATTAGCAAATATGGCAGTGCATCAGCATTTATGCTGGGTGAACTTGGTTGGCTAATTTTCTGAAACCTGACATTTCCTCCTCCTCTTCGCTGTTTTCCTCCCTAGAGAGTATTTACTTTGGGTATTTGTAGTGGATGCCAGCCACAAATCTTTGGTGGAAGCCCAATAGTTTACATTCCACTATATCCTGTTGTACACCAGTTGAATAATTCAGACCAATATTGATTTTTGCAAAAGTTCTTAATGGTCTGGCATGTTGCTGTCAGGAAGGGAGATTTCTCTCCCCAAACTTTAGTTGTCTTGCCTCTGTAACAACAAGCAGCGGTCAACATTTGGTGTCCCCAGGGGTCATCAAGTTTTTATAGCCACTGGTCCTAATTCCTAATGTATGAGTTTTAGAATGTGAGCTCTGAGAACATAAAGCAATATGAGGTGTGACATTTAAGGTGCAGGTAGCACTTAGGAAAGGGTTTACAACAGTAAGACTCTTCAAATCTCCTTTCCCAGTAAGAAGTGCTGAGCCAACAAATGTATTACTAGTTAATCCTCTTTCTTTTAAGTAAATGTGTTTAATATGAATGAACACAGTCACTAAACAGAGGTTTCTATATTGATTAATTACAGCAATAAGATTTCGTAAGCATCTTCAGCAAATGCAGTCATTGTTCCGTGCATATTCCCTCAGATCCTTTTACCATGCCCATGCCTGCTCCTAGCAGCCAGCACCTGTGTCTCTTTGTGGACAGACTCTCTGTCCCCACATTTTCCTACCTGCAATAAGAACCAGAAGTTCTTGGGCATTGACATATGAAAATACCAGGGGCAGCTCTCCAGCAGTGACTGACTAGAGGAGGGCCAGTAAATTCCCCAGCTTCTGCAGGTCAGCAGAAGTTGATCTCAAGTGACGCTCAGTGGGACTTTGCTTAATAGGACACCTTTGCTGGGACTCCCCCCTTGATGATTCCCACTTCCCTACTCACCTACTGGTTTCTCTTGAGCACACTGCCTCATAAATCATTTTCACACAAACCCTCATCTCATTATCTGCTTCTGAAGAACCCAATGTAATTGATGTCCTTGTAAAATTATAAAGTTGATACATATGCATTTTAGGAAATAAATAGAAACTATAAAAAAGTGAAAGAAAAAATACTCTAGATCCTACCACTCAGAAGTAATTACTGTAAGCACATTTGTGTGTATCTTTTTTTCCATGTACATATAGTCTTCTAAATTTTTAGTATTCAGATAACAGTTTCTTTTGGTTATATTTTTCTCCAAGTCTAAATAATTTTTCTTGACATCCTCCCAAACAATAGCTTTCAACTGTATAGTGCCAAGGGATCCATTTGTGGTGGAGAAAGAAAGAGATGGTGTCGAAAAATAAACGTGTAACCCACCCCCTTGTGCAGCCACACAGAGTGAGGAACCTTTATTATGGGGGTGTGTCTGGCATGGAAATATTATCAGTCAAGTGAGTCACCCGTGGGAAAATGTTAATATCTCACTACAGAGTATTTGACTCATTCAGGAAATGTACCATAATTGATCCAATCATTCAGCCCCTTGTTATTTTGGATTTAGGTGGTTTCTATGACTTTTTAAACAAATTATATAGAAAATATTCCAGTCTGGGTACAGTGGCTTATGCCTGTAATCCCAGCACTTTGGGAAGCCAAGGCGGGCAGATCACTTCAGGTCAGGAGTTTGTGACCAGCCTGGCCAACTTGGTGAAACCCCATCTCTACTAAAAATACAAAAATCAGCCGGGCATGGTGGCAAGCGCCTGTAATCCCAGTTACTTGGGAGGCTGAGGCAGGATAATCATTTGAATCTGGGAGGCAGACGTTGCAGTGAGCCAAGATTGCACCACTGTACCCTAGCCTGGGCGACAGTGCAGGACTCTATCTCAAGAAAAAAAAAAAAAAGAAAGAAAAAAAGAAAAAAATATATTATTTAAGGTAGTTTAACTCTCCTGCCTGAATTCTCATTCCTGATTAATGGCACCAGCCTTTACCAGATGTCCCCAGACTTAAACTTCATAGTCCATTTCTTACTCTGTTGGCATCTCATGAAGTATGACACCACATCATGTGTAGCCTGTCATTGGCGTGGCCTTTGAACTCATCCTCTCTACTCCATCTTCACTGCCAAGATGTGAGCAAAGGTCTTTGTGGGCGCTTGCCCAGATGATGGTAACAGCCACCTGTATCTGCTTCTCCTCCTCTGTGCCAACTCCCATTCCACCACCAGTTAGCTTTCCAGAAGGATCAATAAAGTCCCCCACCACCTGTAACCTCCTTTCAGCTTCACCTTCCACCTCTCCTCCGATGTGATAGACTTGCCCCTGAACACACCATGTGTTTTCCTACCTCTTTGCTTTTGCTCCTGTAATTTTCTGTCCCAGAAAGGGCTCTCTCAATTCCCATACCTACCATTCACCTGTCTAAATCCTATTTTTCTTTCATAAATCAGTTCTTATGCCAAAGTTCCTATTACAGTTATAATAATTAAGATACCCTGGCTGCAGGTAACAAAAACTCAGCTCAAGCTGCCGTATGTTCAAAGAAGTCTGGACATAGGTTGAGCTTCTGCTGCAATTTGGTGAAGACTCAGGCTCCATCTTTCTGTATAGTTTTATTGGCTTTTCTCTTTCCATGCGTTAACCTCATTCTTAAGATGGCTTGCTTCAGGGTGGATAAATGGCTGTAGTCAATCCAAGCTACAAATCTACTTAACATATCACCCAAGAAATTTTTCACAGGAGTTCCTGAAAAATGCAGAACTATCCTTTACAAAAGCTCCCAGGGAGCCTTTACTTCCCAGATACCTTCGTGGACCTAAAATCAATTAAATACTCTTCCCTGAACCAATCTCTTGTAGCTGGGAAAAAAAAGCCGTGTACTGATTGGTTTATCCCTGGGATATATTTCCCAATCACTTTGACAAAGGGGGTAACATAACCTTAATTAGATAAGACAAATTAGGGCTGCTAGCTGTGAAGAGGGAATCAATATTGACCAATCTTATGACTTTTATATATTCACATACAAGAGGTGAAATGGATGTTGTGTAGACAGCCACAGAGTTCTCCACAGTCCAGTGGATTCCAGAGGGCATTAGAGATGGCACATCACATTAGGTAACGTTTACAACTCCTTGTTTATGGGTCTTAGAGGTGATCACCCTTATCTGGCACCAAATAGGTCTTTCATAAATGTCTAACAAATGTACATGTTTTAATAAATTAAGGTAAAATAAATTGATTTAAAAGGTTTTGTTTCTTTAACTTTGATTTTCATAGTTTTAGTGTGGGGTCATTGTTAAATTTTTTACAAAATTTTCTTTTTTTGAGACAGAGTCTCGCTCTGTCACCCAAGCTGGAGTGCAGTGACATGATCTCGACTCACTGCAACTTCCACCTCTAGGTTCAAGCAATTCTCGTGCCTCAGCTTCCCCAGTAGGTGGGATTACAGGTACCTGCCACTATGTCTGGCTAATTTTTGTATTTTTAGTAGAGATGGGATTTCACCATGTTGGCCAGGCTGGTCTGAAACTCCTGACCTCAGGTGATCTGCCTGCCTGAATCTCTGAAAATGCTGGGATTTCAGGCATGAGCCAGGAACATTTTTTCCATATAGTGATTGTTATCATGTTGAATTATCCATGACTTCACATAGTTTCTAGTTGCCATCACCAGAGGTATCTAATAATTGGCTGCACACGTATCTATTTTCTCTTATTATGTAGATGTTGGTCTTCAGGGCAAGATTTCTGACTTGGCCATATACCAGCAACTTATGCATAAAGTTATAATGACTTTTCTAATGCCCTAGTTAAGATTAGAGCAAGTCTCAGTGTGCTGTATTTGAAATACTTGTTTCAAAGATCTCAAAAGCAAGATCCTGTAGAGAAGAAGTTGGGCTCCACTGGGCAAAAAGCCCCCTTTCATGCTAATACGCCAAATGAATAGACAGTCTGCTGATGCTCTCGACAATTTATCCTGCTCTTTGGGGATTGTGTAGTGAACGTCTCCAGTTAAATTAGAGCTATTGTTGTAGCTCTTTTTTTTCTTTCCCTCTGAAAATACAATTCTTTTCTGAAAATACATTTATGATTCAGAACTCCCTGGCTTCTCAGTACAATCATCATAATGAGGTTGGACTCCACATGTATATGTAAATCCTAAATACCATTTTTCTGTCTTTAAATTATGGTGACAAAAAAAGAAACTCATACATTTTGATCAGATCAAAGCTATTTCTTTTAGGTTGAGGAATTTTAATTGGGATCACAGCCAAATTGAAGACTTTTTGCCATTGCCTTTTCTGACATTTCAAAATAATAAATACTACCTATTTTTAAATACAATTAAAGGCAGTTATCATCAATCCCTGAGAAACACAGTGTTTGATAATTGTTATGTGTACTCGGAAAAATTTCCCATGGATTCCTACCTGAAATTTGGATATCTAGAGTAAACTAACAGATATATTTAATTCCATTTCCCATTCACTGAGCAGTTCCCATATGTTAGAGACCATGCTAAGAACTAGGAACAGATCAATGAATGAGACCCAGTTCCTCTATCCTCACTCATGGTCTAATGGGAGAGACAGAGAGGTACCATATATTTATAGTGCAAACCATGGTTGTGTATAACAGAAGTGTGGCAAAATAGAAAAGAAGTGAGGGTGTTTCAGCTCATGGTGGAGGGTTAGAAGTAGAGGATAATCCCAGCACTTTGGGAGGCCATGGTGGGCGGATCATGAGGTCAAGAGATCAGGACCATCCTGGCTAACACGGTAAAACGCTGTCTCCACTAAAAATAAAAAAAAAGAATTAGCCAGGCGTGGTGGCCGGTGCCTGTAGTCCCAGCTACTCAGGAGGCTGCAGCCAGAGAATGGCATGAACCCGGGAGACGGAGCTTGCAGTGAGCCGAGATCGCACCACTGCACTCCAGCCTGGGCGACAGAGCAAGACTGTCTCAAAAAAAAAAAAAAAAAAAAGGTAGAGGATAATCAGGAAAGATTTGCCTAAAGTAGTGATATTGAACTATACCTGTTTACCTTTAACCTTCTTTCCTTTCCTTTCAGTATCTCATCAGGGTTGTCCCCAGATGGGAACTAAGAATGAATTTTGGTAACTTCCTGGGGATGGTTGCATGACCTTCTTTTTTTCTATGTGTTCTTTAAGCAGTGGGTTCTAGGATGTATATTCAGGGGTATCATAGTATATTTCTTCTCTTTTGTGTAAAAAGTAAACCCCTTCTAGGCATAGGCTCAGACCCAAGAAAAACAGCTAGTGCAACTGTTCACATGATGTCTGCCTTCTGCTGAGCAGTCATCAGCTTTCCCATTGCAGGGTTGCCTTAACCCTCTGGAGAGTGCCAGTAGCAGTTTACAACCATTGGTGTTATCAATTCTTAAAGACTTTGTTTGGACTTTGGCCTTTAAAAGTGGCCAGCTCTACTCTTCTTAGACTGATTATCCAATTTTTAAAATTGTTTTTCACTCTGTACTTTTTCCCTGTCTCTAACTTGGTGCTTGCCTCTTGTTTTTTTTAACAGTTAGGGGAACTTTTGCTCAATGACAATGAAGACCCCCCGACCGACACACACACACACACACACAAAAGGAGAGAAAGAAAGAAAGAAAAACAAAGAGGAGAAGGTGATACTTCTCCAGATCGGAAACTTTTATAATACTTACCCAAAATCTATCAGTTTAAAAACCATAAAACAAACAAACAAAACAAAACAAAAATAGGCAGTAAGTCTAAAGAGAATAAAGCTGTGGCATATAAAACAGTCCTCCTTTTGACTTTCAGCATATACTGATTTTTAGCATGGTTACATTTAACAAGTTGCATACAATTGTAATAGGTGATTACCAGTGAGGAGCCCACCAAAACTGTCTAGAGTGGGAACTGAGAACCCACAGGGAAACCAAGAGGTAACTGTAAGAATCTCGTAGATCAGTAACTCCGTAAGGTTTTTCCTGTATGGTGAATATGCACTCTTTTTCAAATATCTCTAGATGTTGTTATAATTAGTGACATTTAACTTTACTTAAAAGCATTATCAAGTGTGACATGTCCTTCTATCGTATTTTTTCTCAACTTACAGTTTTGTATTTTTATTCCATGGAATTTCACAACTCTTTGCATGTGTGTGATTAACAGGGTGCTCACAATTGGAAAGGATTAAAATCACTGTTATAATTACCTAGGGAGCTACAGAAGAATTTTTGAGGTAGGAAGAGGCTGAAAAATAAATGCAAGGAAGTCAAATATACAGTTGTAGGTTTTCTTACCTAATTTTATTGTATAGAGCAGCTTTTTTCCAAAGATCTTTTAACATTATAATCAGAACTTTCACAACTTAGAATTGTGAACTTTTATAGCTGGAAGAGGGCACCGAGATCATTTCACAAATAAGGAAGTTAGCGTGACCTGCCCAATGCTATACAGTGATAAAATAAAAACTTCACCCGAATTAAATTTAAAGGTATTTAATTGAACAATGAATGATTCGATAATCGGGCAGACCCTAGCATCACAGCAGATTCACAGTGACTCCAGCACAACCACGTGGTAGAAGGGAAAAAAAAAGGGGAAATGACGTACAGAAATTGGAAGTGAGGAACAGGTAGCTGGATTGGTTAGAGCTTGGCCTATTAGTCTGTTAGCCTATTATTAGGCCTATTAGTCTGCCTGTTAAGCTAGGTTACAGTTCATCCACAATCACTCAAATACAGAAGTATGGGGTCCTTCTCAGGCCATATTTAGTTTGCTTTAACAACAGCCAATCAGTGGTGAAACCAGGACTAGAACTGAAGCTTCCTGACTGCACTGTCACAGGCTAACACGCTGCTTTTCTGTTGTGAAAAATTTCTAAAAGGTGGGGTAGCCAGAGGATGGAAACCATTACATTTAGGTTGATTTGGAGCGGTGGAATAGTATTGAAGAGCACAGATTCTGGAGCCAGAATGCGTGAGTTTAAATTTTGGCTTTCTGCTTACCAGCAAGTTATTTCACCTATGTGCGCCTCAGAGTACAGAGGGAAATAAAATGAGAGTACCTATTTTATGGGGTGATTGGTAAGAAAAAATGAGTCTGTAGTACTGGAAACCTACATTTAGTATATGCTGTGTACCTGTCATGTTTCTGTCCCCAGCATCATTGTTATTACCTGTTACTTCCAAATTTCCAAGCTGTTGGTATAGTCAGGATTCTTCAGAGAAACAGCAACTGTAGGATATACAGTTTTGAGCTAATATGGGAATTAGCTCACATGATTATGGAGGCTGAGAAGTCTCATGATCTGCCATCTGCAGCTGGAAAACCAGGAAAGCCAGGGGTGTAATTCAGATGAAGTCCAAAGTCCTGAGAGCTGGGAGGTCACTGGTAGAAGCTCCAGAGTCTGAAGGCTTGAGAGCCAGGAGCTCCTATGCCTTTCTGCAGAAGATGGATGTCTCAGCTCAAAAAGAGGGAGAATTTGCCCTTCTTCCACCTTTTTACCTTTTCTGCACCGTCAAGTGATTGAATGATGCCTACCCACACTGGGGAGGGCAGATCTTCTTTACTCTTTCTACAGATTTTGATACTAATCTCTTCTGGAAACATCTGCATAGATACCCTCCCAAATAATGTTTTGCCAGCTTTCTGGGTATCCTTCAGCCCACTCAAGTTGACGCATAAAATTAATGATCACACCATCACTGTAGCCTCTTGGGGGCGCTTTAGTCCTTCCCCGTAGATTTGGAGGAATCTACCAGCCAGGTGACTGGAGATAACCAGGTACTGCCACAGGGTCATCCTGGTCAATAGAGTGACTCTATTCAAATTTCAACCAGAGAAGCAGAACCAGTACAAGATTTGTTACAGGGAGCTGGCTTATACCATTGTGGAGGCTGGTGAAGTAGTCTCTGCAAGGCTGTTATCACTGGATCTCATGCTAGGGCTTGAAGACCACAAGGCATGCTCTCAGACAGGTCAGCTCACAAGTTTAAAAACCAGCAGTTTAGCAACAACATGTGTGAGCTACGCAACAGCTGCTGTTTGACGCCCACCACTCATATCTTCCAAGAATTTTTCTTGTGGCTCGCCCTAATCTGAAATATACAACAAAGGGAATTCAGAGAAAATGTAGTTTACCATAGCCAAGTTGACATGTCACAAAGCCAGCACAGTGACCAATAATAGGAAAAGGACATGGGGCAGAAGAGAAGACAAAACTGAGAGAAGTAAAGAAATGAGGCAAATCATTCTGAGTTTGATTTACCCCTGTACGGTAGAGAGCACATCTATTAATGATCATGAGGCAAAGTTCCACTGAGCTTTACTATGCTTGCTCCTAGACCCTAAAGAGCTGTTCTCACACAGATGAAGAAGGCAGCTGTGGCTTTATTCCTCTGCACATGGGTTCCCTTTGATGCAACTTTTAAAACAGTTCTCCTGAGAATCATAATATTTTATACTTCATTTTCGTAAATTGTACTCCCAAAATACTTTTCAGATTCTGAAATATGAACAATATTAACAATATATTTTTAGGTTTTTTTAACCTTTTGTTTGCTAACTCAGGTAACACAAATCAAGCAAAGCCAATCACGTCTGCATAAAGAGCCAGAAATTCTCTAGTTTAATTGTGAATTTTGAGAATATTCTGTATCAAACACTCATAGGTTAGAGCAGGAGAAGTGTTTTGTGTGTGTGTGCGTGTGTGGTTTTTTGTTGTTGTTGTTGTTTTGTTTTGTTTTGTTTTTCATTGCCTCTGTCTTATTTTGGGCTTACGTAATAAAATACCATAGACAAGGTGGTGTAAACAATAAACATTCTTTTCTCATAGTTGTGGAGGCTGCGAAATCCAAAGTCAATGTGCTGGCAGATTCCATGTTGGGGGAGAGCTTGCCTCTGGTCTGCAGAGTTCTGCCGTCTTGCTTGTTGTGTCCTCACGTGGTAGAAAGGGAGAGTGCTCTGCATGGGGGCTCCATGTTTGCTCCAGATACCATCAAATTGGGTTTACAGGTGCACACCATCATGCCCAACTAATTTTGTTTTGTTTTGGTTTGGTAGAGAAGGGGTCTAACGATATTTCCCAGGCTAATCTTGAACTTCTGGCCTCTAGCCATTCTCCTGCCTTGGTCTCCCAAAGTGCTGGGATTATAGACATGAGCTACCACGCATAAGTCTTGAAGTTAGACTACGTATAACTTCATCTTAGACATTGAAATTCATAACCAAACTTGATAGTTTGCTTCTGTCTTCTCCCTTGGCTCCCACCACAGTGTTATTTGGCCATTTACTAAATCCCATTTAATTTACTTTAATAGTTATGTTCAAATTCCTGTATAAGCCTTACAGAGGAAAGGAAATTCCTCTGGTAGCTCATTTGTCTTCCTGGACTTTAAAAGAAGATGAAACTTTAATGATGTTTAGATGTTAACATGACTGCCTTGTTCTTCTCCTTGCCCACTTGAGTTTTTCAGCAAGTAATAAATAATTACAAAGCACCTTACAAGATAGGTATATGTGTCATAGCTATTATTTATCTTTCCGCTTATCTCAAAGAAGAGATAGAGTTTTTCACAGTTTAGCAAAGATACAAACCATGTCTTGGTTGGGGAAACCTCATCAATTAATGAGTAATATTGATTAGTGTAGGTGCAGAGAAACATTTGGTCATTCAGCAAGCATTTTATCTTAATTTGTCATATGTAAAGTTTACCATGTGCCAGATGTTGTTCTAAGAGCTTCAGTAATAATTCATTTCATTCTCCCTATAACCTTATAATTGTATTATTATAACCGTCTTACAGATGGAGATACTGAGGCACAGAGGAGTTAACTACCTTATTCAAGGTCAGTCAGCTAACAAGTGGTAAAGCTGAAATTGATTCCCAAGCAGTCTGACCTCTTAAAAACTACCCTGTGCTATTTCCTACTGTATTCAAAAACCAAGCACAGGCCGGGTGCGGTGGCTCACGCCCATAATCCCAGCACTTGGGGAGGCTGAGGCAGGCGGATCATGAGTTCAGGAGATCGAGACCATCCTGACGAACATGGTGAAACCCCATCTCTACTGAAAATACAAAAAAATTAGCCGGGTGTGGTGGCAGGCACCTGTTGTCCCAGCTTCTAGGGAGGCTGAGGCAGGAGAGTGAGCGGAGATTGCGCCACTGCACTCCAGCCTGGGCAACAGAACGAGACTCTGTCTCAAAAAAAAAAAAAAAAAAACACAAAAAACCATGCACATAGCGCTATAGAAAGGATTCAGAGAAGCGTCAGGGAAGGATAAGAAATTTAGCTTTTACAAAGAAGCAGATATGTTTTATGCATGTGAAAGTGGAAAACAATTATGAGTCAACATGCAAGAAAGTTCATGAAAATATGGCTGTGCCTCTTTTCCATGAGAAATAGTAAAAAGTATAGAAGGAGAACTTATCTTGGTGAACCCTTTTGCCTAACTTCTTAGTATTAAAGCCCATTACCTCTATTCACTGATGATATGATCTTATGCCTAGAAAACTTTAAAGATGTCTCCAAAAACTCTTAGATTTAATAAATAAATTTAGTAAAGTTTTAGGATACAAAATCAAAATACAAAAATCAGTGGCATTTTTATACACCAATAACAAGCTGAGAACCGAATCCACAAATTAATCTCATTTAAGTTAACTGCAAAAACAAACAAACAAACAAAAGAACGCTGGAAATATGTTTAACCAAAGAGATGAAAGACCTCTATGAGGAAAACTACAAAACAGTGATAAAGGAAATGGTAGATGACACAAACAAGTGGAAAAATATTCCATGCACATGGACCAGAAGACTTAATATTGTTAAAATGACTATACTGCCTAAAGCGATCTGTATATTCAGTGTAATCCCTATCAAAATACCAATGTCATTTTTCACAGAATTGGGGAAAAAAAAATCCTAAAAGTAATATGGAACCAAAAGAGCCTGAATAGCCAAAGCAACTCCAGGCAAAAAGAACAAATTTAGACATCACATTACCTGACCTCAAATTATACTTTGAGGCAATAGTAACAAAAACAGCATGGTACTTCTATAAAAATAGACACATAGGTCAAAGAAACAGAATAGAGAACCCAGAAATGAAGCCACACACCTACAGCCAACTGATATTTGACAAAGTTGACAGAAATATACACTAAGAATACCCTTTTCAATAAATGGTGCTGGGAAAATTGAATTGCTCCATATACAGAAGAATGAACTTGGACTCCTGTCTCTCACCACATACAAAAATTAATAATGATGAATCAAAGCCTTAAATGTAATATCTGAAACTATTAAAATAACTAGAATAAAACCTAGAGAAACCTCTTTTGGACATTGGTCTAGTCAAATAATTCTCTATTAAGACCTCAAAATCACAAGCAACAGAAACAAAAATTGACAAATGGAACTTAATAAAACTAAACAGCTTCTCCACAGCAAAGGAAATAAACGAGTGAAGAGACAACCTGCAGAATGGGATAAAATATTAGCAAACTGTGACTACGACATGGAACGAATATCCAGCATTTACAAGGAACTCAGCAACGACAACAAAAATCCACAAATAACACCATTAAAAAGTGGGCAAAGTACGTGAATAGATATTTTTCAAAAGAAGACATACAGATGACCAAAAGCAATGAAAAAAATGCTAAACATTACTAATCATTGGAGAAATGCAAATTAAAACCACAATGAAATATTATCTTACATTCATCAGATGACTATTATTAAAAAGACAAAAACCAAAGACAAAAACAAATGTTGGTGAGATGCAGAGAAAAGAGAGCACTTTTACACTATTTATGGGAACATAGGTCAGAATAGCCTCTATGGAAAATGGTATGGTCATTTCTCAAACAACTGAAAGTGGAATACCATTTGACCCAGCAATTCCACTGCTCAGTATCTACCTCAAAGAAAATAAATCATCATATAAAAAGATACCTGCACTTATATATTTATATCAGCACTATTCACAACCCTAAGTGTCCATCAGTAGATGAATGGATAAAATGTGGTATATACACACAATGGAATATTAGTTGGCTATTAAAAGGAATGAAATCATATCTTTTGCAGCAATGTGGATGGAACTGAAGGCCATTATCTTAAGTGAAATAACTCAGAAACAGAAACAGAATGTGAAATATCACAATTTCTCACTTATAAGTGGGAACTAAATAATGTGTACACATGGACATAGAGTGTGTGTAACCACTAAAGACCCAAAGTGGTGGGAGAGCGGGAGAGGGAAGAGGATGAGAAATTACTTAATGGATACAATGTGCACTCTTCAGGTGATGGCTACACTAAAAGTTCAGACTTCTACTACACAATATATCCATGTAACACAACTGCACTTGTATCCCCTAAATCCATAAAATTATTTGGAAAATATTAGTAAAAAATGTAACACCTAGTGGTCAGGAAATCTTGATTTTAGAACTTTGTATCCCCTACCTTGATTTGTCACTCTTGGCAAAGTTACTTTCTCATCTATTAAAGATGAACTTTAGGATTAACTGTCCCCCAAAACAGGGGTCCCCAACCCCCTTGCCACAGACCTGTTACCTGTCTGTGGCCTGTTAGGAACCAGGCCACACAGCAAGAGGTGAGCAGTGGGCTGATGGGTGAGAGAGCATTATTGCCTGAGCTCTGCCTCCTGTCAGATCAGTGGCAGCATTAGATTTTTTTTTTTTTTTTTTTTGCAACAGAGTCTTGCTGTGTCCCCCAGGCTGGAGTGCAGTGGTGCAATCTTGGCTCACTGCAAGCTCCACCTCCCAGGTTCATGCCATTCTCCTGCCTCAGCCTCCCGACTAGCTGGGACTATAGGTGCCTGTGACCACACCTGGCTAATTTTTTTTTTTTTTTTGGTATTTTTAGTAGAGATGGGGTTTCACTGTGTTAGCCAGGATGGTCTCGATCTCCTGACCTTGTGATCTGCCCGCCTTGGCCTCCCAAAGTTCTGGGATTACAGGCGTGAGCCACTGCGCCTGGCCAGCATTAGATTCTTATAGGAGTGCAAACCCTATTGTGAACTTCACACGTGAGGGATCTAGGTTGTGCACTCCTTATGAGAATCTAATGCCTGATGATCCGAGGTGGAACGGTTTCATCCCGAAACCATTCCCCACCCCCCATCCAAGTCCATGGAAAAATTATCTTCACAAAACTGGTCCTTGGTGCCAAAAAGGTTGAGGACCACTGCCCCCAAAAGAAGCAAATCACTACTCTTTCTAAGACACAGCCAGCATCTCTAGGGGTGTGAGATGCAAAACATATAATTCTAAATCACAAGGTGCCATTTTGCTCTAACTTATTTTCACTAAATCTCTATTTTTTCACCCTTAGCTTAAAAAAAAAAAAAAAAAAAAAAATCCGTCCCAATCTACTTAACATTCTTAAATCTGTAATGAAAATATTCCTTAGTATTTTTTTCATGTTAATTCTTCAGTTCAAGTAAGACCTCCCCAGGTCTCATGTAATTGAAAGTGATTTGACGTATGGGTTTTATAGCCTCTCAAGTCACTCTGGTTAACACTCAAATAATCACTAAGCTAGTCAAATGAAATTCCTGATGTATATGTAAGACTTTGAGATTGGCTATTTACACCTTTCATAATCTAATCCGTGCCCACGGATTAACCTGGACTAGCTGTTAAGGGTTGTCTTTCACCAATTATGCCTGTGTGTATTTTATTGGCCTATGTTGGTAAGAGAAAATGTCATGTAATTTTAAAAGAATTAAGAACAATATTTTAGGATTTGACATGCTGCATTTAAAGTGGGACTCATTGAATAAACGTGATTAACTCACACAACACAAAAGGAGTGACCTATCTGTAATATTTTATATTTTCTTAATCTTTGGGTTTAGACCATTTTAAAAATTCAATCTTTTAAAGTCATTCTCACTTCTGGCTGGCTCATTGCAATAAAACTTCCATCTGCCACATCGTCTTTTTGAGATCCTGAAACTATTTTATGGGCCTAGAGTACAGCACAAGAAAAATGAATCCATTTTTTGATGGGCACTGCGGTTATGGGAAAAAAATCATCTTTTTCCTGGGTGGAATAATGGCTTTTTTCACTCACAGCATGTCTCTTATGTAGCATAGCATTTTCAGGACTGTAAAAGTCCCCGCCCAGGAGTAGCAGCTGACGTGTGTGGGGTCGCCTGCCCAAGGGGGCTTCTCTGGGCACTGTGACCACTTGGCTCTGCAGACCCTGCTGGACAGCAAGCATCTTTCACCCACTGGTTATGGGCCAGCCATTTGGTTTATGTCTGGTGGTTCCTGAATCACTTCTCATTCAGGCTAACTGGGCTAACATCCAGCTTTTAATGTGTCAGACCCCGTCCAGATATGGTACGGGGAGGGCAGACTGATATATTTTTATGTTCCTAAAAGGTGCTTTTTCAACATTGGAAATTTCCCTTTTAATTTTTCACTTCTTGACAATCCTTTCTCATTTTTATTACAATTTTTAATAATAATTAGCTTTTTCTACCAAATAAGAGTTATAAAAACAAGTATTAGATATTTCTAGCAGTACCTTTAAAGATCTGAGCTAAAAATTAAACAAAACTGTCCTTTTATTTTCATTTAATCCTTGGTGTCCAATTTGTGCTGAGCATTCTTTTGAGTTTAGTTCCTTCTATTCTCTGTAAAGAGCCTATTAGGTGATGATCAGTTTTGTCCCAATTAGAAGAAAAGAAAACATTTCTAGTTGGTTCTTCTGCAGAATTAGTACCATTAAGAAATGTTGTTCACTTTAGTGAGAAATTGGTTATAAATAAGAGAATGAAAAGTTCGTATGTCGTTAAGCCGGTGATTTGCCCTATCCGTGACCCCTTGCAAGCAGGCTGTTCTGCAATCTAGTACCTCTCTGAGTGAGCTGTAACACAATTGATCCCAGGTTTAGAAGACACAGCATACTTTTTCCTTCATCGATTTATTCCTGGTCTATTCTCTGCATTTTCCCATTTAGCTGATCAATTAATCTCTGATATAACTCATGGGCAGCAGTTGAAAATAATGTAGCCGGTGATATTTTCTCAGCAACAGCAGTGATGGAGTTCCATGTGTCTGTATAAGCAAATTGGCATTCATTCTCAAGTGTATCCAGGGAGCCTTCTCAGGAGAATTAAGTGTGAGGAGTACATTACTTTACCGAAAGCCCATGAAGGCAAGGACTGTAGCGGGATTAGTTTACCTCTGTAGCACCATCCTTCCACACAGTGCCTGGCATGAAGGAGATGCTAAAAAAAAAAAAAAAAAAAATGCAGACTGGAAGAAGAAGATGCAGTTATGTTGATTTTAGTAGCATAGTAGCTTTAAATTGAACACTGTGCATCCCTCCAGCCCCCACTCCTGAAATTCTGAAATTTTATTGATTCCATTAAAAGACCAGGCTGTGCAACGTAAAGATCCATGACCAGAAACTAAAAGAACTGGGATGAGCGGGAGTAGAAAAGAAAGAAGGAGAGCTTTGGTGTCAGACATATGTGTTCAAATCCTAGATCTCTGTCTTGCTGGCTGTATGATTTTTGAGGCTCCTCAACTTCTCTGTACGTCTGGGAAAATCAGGATAATAATATGCACTTCATGGGGGCCCTTGTGAGGATTAAATTCTATAATGTATTGCAATATGAAGGCACAAAGGCTTGAAACAGCGTGCCCTGTTTGGAAAACTACAAGTAGTTTAATTTAGCTGGAGCACAGGTTGCCATGGGAGAGATGTGGGAGATGAGTCCAGGGAGAGAAGGAACAGCCAGGTCATCAAAAGTCTTGGGTGCCAAGCTAATGGGTTTGAACTTCATCCTAAAACCTTTGGGGTCTCATTAAAGTATTTTAAGCAGGGGAGAGGAATTGCATGATCACATTTGCATTTTATGACATTGACTCTGGCAGAACAACACTCTATTGGAAAAGGCTGGCTCTTAACTTCTCTAGCTTCTTCTCCAAGTGACTCTTCTCTCCTACTCTCTGGTCTCATAGAACTTTGTACATAGAATGGGTCAAAGTTTCTTGGTCTCCGGGCTTTTACATGTATGATTCCCTCCTAGAATACTCTTTTCCTCCTTAGTGCATTAGTAAGAACTTTCTTAGTTAAAAATGGCAGAAAACTTAACTCACACTGATTCTGGCAGTATATTTGTTCAGAAGTAGCTCCCTGCGTAGCTGTGTTCGTGAACCCACATGGTGTCATCAGAATCAGGTGTCTTTCTCTGTCCATCTCTCTGCTCTGTTCTCAGGCATACTCTCAGTACAGGGTGGCAAAATAGTGGCTAACATTTCTAGACCTACATCTTGGGCTCTCAGTCATGTCTAGGGAAACTAAGCACCTACCAGCAAAAGTCCTGATATTGTCTCTAATAGAGTCACGGGCTCATCTCTGAAACAGTCACTGAGGCCATGGGGTTGGAATACACCGAGTGGCCAAACCTGTATTACTTTGCCACCTGGAAAGCAGGAGGAGTAGAGGTGCCATATTGGAGTCAGCTCCAGCCAAATCACAGGAACAGTGATTGTGGGGTAGGTAAAGAGGTTCCTAGTAAGTCAAGATACTCTTTCCCAAAGATGGGTAATTGGTGTTGGCTCAGGAAACATCAGTTGATGCTATACCTGGCTAACACACCTACATTCTGCCTTCAAAGGCTGGATGATTGCCACTCCCTCCAGGAGGCCTTCTCTGAGCTATCCATGACTAGGTAAAACATCCCTCCTGTGCATGCCCAATAGCATCATATGCTCACTGTCCTTGTGGCATTGCAATGGCTCTTTACTTATCCACCTGCATATTTCTAGTGCCTAGTAGACAACTCAATAAGTATTTGTTATGGGGATGCTATGTTAAGCTATCCTGGAATCTGAGAAGCCAGTTTACAATAAAGAAAGAAGTTATAATTAGTTGCATGTTTGAGGAATGTTAAAAAGGGAGAATCTATAGGATTGAGCGTCTGCTTCAGGTGGGAGTGTTGGGTGAGAAGGAGGCTCCATGCCTTGGAGAAGGAGGATTATGCCCGAGTTTCTGGCTCCTCCACAACAGAGGAGATTGGAGAGAGAGATAAAGGGTTCAATTTGGTACATGCGGTTCCTGTGGGGTTTACTTTGAGAATTCATCAACCTAGGAATGGCAGCTAAAGCTTTGTGAGAGGATGAGAAAACCCAAGGAAGGGTTTAAGGATGAGAAGATCTTCTCTGGGAATGTATACAGTTCAGTCAATGTCTTTCCTGCTAATGATGGACTTTGATTCTTGGATTTCACACTAGTGGGCTGGGAGTTGATGATATTTAACTGTAGTGCCATACATTAAGGCTTAAATGCCACAAGGAAAATCAGGATCTCAATCAAGTAGAATTGTCAGTTTAATACAGTATTAAATAAGGAGAATAGAGAGGTGCATTCTGAGCTAACGAGCAGAAGGACCCAGCCCTCGAAGGACAGCCTAGTTCTTCCATATATATATAAAATGTTTATATGTGTTTATATATATGTTAACATATATATGTTAACTTATATATATAAGTTCTTCTATATATATATATAATCTGTGAGCTCTCAATGGAACATGACATACAGACCCTAGAACCAGGCCTCATGCTGTGGAAAGTCAACACACAGCACCCCCAGGCAAGTGTTGAATTTTCTTACAGGAACTTTCTTAATTCTTGGCCATCTCCTTTCCCTTTGTCTCCCACTTTTGTTTTGGTAAAATCCATCAACAAAAGGGGGTCCTTTTTTCTGTGCCTAACTTTTTACATGATGATGTAACCCACTGATAGTACTCAACACATGGTGTAGGATGGAGAATAATTGCGAACGTTTCTAGCATGTGAAAGCAAAATGAGCAATCAGCTCCTCCTCTGCAGTATGTGTTGTTATTCCTACCCAGGACCTCAGAGAGGACCGGTAACCTGCCCCTGGTCACATAAGTATCCAGTTGAAATGGTGAAACTGAGTTGTCACCTGTCTGACTTCAGAGGTGGCATAGATACATCACACAAAACTTCCTGCCATGAAATACCATAGGAACTTAATTTAAAAGGAAAAAGAAAAATGGAAAGCCCAGATTGCAAGGGGGAGAGGGGAATACGGTGGGTCCTGGTGGTCCACTCAGGTGGGCAATGTAGGTATGTAGGCAGTAGCCAAGGAACCATGAACTTGCTACTTGGATTTTGAAATGGGCTCCAACAATGCACATTCCAACAAGCAACAGCATCCAGGCCACAGAGGGCCCTTTTCTGCCCTTTGATGACTAAGGTGGACACAAGCAAGACTTTGCAGATACTTACTGCTCATTCTGGAGCTGTGTGAAAAATAGACTCAGCATCTTCCAGTGACTTTGAGTCAAATTTCTGTATTTCATATAAGCCCTAAATTTCCTTAGAGTTGATGCATGCTTCTGTAGAAGTCTAGATTTCATCTTCTAGAGATCATGTTTTCTTTATTCCTTCTCATTTTTTTTTCTCCTTATCTTTTTCTTTCCTTCTCTTTCTTCTGCCCTTTTTCTCTTCCTTTCTTCTTGTCTGTCGTTGCTGATCTGATTTCTTTAAGGTGAGCTCCACCTGTTTGCAGAAGCTATACCATCATCCCCCTATTGATTTTGCATCAAATGTGTATTTAATCCTGTGATTGGTGTTAACATTAATTTCCTTTAGCCAGTTTGCGTGTTCAGAGAATGACTCTCTGTCAGCAGCGGTTCCCACCCACCCTTCTCTCCAGGTGCAGACTCCAGCATGCTACATGTGCTGCTGTGTAGAACACACATTCAAAGCAAGGTGGACAAACACAGTCTCTGCCAGGGGCTCTGCGCCTCCACCTTCTTTGATTATATGCTGTGTTGTAATCTTGGTATTCTCTGTGGCAGGGTAATTGATGAATTTTTAGCTGAAGTAAACACCATCCTGGAAGTACTCTACCTGAAAGTGCATTTTTCTTTCCCTTCTCCATCCCCCAAGAAGGCTGTATCACCACTCCACCCGTACATGTGAATTGGCTTCCTCTCTTGTCACTGCAAATCCACTTTGCTATATGAATTGCCGTATTAGTTAGGTTGATGGAAAAGAAGTTGGTCAATGGCTGTTTCCCTCTTTGACTATGGTTTGTAGGCTCATGAAATGAAACAATAAGTTCATCATTTGTTTAAGAAGTTAACCCAGATCATTTGTGACTTACCATGGTGCCAAGTCCAGATGAATTGGGAATATTCTTGTTTTGTTTGATACCAGATATTTGTAAACATGAAGCTTTCATCCCGATATTTGGCAATGTGCAGACCTTTCACTGTCAAAAGCCTTTAGGCATCAGATTGTGATTTACTATGTTATTCAGGAAGCAATTTCTTTTCACGGCTATTTCTAAACTTGGAATTTCTTTTCATGGCTGTTTCTAAACTTGGGATCTTCAGAAAGCATTGTTATCTACATTATACTGTCCTTTGAATCACTTGTGTTTTACTGTCTTTTTTGTTCTTGTTTTACAAATCTAGAGAAATGCAAAGCTTTGGAGAAGGACCAAGTTAACATTGTTATTTTATAATGCATTGTCATCATCATTATGGATGTTATAATGTCATCATCATTATAATGATTAGTGTTATATTTTAATTGGAGGAGAAATGATCCAATAAATGTGTTCTGTTAATATTTAACTACTGGCTATCAAAAAAAACACAGTATTACAAAATATATGCTGAATGTACCATGACAAACCCCAAGATCTATTTCTTTTAATTTCTTCTCTAGCAAGAAAGAAACCAAGGAAATCCTCAAGGAACAGGTCATTCTGAAATACCTAAGGGTAGATCTTTTATGGGAGTGCTTAAATATCTGATATCTTCTGTAGAGGGAAATAAAATGAAATTGCTTTGAGTACTACCTTTCAAAAATAAACCAGCCTTTCCTTGTGGCTGACACATCAGGAAGAAAATGGCACCAGATCTTCTGAGCTCACTGCAATGTTGATGCATAGTATATTAAAGGAATCTGATTTATAGTGATGAGTTATTAAGGAGAAATTGAAAGTTTCCCAACCCATGGGTTTTTACATGCAAAATTTAAGGAGCCCATTATAGTCCATTAGTTTAAAAGGTAAACTTATTAAATCCTTCATGATAAAATAGCTATCTCTGATTTTATGGTAAAATTAAAAAGGCATGGACAGCATTTTAAGACTTGGTATAATATACTTCCTGGCTCCCTTGTAGCCAGTGATAGCTAGTGTTTAATGTGATGATTTAAGGGTGATTTAAATTGGTCATCCTGCAGAGGAGGAGGAGGATCCCCAGAGAAACTAAATTTATGAAATGGTATAAGTGGGATTTAGAGTTAAGTGACAGAGTGATTGGAGAGAAGTCTTATGGTTTGGAGCCCAAAGACACATTAAAAGGAATCAGAGTCACAGGCCCGTGTTTCTGATGGCCTCAATAAAGAGCTCATGGGAGCTGGACGTTTAAGCCCCACAGGTGGGCCAAGGTGCACCTGTAGGGCTGTTTGCCCATCTCTGCAGCCAATAAAGTCAAAGAATGTGAAATAATATTTTCCCTGTATTTGCCTAGTTTATGTTTGTTCTTCAAGTTAGCAACTGTAAATACTAATCATAATCAAGTATTATAAATTTCAAAGCAGAAAAATATGTCTTTACTAAAATGTTCTCAAGTTTTTATAACAAATGAGCAAACTGACCCAATAGGTTAAAGGACAAAATGAAAATTACCAATCCTGGCAGTTAAATAAGGGCTATGGACTATCATTTTAATGCCCTCTTCTGTATAACATCAGAACATGGTGTAAATTATAATGAGCAGCCAAGTGTATGGATCTTATAAATGAGTTATCAAAAGTATATATTAAAGTTTTTAAAAGTCATTTTCTAAAATCTTAATGAAGCACTGAAAAGTATTATAAGCCATTTTCCTGCCAAACTCAAGAGTGGCTTACTAGTCTCATCAAAGCCCTGGCAGATCAAGAGTAGATTACATATTTTCAGTTACCTTGGACAAGTCACTACACATCTTTCTGCTTAGCTATCTTATCTGTAAACAAGGGATGTTAAGAGTTCCTTTGCCATATGATTATTGTGAGAATTAAATAAAGCACACAAAGAGTCTACAACAGTGCCTGGCACACAGGTACATAGAAACCATTCCTAAACGTTAGTTGTCATAATTTTTGGGTCTACTCCACCCTTGCACTTCCATAAATTTGCATTAGAGAATCAAGACTTAAAGTAGAATATTTCAATTTGATTTACCCAGGAAGGTGGCCACATGCTAACCTACATAATGGCTACAAACTGGGTTGTTCTAACCCCTCCAAAAAAGTAAAGAGATGAAATAAGATACAGATCATACCCTTGAGAAAATAGTCATTTGAGTCCATAGTAAAACCGTAGTGGTGATTCCAAATGTGGTCTAGAAATTGAATTTCAAAATTAAGCAGCTAGTGCCACATATAAACTGTCCTTTTGGTCCTAAGTCAACTACCTTTCTTTCACATTTTAATATAAACTTTAATTTTACAAGCAATAAATGTCCATTAATAGAAAGATGGAAAACCACAGAATTCAAATAACCTTTTATACAGTTAATTCAGAAATAATCATACTTTTTGGTGTCTAGACTTCCAGTCATTCTTCTCTATGCCTCTTCCTATTTTAATGGGATCCTACAGTACAAGCCTTTTTTGTAATGTGATTTTTAATAATGTTACAGTGGAATCTTTCCACTTTATGGTGTGTGTTTTTATGCTGTCAGTTTAATGGTTACATAGTGATCCGTTTGTGACAGTGGCCTAGGATCAACCAGCCCCATGCAAAGTAAGGTACTCTTAAGTCCCAGTTACTCATCCGGCTAACACCTTCTGTCACGTTCAATCATAAATTCTATGGTCAGCCTATGCCTGGGGAAGTTCTTAACCCAAGGCACAATATAGCGGGTCCCCTGCCTATCCCCATTTGCCTTCGCAGTAGTATTTCTCATCTTTGCTTGCTGATAAAAAAAAGAGGACAGGCTCTGCAAACATGAATATTTCTGTCTTTACTTTGGCAGTCGATTTCTCTGAGCATTGCCTCTGCTCACTGAGGTCTAAGGGTTCCCTGGGGGTAACAGTGAGAATGAATGTAGTGAGGCTGTGAAATACACAGGAAGTATACACATTTATTCATTGAGTCATAGCCCCGCCTCACATTGTTTGGATGTGTGATAATTCTCTTAACCAGCCCTCTAGTGTTGGGTATTTTATCTGTTTCCAAATTTACTGTATTATAAATATTATCCCCAGGTCTCCCTAAGCCATCTGCCTCTGGGGTCAGATTAGATCACATTAAGAAACTGAATGTGGCTGACTCTTTTCCATCTTCCCCCACTCCCAACAGACACAGGGGCTCTGCTGACTCTTCCCCACAAGAAACTTCCCCCCAGTTATTTCAGAAGTTCCCAGGACATTCGTACAGTCAGTCATAAAAACATCTTCTTCCATTTGTGACTGACACGCCCTCACACACAAACCTGGATTGAAAGCAGCTCAGTGAAGGCCCCTCTTTGTGACCACTACTCGGGGCACCCCCACAGGGATTCTGATGCCCCACCCATTCGGCTGTATTCTGTGTTCCCAATACCCCAGAACTGCTTGTCCTGAGAGTTGTGCAATGCCTTGTTCCCAGGATGTAGCCCCCGTTGCTTTGCCATCACCCTGATTCCTGTCCAAGAAAATGATGGGAACACGCCTTTCCCTCCTGCACCCCAAAGTAGGATTCTGGTGACTAGAACAGCAGTTCCCAGATCATGTTTGGAAATAGCCTCATCCCCTTTAGCCTCCTGCTCCTGTCTCCATAGGAATCACACTAGGTCAGGCTGTGCAGCACACAGGACGGCCTCTCATCTTCTCGTCTGATAAGCTCTGCACGGTATGCCACCGCTCGCCATTCAGACTTCCTTCCCCATGATATAAACTCGGGAAGGAGACACTGGATGCCTTTAGCCACGAGTCTAGCAGATCCATCAGATGGTCCATCCAGTCTTAGGTTCATCACATGTCTGGTGCAGCAGCGAGCACCCTTCTATTTGTGCACATTTTAAATAAATATTTAGATTATTTCCTTAGGTGAGTACCTAGAGGCCTAATTGCTGAAATAGAAGGTATGCAGTAGGGTTTTTTTTTTTAAATTTTTGGCCATAGCTTTACTTGATGGCTGGCTGGCTGAGTTCTGGCAATATCTTAGATTGCCTTTCGGGGCACTTAGGATAGGAGCTATGATCTTTCTGGGATGTCATCATACAGCAGTGTTACTCTAAGGATGAAGCCACAAAACACACATATCCAGGGCTATCATACTTCCTCCTGATAGGCTTTTTATCTGGTGGCCTTGAGCAGCATTCACTTCTTAGTGACCCATCAGATTTACAAAACGATCTCCTTTTTATTGAAATGAAATTATCGGGTGGTGAAATGCACAGGTCTTAAAGTGCTGAGGACCTTCAGTGGTCATAGAATTCAGAAATCCTTTCGTGTTGCTGTGGTACAAGATCCCATTGTGTTCTCAGTTTTAAAACACAGCTCTCCTGGCCCTAACCCCAGCATGTAGGTTTCAGAGAGTCTATATTGCAGTTATATTTTAAAGGTAGTATTAGTCCATGAGACTATTTGTGAAAGGGGGCCAAAGAGAAAACAGGGCTATCTCAGGAATTGTCAATTTCTACTTAAAAAATAGACCAGTTAAAATTTCCCCAAATTTCCTCTCCCATCTTGCTTATATTTTACACTTCATTACTTTTTTTTCCTAAAATTTTTGTCATAAAAGACTATACAATGAATTATATTAACATAAACTTGTTACTGTTTTGGAGCGTGTGGGAAGGTTTTGTATTAATTTAAAAAGAAACATTTCTGTGCCTTTTTTCTTTGCACAAGAATTAGGCTTTTTAAATTTTATTATGAAGTTTCTTTTCACAAATATGATTTAGCCTCCTAGATTTTAAGAAACATAATGGACAGCTAGTATTCACACAGATGTGCTATTTGAAAGAAATTTGGCTTACTGCTATTATTCAGTACTGCATTTTTATGTGTAGAAATTGATGTATGCCAAGAAAAAGGCAATTAAGGCTCTTATGCTTATTTTTCAAGGTGTATTAAACTGGTGCGAGTTTTAACTATATGTTTACTTTAAGAATCTTAAAAGGACCCCTTGGGAAATATCACCAACTGAGCCCATTGGGCTAAACGAAGAAGCAGATTCATTTTCATAAATACATCTGAATTCCATTATTTTTCAAATTTACTTATAGATTGAAGAAGAGGATAAGTATGCTAATAGAGGATAGAGAGAATGGAAAATTATGACAGGGTTTTCTCCATGTAGTCAACATGAGCCCTGTTCTTTGTGGATATTTCCAAACATAGACATATTAAAATTTGAAAGCTTGTTTATTCAAATATTCAAATGTTTATTATGCAAGGTACTGTCTTGCATAATTTGCAAGAGGCATTTTGGTGGGAAGCAAAGCCACAGAACCCAGGCGATACTCTTTATCAGTGTCCACCTCCCACAGTGATCATTTACATCTGTAATGCTTAGAACCAGCCTTATGGAAAAAATTGATTTATAAGCATAAATAAAAATTAAGATGACAGCTAACATTTATTGAGAGCTAACTAAGTAGCAGGCATATTCTATCACTTTTCACCTCTTCTTTATTCTTCATAAAACCACATTATTGTTCCTCTTGTCTCTAGTCAACATATGAGGGTACCAAGTCACTGAGAGGTTAAGCTTCACACCTGAGATCACACAGCTAATAAACAGTATAATGACCCAGGTTCCATCTGACTCTAGAATCTCTCTTATCCATGACATGGCCTAAACATAGATAGATCTGTGTTTATGTTATTTAATTTATTAAAGTCTCTTTATCTTATTTGCGAGCTAGATGTGCATGATTAACATATAACATTTCTGTGTGGATTGACTGTGTTATGTAGGAACCTGGCACATAGTGGATAATCAACAAATAAGAGCTGTCTCAATAAATGATTCGGCTACGATCACCAGGGTATGTCGTAGCTAAAAGGCCCTGGTGATGGTAGCTGAATAATTTATTGAGACAAGTCTTAGGTCCAAGTCTTAAGTACAGGGAAGAAACCGTAGTAGTTTGAGGGCAGCATGTTAAATTATTAGGTTATTAAACACTGAGTGCTTTCTAATGTTCTGTAGGGATAACATTCAAATTTGAAAGCAAACTGGAAATTTGTGAAGTTGTGTTCAAAAATTCTACATCATTTCAAAGCACAAATTAGGAGGGATGGAAATAAAACTAGAGCCAGACTATGCAGGGAGAGGATTATTAATCTCACCTGATTTAAAAGGAAGCAGTAATAGAAGTAGTGACATGGGATTTCAGCTATCGTGTTCCTGCTGAAAGTTTCAGGCTGCCAAAAGCAGAGCATCTGATAAATTCTTGACTTGTCCTGGAAGTATTTTCACCTCTCTGAAAGCAGAGGAAACAGTGAGGGAGTCACCTTAATTGTGACCTTAATTCTTAGCCTCTGGAAGGACCTAATTCGTGGTTTGGAAGGAAGGAAGGCTTAAGGAAGCAAATCAACATCAAAGGAACCATAGGAAGCAGGGCAGTTTGTAGATATGTACACACTACTTAATCTTTAGGAAATAAGATATCAGAATGTTCATTGAGCAACTATGATGTCATGGACGGGCTCTGAAAAGAAACATAGTCGGCAGAGGGTTGAAGGCTTTACAGATGAAATCTATCTATATATTCTGAAAAACCCTGATTGATTGTCCAAAGTTTTATTGTGGGTTCTTTATTTGAATGCATTTTCATATTTATGTACTTGAATAAAGTGGTATTATGTGCCAAGTCTAGGATAGGATGCATTTCCTCCTCTGGACTATGTGATGACTTTTCCCAAAGGCACTGTGTCACAGAGAGCAAGAGCTTGGCTCACTTCAGCACAGCAGTCCCTGTATGGTCCTGTTGGAGGTGCCCAAGCCTGCCTCTTTCTCTCACTGCCACATAGTCACCACAGGCCAGCATCTGACTTTGCACAGAAGGGTTTGAGAGCTAGCCCTCTGCTGAATAGATAACTGTGTGTACTCTTTTGTAACACGGCTCTTTCACCAGTTTTCTTTCATGGCTCAGATTGGTAGTTTCTGTGGATATCCCCAGCTCACAGGCTCCTCCAGGCAGACACTGTGGGCAGGCCTCCAACCACCAGCAAGAAGCAGCAACTGGCCAGCTCTCGGGGAGCTTGGAAGGTCTGGGAGGACCCAGTAATCAACAGTCCTGAGGTTTACAGGAGCCATGGGGGAGTTCAGCAGAGGTGTGTAATAGGATCCAGGGAATAATAAATCTTTTTCCTTTTCGTGCTGCAGATAGAATTCTCCGTTACCTCTTTAGGAGGGGAACCAGGGCCCTTTCTCTGCTTATGGAGTTCACTTAGGAGGGCAAAGGACAATATGTCCATCCATGTGGGAAATGCTCAGAAAACAGTGCCAGCATTTGCATGTATATACACGCATGCAAACACAACAACAAGCCTTTTGAACTGCAGTAGGAAAAAGGGACGGTCACAGTGAGATATTTTAAACAAAATATCACATAGGAAGTTCACCAACAATATCTGATTTTTAAAGGACTCGGAATTTTGCAAGAAGGAAAGACTATTACCTGATACAAGAGAGGCAGAAACTTAAAACAATAGTATCATAAAATATAAAAGTCAACGATGAACTAAAATTTACCAAAAAGTCAGAGTGTCAACCAAATTTACATTTTTTAAGTGAATTGTAGTGCACTGGAATTGATTTCCTAGCTGGATGCTGGCTGAGCTAGAGCATCAGGAAGAGTGTAAAGATTAGACTTTAAGAAAAGAAAATAGCAGACATGTTTCGAAGACTTGCATTACAAGTGCTGTATCAGTTTGTAAGACGTGAGTCTGAAACAGCTAGCAGTTTGTTTCTTGAAAGATCCATGAATCATGTGCAGTCATTTCGGTGAGTGGGTCAGGTCCCTGTCATGAGACAGGTGGAAGGAAAAACATCCAGTCACAGTATTCTCTAGCAACAAATGAGATGTGGGAATCAGGCAGTGAAGTCTGTCTGCCGATGGGGTGGTGTCAGTGAGAAGACAACGTGGCACAGAATATCAGTATTCCAGCCAGGCCTAAGACATGTGGTATATCGGTTTGTGGAAAAGGGCTATGTTGTGAGTAACTAACTGGACCTATAAGTACTGATGCTTATGAAACAGAATTATACTTCTGAATGACCAGGCAAAAGAAAACGCCTAGAATGGATGAGTCTTCTTTGGCCATTGTTTGGTACAGTCTCATTTCCAAATCCAATCCAATCCAAGTTTGTACGTATAAGCTTTAAAGTTTTTAAAACAATAATTAAAATATTCTTAGGCCAAGGCGGACGGATCACAAGGTCAGCAGATTCAGACCATCCTGGCTAACACAGTGAAACCCCATCTCTACTAAAAATACAAGAAATTGGCTGGGCACAGTGGCGGGCGCCTGTAGTCCCAGCTGCTGGGGAGGCTGAGCCAGGAGAATGGCGTGCACTCGGGAGGCGGAGCTTGCAGTGAGCCGAGATCTCGCCACTGCACTCCAGCCTGGGCTACAGAGCGAGACTGTCTCAAAAAAAAAAAATGTATATGTATACACATACACACACACACACACACACATATGTATACGTATATATACGTGTATGTGTATATATATAAAAGAATATATATATTCTTTTATATTTAAAGAAATGAATTATTTTATATTTAAAGAACAAAATGAATTGCAGCGTAGCATAGTAGTCAATAGCTAAGATTTGGGAGCAATCTAAGTGTTCATCAACAGATGAATGGATAAAGAAAATGTGATACATGTGTACAGTGAAGTACTATTCAGCTATGAAAAACAATGAGATCCAGTCATTCGTAAAGGTATGGATGGAACTGGAGGTCATTATGTTAAGTGAAATAAGCCAGGCACAGAAAGACAAACATTCCATGTTCTCACTTCTTTGTGGGATCTAAAAATTAAAACAATTGAAGTCATGAATATAGAGAGTAGAAGGATAGTTAGCAGAAGCTGGGAAAGGGAGTTGGGGGCATGCTCGGGGGAGATGGGGATGGTTAATGGGTAGGTACAGAAAAATAGGAAGAATGTGTAAAACCTACTATGATAGCACAAGAAGGTGACTATAGTCAATAATAATTGTACATTTTTAAATATTAGATAACGGAAAGAATTTAATTGGATTGTTTGTAACACAAAGGATAAGTGCTTGAGGGGATGGGTACCCCATTCTCCATGATGTGATTATTACACATTGCATGCCCGTATCAAAGCGTGTACCCCATAAATATACACACCTACTATGTACCCACAAAAATTAGAAATGAACAAAATTTAAAATGTATGGTTGCTGGTGTCAGAAAAACCTGAGTCTGAATACTGACTCCACGTTTTCACTAGCTGTGCCTCAGGCAAGTTCCTTAACGGCTCTAATTGTAAGCATTGTTGCCTGTAAAATGGGCATAATGACAGCACTTCCATCATAAGTTTACTGTGAATATTAAATAAGATTCTTTATTTTAAGCATTCAACAAGGCCTAGCACTTAGAGTAAGGACTTTTTAAGAGCTTGCTTCTCATATCCCTCTAAGAAGAAAAATCATATGATTTCTCAACCACTTGGAGATTTGGGTAACATCGTGAAAACAGCAGCATTTGCAGCAGCAGGAGCCATAAATGACAAAGCTAGTCACCTCCTGTTTTCTGTCTGTAGTTTCTATAAAGCGAAGTGCTCCTCACATTGGGAAAGATGGAGTAATTATCCCAACAGATGAATCAATGCCCAAGATTGGTGAGGAGACAGAACACAAGCAGTTAGCCGCTCTGGATGAGTCATCTCCCAGTCAGGAAAATTACATTCCAAGTACTGGATATTATTTCAGAACCATTGTTGATAATCTCTGAGGAAATGGAATATAGAAGATAATATAGTCTTCATTTTGATAAAGGGGAAAATTTGAATACCCTAGCATAAGAAACTTGAGATTGCTGCCTGGGAAATTTCTAAAAAGGAGCAAATGAAAAAGAAAAACATGATCGTTGGATATAGCCTGAGCATACTAAAAATAAGATAGATATATATAATTTTTTTTTTTTTTTGAGATGGAGTCTCACTCTGACACCCAGGCTGGAGTGCAGCAGTGCCATCTTGGTTCTCAGCAACCTCCACCTCCCAGGTTCAAGCAATTCTTCTGCCTCAGCCTCCTGAGTAGCTGGGATCACAGGCATGCACCACCACACGTGGCTAATTTGTGCATTTTTGTAGGGATGGGGTTTTGCCATATTGACCATACTGGTCTCGAACTCCTGACCTCAAGTGGTCCTCCCGAATTGCCCTCCCAAGGTGCTGGGATTACAGGCATGAGCCACCGCACCCGGCCAGTGTTTTCTTTTTTAATCAATTTTTTTGAAAACTGCTCACCATGAGATTGCCATAAGTTGATCACACCAAGATTTCAACAAAACATCTGATTACTTAACTTATGACACTGTTCAGTGAGGATGAAGAAATGTATGTTGGCTGATCTTTCAGTTGGAAAGATTCATAATTGTAATCAACTGCCCCAATAAAGACCACTTGGATCTTTCAGAATTATACCGTAGGGCTCCATCTTTTAGAACTGCATTACTCAGCATAATTTATCGATAACATGAAGATTATACAGCAGGTCTTTAACATGAAGGTAATCCAAACTGAGAAAGGAACATAACTGATTTTGTCAAAGTCAGAATTCCAGATATTCTTTCATTTCTTAATGTCCTAGAACAGCGGACTGTAGTAAACAAGATAAAAATTTAACAGGAATAAATGTCAGCTCCTGCATTTTTGGCTTAAAATCAATTTATTAAATCAGGAGGCTTAAAAACAATTAGCATTAAAAGAAAAATCATGGGAGAGTAGTTGAAGATAATCTTAGTATTAATACTATCAAGAGTATGCTAAAAGCTAAGGCAGTCGGAGGACATTCAGTAGAAGGATAATATCCTTTCCGAAGAACACAATTTAGTCCTGCCACACTCTACCCCATTCAGACCACATCTTAAGGGATTTGGTTCTGGATACTCGCATTTCAAGAGAGAAATTGACTGACCAGAGTGCCTTAGGAAAGAAAGAAAAGAAGAGAAAGAGAAAAGACAACCAAGATGGTGAAGCACCTAAAAACCATGTCATATGAAAAGATAGAAATCAGGCCACAGCTACTTAATTTGGGGAAAGAAAAATCAAGATGATGTAATTTAGATCTAGAAATATTTAAAGAAATGTTTTATGTAACCCCATAGAGATATATTTAATATAGCTCTTAAGAGCAAAAAGGAGTTAATAAGTAAAGATTACAGAAATGAAAATCCAATCTAAAGAAAGAATGTGTAACTGTTAGAAGTGTGTAGGTATAGGAGGAGTTGCTTATTGGGACTAATAACCTTTTACAGCTTTTATGCACAAAAGCATTGACCAAATAAATCCCTGTTGGGTGTGAGGCTTTAAAAAGAATGATTACGTTAACTGAGATGTTTATCTAAACACCTCTAAAATGTGTCTTCGAGTGGTAAGAGCCTTGATTATGAGGCAATCATACTGTCTCTTAAGTGCACATACGGGTGATGGCTTCAGGCATGTGACATAGGAAGTATCTTTTCCCATCTACAAAGAGGAAAACGTGGATGGAGTCTCTAAGAGCTAAATTGAGTATCTTAAGATGGGAGTTCACAGCCCTCTGGGCTAAACTAAAGAGGACTCTAAATTTTTGAGAAGCAGCAGCCCTGAAGACTTTGCTGCCCCAGTGATCATAATCTCTGAAATGCCCAAGTTAGAGCCAGGTGTGTCCTCAAGCTATTTTTATTTTACCTTTTAGGTAAAGAATCAAACTGGGTTGGAAAAGTCTATATTCAGCCTCAAAAATGGCTAACCTTGGTTAGGTGACCATTGTTACGAGTTGAGGATGGACTAAAAGGTTTTCAGTTTCTAGGTATTTGTATTTCTTTATGTTGTTCTAAATATTTTGTCACTATTCCTAAGTAAAAAGTAATGTTTAGTAATGTAAATAATGTTAGGAAAAGGCTAAGTTTCCTATGTTTCTGCTCTTGCATATTTAAAATATTCTTTTGGAATTTCAACAACAATGATTTTGATTATGCTACAAAAGTCACAATCCTTGTACGTAGTGTAAATTCAGTAAATTTGCTGCAAAACAGTAAATCATTAAAGTAAAACACGTCAAGAAAGAAAATTCTTTTGTACCTTGAATCCTTTATTCATCATGCAATATTAAAAATTTGGAGAATTGCTCTTTTGCCCCCCAAACTCCTGAGGTCAACGGCCATCAATTTTCATGCCTTCTTTCTCCATCGTCAAATCAGGGCTCCTCTGATCTTTCTTCAACCTCGACTGTAATAAAGAGTTTGACTCCATGTTTTATGTTTGCTGGCAGCTTTGAAGCCTCACCACTGTCCCTTTCCATTCTGCTCCACATCTGGTCTGGTTGTCAAGAAAGCCCAGGTACTTTCTCCTTTGGCTCAGGTGGGAAGTTCAAACTATGCAAGGTTGGGCTCTCTCAAGCTACTTCAGATCTGCTTGGGGGTCTCCCCTAATCCCCCCAGAAGACCTCATTATGGGAGTTATAAGTATTTTCATACCTTCTTCATGTGCATGTGGTATTATCAGTCTCAATGTCCAAACCAAAATTTTGGCTGGGGTGCAAAGTCCATATCACCTCTCCAAGGCGATGACAACTTTAAAAATGCTTCTCTCTTTACACTATAATCTCTCATCTAGAAAATAACCGTCTGCTTCTATAATTTTGTTGGCACTTTCACTAACAGCTAATTTGTCCCTCATCTACTTAAATTGGAATTCAGTCCCCCTAGTCAAGTAGTCTGTGGACAAATTCCTGTAAAATTTCAAGTCTTAGAGAATTCTCTTGCTCTATTAGCTACTCCAGGAACTACAGTTGGATGAAAAGATACCTAAATCTGGCAAAGAAATCCAAACACCATCTTCGAAAAATAATAGATCAATAGCCTTTCAGTCAATTCCAAACCAGTTTCTGTTTCAAACTCTTGGAAAATTTGAACTAAACGTTTAATTTTTAACAGGATAAAGAATATCTTTATTTAGTAGCCAATAGCAATCTCAATAGAAAAATATGCTGGAGCTATTTACTACAGTCAGGAACCATCACGCCAGCAATCTGCACACTCAGTTAATTGTTTTTGGAGTTCTGCCGTGTTCTTTCGTATGTGAATCAGAAATAAAACTGTGGCTATTGAGAAGAAGGAAAAAAAAAATTTGCAAGTGGCATAGTGTACACTGCAAACCTGAGAAAATCAACTAGAAGAGCACTAGAATGGATAAAAGAGTGCAGTAAGGTAGTCAGGTATGAGTATACAAAAATCAGTAGTTTTCTGTAAATGAGGAACAGTGGCTCAAAAATTATCAGGGAAAATTCAGTGTATAAATATGATGAACATTATAAAATACTATTTTTAAAATGTGCAAAACCAATTTAAAGAAAATCATACCACTCACTGTAAGAAATAAGGCAGAATGTAATAAAGAGACATACCATGTTCCAAGATAGGCAGGCCGAATATTACAAAGTTGATACTTTTCCCCAAAATATAAGATTGGATTAAATCTTGAGAAGAAGACAAAATCAATAGAATTGGAGGAGAGCTATGGGGAGAATTTTAAATGGTTCGCGTAGAAAAAATAAACAAGCCAAGACCTGTTTTGAAAAAAGGGGATTCCCAAATGCTGGCTCACCGTATCATATATTGAAACAACGTGAACTTACAGTAATTAAAACTGTGATTTTTAATTACTGTTGCTTTAATTTAATATTGCTTATCCCCGTGATAATACTGGCTTCCTAGGTAGTTTGTCACTTCCACCAGATGTGACTGCCACATGCCCAGTCCTGTGTCATGTCTGAGAGGCAGTGCAGAGTAACTGACAGGAGAGGTGGCTTTGGCATCCACTTATGTAGGTGTGAATTCTGATTCCACAGCTTATCAACACTCTCACCCTGGCTCACTTGCCCTCTCTACCATTCAGTTTCCCAATCTATAAAATGGGAGTAAAAACAGTACCTGGATCACAGGTTGTAATTCCAGTTTTAGATAAGGTAGATCCATAAAACAGAATAAGTCATTATGCAGTCATTCTTGCAAAATGTAGCAGTTTAATAGTTGTAGAGGAGACATTGTATATCAACACAGAAATAAAACAGATTCTGGAAATGTTCTGGGACAACAGTATCACTATTTGGAAAGAAAGAAGATACTTACGTGACAGCATAACATAAATCCTATGGACAAATAGATAAAATGCACCAAAAAAAAAAAGAGAGAGAGGTGAGAATCTGAAACATGGGCTTGGAAGAAACAAACCACTCATTAATTTTGCTCGGGTGGGAAAAGGACTTTCTGATGACAAAATCAATGAAGGAAATCACAAAGGGAAAAGAAGATTGATTTGACTTTATAAACATTTAAAAGCTATGAACAGAAAAATATCAGAAGTATCAGAAGCAACATTAAGGGACAAACTGAAAACATCAGAACTAGATTTTTGCTATCCTCATTACAAAGGTTTAGTATAAACTCATGACAGGGACATTGTGACAGGAAGCTTGGCAGAGGGTATGAAGAGACAACTCACAGACTAGAAAATACCTTTAGCTAATTAACACAGGGAAAATGGTAGCCTCACGTGCAAACCAAGGTAATAAAGAGTGAAACAAGAAAAGAGGATGTTTTGTGTACAAAACTGACAAAATGTTTAGATGGGACTAATCAGTGCTGGAGAAGGGCAGTGATTCTCACATATGCTCCTGGGGAAGTGAAATTCAGTACAGCCTTTCCAGAAAGCAAAGTAATCCTGTGTACTAGGAGTCTCTTTGAAAGTTCTAGGGCTTTCACCCAGTAATTTTAATTGCAGGGCTTTATCTTCCAAAATACTCTGTGATGTGTTCTAGATTTATATGGGCGTCAACTTTGCAGCATTCTTTTAAATAGCAAACATGATAAATGGTTAAATAATGTATAGTACAGTCCCATAATACAGTCTTGTGCATGCGTTAAGTATGTTATCAAATATTTTTAATGGTGTGGGGAATATTTACTCTATGTCACGTGAAAAAAAATTATCACCCAATACGTGAATTGTAACGTACAATATATATTTATACCCCTAAAAAGGTACATTATAACATTAATGATAATTAAGTATGGGTTGCGTAAGTTTGAACAATGTTTGCTTTCTTCATAGTTTGTGTATTTTTCATGTTTCTCCTGATAAACTCTTACTAGTTTTGAATCAGAAAAAATAAGAACTTCCTCCCAAGTAGTCTTCCTTGCCTTACCTGTTTCTTACTCTCAGAACCCTCCAAAACATAGACATTGTTTGCTCATCTGAATGTACATATACTATATATTCTGTTTCCCCTGTGACCTGAAAATAATAGATGTCTAATGTATTTACCTGACAAGGATATTGTGAGGATAAATTGAGATAAACATGAAAGCATGATTTAGAAGGAAAGGAAGTGATACAAATATGAGTTGAGGTCTGTCAACATTCATTTCTCACATCAACACATTAAATAATTTTCAGTGACTATCAGACACAGGCCTGTGCCTCAGATTAAATGATAATGCTTATTAAAAACTAGTTAACAAAGTTAAAACTGTGTAAGTCACCCTGTAAAATAGTGCTATCTAATAGAACTTTCTGCAATGTTGGAAATGTTCTCTATCTGTGCTGTCCAGCGTGGGAGCCATTTAGCCAAACAAGGCTATTGATCATTTGAAATGTGTCTGGTGGGACTGAGGAACTGAATTTTTGGTTTAAATTAATTTTAATTAATGTATGAGTAGCACATGTGGCAAGGGGGATGGGAGCTGCAGCTCTACAAGGTGACATCACTTTGGACTAGGCATCTTCTTTAGTGCTCTCCATGCATTATCCCATGTGAGCCTCACAGCAACCTATGATCCAGGTACTGTTTTTACTCCCATTTTATAGATTGGGAAACTGAATGGTAGGGGGGGCAAGTGACCCAGGGTGAGGGTGTTGATAAGCTGTGGAATCAGAATTCACACCTACCTAAGTGGATGCCAAAGCCACCTCTCCTATCAGTTACTCTGCACTGCCTCCCATGCATGACACAGGACTGGGCATGTGGCAGTCACATCTGGTGGAAGTGACAAACTACATAGGAAGCCAGTAATATTACGGGGATGAGCAAGAGGAAAACTGTGTTGCTCCTCCTTTGTGAGCCCCCATGCATCTAATGTGTTAAGTTCCTTTCACATGATGAATTCCCCATCAATGTCCACCAGGCAGGAGAACAGCTTCTTGGTAAGACATCACAAAGGGACCTCACAGTGATTCTTTTGTTAAGTTGCTGACTTTTTCTTCAATCAAGCCTTTTACATTGAAAACTGTCTTACAGCCAAGATTCCAGACTCCACACAGGTGAGAAGGCAAATTTGCTGAGTACATTTGAAATACTTGGGCAGCTTTTAATGTACTCTACAGGATGTGACAAACGAGTATCTGTGTAAATCAATAAACCCTTCTGTGAAAGGACTAATGGTTTTGTGTGAATAGCAAGGCAATGCACGTGGAAACCAGCACTCTTGTTTCCTGTCAGTATTTTTAAAGTTCACTGTCATAACTCTGTTCCCCTTGACCTTTATCAGTGATACCTACCAGAGATTTGCGTTGCTGGTTGAGTTTTAACTGGACACCTCAGCTATCAGCTGTCTTTCCCTTTTCCCTTGGTGTCTGATAAATGCCTTCTTTACACATTCTGCTCTCCTGGATTGCTCATTTTTTAACTATGTTGTGATTGTTCTTTGAATAATAATTGACTTTCTCAGATTTAAGAATACTTCATTCCAGTACAGACAAATGGACATTAAATACAGATTTCTCTTTACTTTGGTGCTGTAAAATTGGGTTTATTATCATGGTGATTCACAGTAATAATTGCTTCTCTATATGAATGTTGATAAAGTGGAAAAAGCAATATGCACAGAAATTCAGGAATCTTCAAATGCCGTGAAACTAGTAGCACAAAAAGCTAATAGAAAATGAGAAACTTTGGTTTTCAAAAGCAAAATGCATGTCAACTAGAAGTTTGAATAAGTCTTATCTGTGCCCTCAGACACACAAAGATGATGTAATATGATTAGGGATGAAAACATGTACTGTACTAGCATTTGCAAATTGGAACCAGACCCCTCTAAGTTTCTGGTGTATCTTTACATGCAATTAATGCACAGTGCAACACTGCCTTTTGCTTTTTTAAATAAATTCTTTCTATAGTCCTATCTTGATAATCCCCCAAAATCTTCATCTTTAAAAGATAGCAATTCTAGGGCAGTTTTTTAAAATATGAAGAACTATTTGTAAGGGATTTTAAGTATTTTTTCATACTGACACACATATATTCTACTGACACAATCTTATTTTATTTACAGCATTGTTTACTTAATGCATTTCCACCCATGAATGAAACGTTTAATCAGGTTGCATTGTGGGTATTATTTTGCTAATTAGCATCCAAATGCGGGACCACCTTCTATAAAGTTCAACCTGAAAGTGAGCAGTGTCTCCTCGGGTTTAAAAAGACAATTCCACTTCTGTGGAGTGATAACCACGATCACACTAGAGCGGTTGTCTGATTAATTACAGTGGTGTGAATTTGGTCATGTTTTTGAGCTGATGTTCCCTCCAGAGCAATTGACTAGATAATTGTGTTCTTGCTACCACAAAACCTAGGTGGAACTCAGCAGGTGTGAGATCTCAGCCTGGAGCTGACTCAACCTGTCGCCACTTACCTGAACAAAGGGAATATGCTCTGCAAAGGTTGTCTCTCCCAATAACTGGGCACGGATTCTACCACTTTGAAGGATAAAATTGATTCACTTAATACCAAATCTGTCAGAGCAAGTGATCCAAACAATCAGTGTAATGGGTAGAAGGACAGAAAAGCAAAAAGTAGAGATGTAACTTTGTTTGTAAAATAGAGTCTAGGTTGAGTGAAGTTGAGATCTCTTCCAGTTCTGGTGTTTTTGTTTATTTGTTTGTTTATTTGTTTTGCTTTTTTGTTTGTTTTTAAGATGGAGTCTTGCTCTGTCACCCAGGCTGGAGGGCAGTGACGTGATCTCATCTTGCTGCAACCTCCACCTCCTGGGTTCACGTGATTCTCCCACCTCAGCTTCCCAAGTAGCTAGGATTACATGTGCCTGCCACCACACCTGGCTAATTTTTGTGTTTTTAGTAGAGATGGGCTTTCACCTGTTGGCCAGGCTGGTCTCAATCTGGTGTTCTTGTGTCTAATAACAAAAGATAAATTACAGTCACTGGGTAAGAGTCATTATTTACATTTTTGGGCTACAGTTCTCTTAATAATAGTTTCCATACTCTACAAAATTATGTGGTTGGACTTGATACCTCAAACCTTTCTAATTCTAAAAATGTAGAAAATTTATTCATGAAGTTGAAAGTGCCATGCCAATATAGATCTGTCATTGATATATGTGTGTATAAGAATATGTACAGTAATTCATATGTGTATGTGTGTGTTGTGTGTGTGTGTGTGTGTGGTTGTATGTGTATCTCTCACAGAGGACATTTAGCCACATCTAGAGACATAGGTGAAGGGGATGCTACTAGAGCAGGCAAAACTTCGTTTTACTGTGCTTTGTGAATATTGCCTTTTTCCAGAGGTTGAGGGTTTGTGGCAACCCTGCATACAGCAAGTCTGTTGGTACCATTTTTCTAATAGCGTGTGCCCACTTTGTGTCTCCTTTTCACATTTTGATCATCTCACACGATTTTAAACGGTTTCGGCATTATTACAGCTGTTATGGTAATCTGTGATCAGTGTTCTTTGATGTGACATATTTTTAATTGTTTTGGGGCACCACAAAGCACACCCATATAAGATGCACATGAGACCTGTTGCATGTGTTCTGACTGCACCACCAGCTGGCCTTTCTGCTGTCTCCCTTGCTCTCCTTGGGCCACATATTTCCTGAGACACAACAGTAATGAAATTGGGCCAATTGTTTACCCTACACTGCTTGTAAGCATGAAAGTAAAAGGAAGAGTAACATGTCTCTCAGTTGTTTTTGTTGTTGTTGTTGTTTGTTTGTTTGAGATGAAGTCTCGCTCTTTCACCTAGGCTGGAATGCAATGGCTCGATCTTAGCTCACTGCAGCCTCTGCCTCCCGGGTTCAAGCGATTCTCATGCCTCAGCCTCCCGAGTAGCTGGGATTACAGGTGTATGACACCACACCGGATAATTTTTTGTATTTTTAGTAGAGATGGCGTTTTACCGTGTTGGTCAGGCTGGTCTTGAATTCCTGACCCCCAGTGATCTGCCCGCCTCAGCCTCCCAACATGCTGTGATTATAGGTATGAGCCACTGTGCTTGGCCCATGTCTCTCACTTTAAATCAGAAGCTAGAAATGATTAAACTTAGTGAGGAAGACATGTCAAAAGCCAAGACAGGCTGAAAGCTAGGCCTCGTGCCCCAAATAGCCAAGTTGTGAGTACAGAGGAACAGTTGTTGAAGGAATTTAACAGTGCTACTCCAGTGAACACATGAATGATTAGAAAGCAAAACAGCCTTATGGCTGATACGGAGAAAGTTTGAGTGGCCTGGGTAGAAGACTAAACCAGCCACAGCATTCCCTTAAGCCAAAACCTAATCCAGAGCAAGGTACTAACTCTTCAATTCTGTGAAGGCTGAGAGAGGTTAGGAAATTGCAGAAGAAAAGTCTGAAGCTAGTAGAGGGTAGTTCATGAGGTTTAGGGAAAGAAGGTGTCACCATAACATGAAAGAGCAAGGTGAAACAACCACTGCTTCATGTAAAGATGTAAAGCTGCAACAAGTTATTTAGAAGATCTAGTTCAAATAATGGATGAAAGCTACTACACTAGACAACAGATTTTTGATGTAGGGGTCAACCTTATATTGGAAGAAGAGGCCATCTAGGGTTTTCATAGCTAGAGAGGAGAAGTCAATGCCCAGCATCAAAGCTTTAAAGGACAGGCTGAGTCTCTTGTTAGGCACTAATGCAGCTGGTGACTTCAAGTTGAAGCCAATGCTCATGTACCATTCAAAAAATCCTATGACCCTTAACAATTATGCTAAACATACTCTCCCTGTCCTCTGTAAATGATACAACCAAGTCTGGGTGACAACATATGTGTTTACAGCATGATTCACAGAATATTTTCTTAATAAGTCTACTTTTGAGAGTCTACTCCTCAGAAAAAAATATCCCCTTCCAAATATTACTACTCACAAACCATGTACCTTGCCATCCAAGAGCTCTGAAGTATCTGGGGTAGATGTGCAAAAAGATTAATGTTGTTTTCATGCCTGCTAACACAACATTCATTCTGCAGCTCATGGATCAACAAGGAATTTTGACTTTCAAGTCTTATATTTAAGAAGTAGTGACATTTTATAAGGCTATTTCTGGCAGAGAGAGTGATTCCTCTGATGGATCTGGGGAAAATAAATTGAAAACCTTGTGGAAAGGATCACAATTCTAGATGCCATTAAGAACATTTATGATTCATGGGAAAAGCTCAAAATATGGACATTAATGGGAGTTTGGAAGAATTTGTTTCCAACCCCAATGGATAACTTTTAAGGGGTCAAGCCTTTAGTGGAGGAAGTAATTACAGATGTGGTAGAAATGGCAAGAGAGCTAGAATTAGAAGCAGAGATGTGGTAGAAATGGCAAGAGAGCTAGAATTAGAAGCAGAGATGTGGTAGAAATGGCAAGAGAGCTAGAATTAGAAGCAGAGATGTGGTAGAAATGGCAAGAGCGCTAGAATTAGAAGCAGAGATGTAGTAGAAAATGAAGAGAGCCAGAATTGTAGCCAGAGATGCAGAAACGGCACAGGAGCTGAATTAGAAGCAGAGATGTGGTAGAAATGGCAAGAGAGCTAGAATTAGAAGCAGAGCTTGAGGATGTGACTGAATTGCTGCAACCTGGTAAAACTTGAACAGATGAGTTGCTTCTTATGGATGGGCAAAGAAAGTCATTTCTTTTGAGATGAAATCTACTCCTGGTGAAGAGTCTGTGAACATTGTTGAAATGACAACAAAGGTTTTAGAATATTACATAAACTTAGTTGATAAAGCATTGGCAGGGTTTGAGAAGACTGACTCCAATTCTGGAAGAAGTTCCACGGTAGGTAAAATGTTATCAAACAGCATTGCTTGCTTTAGAAAAATGTTCTGTGAAAGGAAGACTCAATTGAATGTGCAAACTTTATTGTTGTCTTATTTCAAGGAATTACCATAGCCTTCTCAACCATAAGTAGCTACCACCCTAATCAGTCAGCAGCGATCAACATGGAGACAAAACCCTCCACCAGCAAAAAGATTCCAGCATGCTGAAGGCTCAGATAATCGTTAGCATTTTTTAGCAGTGCACTATTTTTTAATTAAGGTGTACACATTATTTTCTGGACATAAGGCTGTTGCATACTTAATATACTACAGTGTAGTATAAACATAACTTTTACATGCACTGGGAAACCAAAAAACGTGTGTGACTTTCTTGATTCTGACATTTGCTTTATTGCGGTGATCTGGAATGCTTGATCAAACCCATGATGTCTCTCTCCGAGATATGTCTGTAGATAGTGGGTAAAGGCCAGGGATGCTGCCAGACATTCTACAGTTTACAGGACAACCCCTCAAAATAAAGAACTATCTAACCTAAAATGTCAATAGTGCTGAGGTTGAGAAACTCTGATTCGTACGTATATATAGGTGTGTTAAATACACTCAAGTATAGCATACACACTCTATCATTATATAGAGAGCTTCCTTGTATATAATTTGTTCTAACAAGATCAACAAGACATTGTTTTCCCAGCCATCTGTTGAGGCATAGAAACAAGCTTTGCAGTTCCCAGCCTGACATTACATCCATGTTTGTCTTAATGAGACTTCATTCTGGCTTTGTTATGCTTCTCTCTGCTCAACAGATTGCATCAAAGTCTGGTTTAGAGAATCAGGCCAGCCATGCTCTGAGGGTTTTAGTGGAGGTTTGCTGACCCTGTCATGGAATCAAAGGAAGGAAGAAGTGAGCACCATGTATTTCACAATTTTATAAAATGGATTATTCTACTATGAAGACAGTTAAAGTTTCATCCTCTGTCACCCCAAACTATGATTCTATGATTATTTATCTCTGAATAATTACGGTATAAATTCATAGTGTCTGAGATTTTATGGCTGCAAAAGACTTTGGAGATGATGTGGGCTAGTAAGATTGTGAGGGGGAAAAAATAAAGCTAAGAGAAGTTCAGTGTCTCGATCAATGTCACATAGTAATTAAATGCAAGAGCTGGAAACCGTGTGTTCTTAGCCATCCTTTCTGCCACATCTTGCCGCTGGAAAATGTTTCTAAAAGGCCATACTACAACTAAAAAGCCAGGTCTCTTGATATCACATTCTTTTTATACTTAAAAGGTTTTCTATGAGACATCATCTAGGTATAAAATACCTCTTTGGTAGCATCACTGGAGAAGTACACAGTATGCACAATGATTCAATATTATCTTGGTAAAATGATATGTAAGTCAAACAGAAAAATCTTTTAATAAAATTGGTGGCTGCCAGCTTCTCAGCCTACATGTCTATTATTGCACCTGAGCTGAACTGTAAACTGAGGTGTTTATTCTTTTATCCAGCCCTCGATAAGGAATTACATTTCAGTTCCCCTCAACCCTTATCACCTCAGGGTCCTAACTGCTTAGAAATATCTACCAACTCCTACCCACTGACTTACACAAAGAAACGGAGGAAATTTTAAAAGCTAGAAGGAGAAGAATTAGGGTGGTGTGTGAATGTGTTAGCACTCTTCATTGTCCATGATTTTCAAAGCAAACCTTGCTGCTTGCCAGTTCTCTACAGAGAAACCAGACATCATCCACCTGCTTCTAGTTCTTGAACTTGCAAACAGGGAATGTGGTTTCTAGAACAGGATTCATTTTCACGTAATTTCATTATGACAAAACAATTGAAAGTTCAGAATGCTGAGAAGTTTACTGGGTTTTTTTGTTTTTTGTTTGTTTGTTTGTTTTTGAGATGGAGTCTCGCTCTTGTCACCCAGGCTGGAGGGCAGTGGCGCGATCTCGGCTCACTGCAACCTCCACCTCCTGGGTTCAAGCGATACTCCTGCCTCAGCCTCCTGAGTAGCTGGGATTACAGGTGCTTGCCACCACACCCGGCTAATTTTTGTGCTTTTAGTAGAAACGGGGTTTTGCCATGTTCGCCAGACTCATCTTGAACTCCTGACCTCAGGTGATCCACCCACCTTGGCCTCCCAAAGTGCTAGGATTACAGGCATGAGCCACCGCGCCTGGCCTACTGTGTTTTTTTAGAGTGCTTCTGACTCAGTTAGGTCCGTGTGTCCTGAAGAAAGCCACTCAACCCCTCTGAGCCTCAGATTGCACATCTGTAAAATGGGGATAGCAACAGATATCTCTTTTGTAGTGTTGCTGAAAGAACGACTTGTGATAAAGTCTGTTGAGGGCTGAGCACAGAGTGTAGCACGTAGTAATCATCAGCACCTGCTGACTGTCATTGTCATGATCATCATCATTTTCTGTAGCTTCCGTCTTCTTCTCTGTCACAGCCACAGCAATAACTTCGGCTCTGGCTTCTTAAACTAGACCTGCATTTCCAGCTCTTGGCTAGATGTCTTCCAGATGTTACTTCCATGCTGCATATATACAAAACTGAACTAATAATTGTTTCTGCAAAGAATGATTTTGAGAACTGCCACAAATCAAGGGTAACTTCTCTCTCATGGCCAGATCTTATTTAGATTTTTTTTTTTTTTTTTTTTGGATGGAGTCTTGCTCTCTCGCCCAGGCTGGAGTACAGTTCAGTGGCGTGATCTCGTCTCACTGCAAGCTCCGCCTCCCGGGTTCACGCCATTCTCCTGCCTCAGCCTCCCAAGTAGCTGGGACTACAGCCGCCTGCCACCACGCCCGGCTAATTTTTTGTATTTTTAGTAGAGATGAATTTTCACCACGTTAGCCAGGATGGTCTAGATCTCCTGACCGTGTGATCCGCCCACCTCAGCCCTCCCAAAGTGCTGGGATTACAGGCGTGAGCCACCACGCCCGGCCCTTATTTCAATTTTTTAAGCGAAGTAAGGACTCTGCAGATGACAAAAACAAGTCAAAGGGTTTCCCAAGTCCTTATGTTCCCTCTCAGCTAGTGGCAATGCCCAAGCTAAATTCCACTTAGACACTGCTTTACCCCTACTGCACTCTGTCCTCCTGTCCTCGCAGAACGCCAGGCGGCTGCGAGCCTCCCGGTGCTCCTGAGCCACTGCTGCTCACTCACCCATGCTAGAGGCAGACAAAAGTGGGGAGCAGGGTGGAGGGCAGCTCTCTGTCGCCCTGCTACTGTCCATGTGCACCACTAGCTGCAAGGCCAGGGGTCCTGAGTGGGAAGGCCAGAGATCATGCCTGATAATCAAATTAAATGATTAATATAATTTCCCTAAAGCTTAATCCTGTGGTTTCTGAGGCAAAGGGACAATATTCGTCCCTGAGAGAACGGGAGAGTTAGAGTGAGTAGTCAGCATCCCTGAACAAAAGAATTTCATACAAACATGCAAACAATGGAAAGAAAGGGGAGAGAGGTCGCGGTGACTGCTGGCATACCTTACTTAAGAACTAGAGTCATACATTCACTGCAATTTTTTCTTCCCCACAGGAAAAGAAAAAAAAAAAAAATCGTTACATGGTAAGGCAAGAGACTTTTTTCTAAAAATCTCCCATGGCACTTTATCTCACTTTGTTACCCATTTCTATGAAAGACCTTATCGCCCTGGTGGAGACCCGGAATATCAAACTCAGTGTCGTCTTTGGCTCTCCTCATCTAGGTACTGGTTAGGAGCTGATGAGTCTGTTCTGAATTCTTTCTCAAATGTAGGTCTTCCTCACCTCAGTGCTGCTGCTTTGTTTCAGGGGTAGGTCGTCCTTGAAAGGAATGCTACAATAGCATGTTTTCGATCTCCCCATCTTCTCCTTCCATCGCTCTTTGTTGCTGGTGCCAGGATTCCTTCCTTAAAACACACATTTGGTCCCGTGCCTTCGCCTCGGCACCTGGCTCCATCCACCTCACTGTCTTCCCTCTCTCATCTCATGGGCTCTCCACCTGCTGGCCCCATTACAGTGGCAGTGGGATGCCCAGGTACAACAGGGCCCTTCCACAATTTTCCTTCAGGCCCTCTCCTAAAGCTCTGTTACTTATTAGAGTGTGTACGTGTGTGTGTGTGTGTGTGTGTGTATGAAATATGTCTGCAGAGGACTTCATATTTGTATGCACAAAAATGTATATTTACAATTAAGAAATAATAAAGCAAAAAATTGAGTACCTGCCACCACGTCCACAAATGAAACATTGCTAGTAGCCTAGTGCCCCCATGGGTTCCTGTCTTATCACAGTTTCCTTTCTCCCCACTAGTGGTAATGATGAATCTGACTTCTGTAATAATAATTTCCTTGCCTTTTGAAAAAATGTGATTTACCTCATGGGTGTGTATCCCTAAACAATGTAATTTAATTTTTTGAATTTTTGAACTTTGTATGTAGAATCATGTTGGAAGATTTTATGTGTGTGTGTGTGTGTGTGTGTATTTAAATATATGTTGTGCCTCTTTCATTCAATGTTATCATTGCCAGATTCATTCATCATGTAGTTCTCATTCACTGGTGTTTGTTTCTATATAGTATCCCATTATATACATGTATTAATAAACATTATTCATTGTACTGTCAATCTTAGTTTAGATGATTTCTGTCTGAGGGCTGGAAAACAAAGCTGTTATGAACCTACGTGTACACCCATCCTGGTATATGTGTTTGTGGGTACCTACAGGGGTTATACCTAGCAATGGCATTGCTGAGTCAGAAGCTATGAGCATCTTCTCTATCAACAAGTTGAGCCAAAGTATCCTAAAATGGGTGTAGTAATTTACACACCCACCAGTGGCACATGAGGGTGCCTGTTCTTCCACACTCTTACTAACACTTGCCATGTAAGATTTTTTCATTTGCACCAGTTGGATGGGTGTGTAATGGTATTGTTGTTGCTTAAACTTGCTTTATAAGTGACTTCCTCTTTTGGATGAAATGATTCCTAGAATGACTACGTCTGTGCTTTTTTTCTTTCTGTTTGTTTTTGTTTTTGTTTTTTCAGTTTTTGTATAGATCAGAGGTCAAAAATTCCTATTTCTGGAGAAATTCTCAGTCTTTTTCCTGACCTGAATTACCTACTTCTTGGTAAAGAGGGTTTAAACATGTTGGTATATTAGGCATTTATCAGGCTATTGTCATTTATATTTTTTCTTCAAAGTACTGTATTAAGTCCTTAGTAAGGAATAGGACTGTGTATATGAATAAATTATCTCTGCAACACAAAGGATTTATATTGACAGTCTCTCATTTTCTTCATCTGTAAAATGGAGCTAATCCTATCTACCTCATAGAGTTTGGGGGCCTTCAATTAAATGAGGTAATGAAGTCCATATGTTAACTGATATTCTTTTCTGCAAATCAATCAATGAGTTTTATGTAGTTCAACTTCTAAAATACCTGGAGGTTAATGCCGCAAATATTCTCTACTCAACAGAGTGATCAGATTGTTTTACATTTTCTAGCTCTATGGAATTTCTCTATGAGGCTTCTAAAACCAAAACATTCACTCTAGTCCACCCTAGCTTGAAATTCATAGATTTGCATCTCTGAAAGCACATCTGGTGGTGGGGGATGGAATACATTTTAAGGTTTAAAGGTTTTTTTTTACAAAGAAATTTTAGAGTCCCTGAATTTTCAGCTTCTCTCATCATTGGAAAATACGTATTATATCTCGAGCTCAAATATGTAATATTGAGTTGATAAAGGTAATAATGAGTTGATAAATGGGCACCTGGAAGCCAAAGTAAGGTGGTGAGAAAGAGAAGAGAAAGGGTGAGAGAGGAAGACTGTGGATTAAAGAAATCAGGACCTGAAGCTAATCTATATGTGAGCCTGTTTAAAATGTCCAGTCCAGAGGACCCACGGTACATTTCTCTTGGCCAAAATCTGTCCCTCAACAGGGACAGTTTCTGCCCTGGCTGACACCACGACCCCCTGCATTAAAACCTGTGAGCGGCCGAGGTTTCAAATGGGAGCTGTTTTACAGAAGAGTGAAGGAAACTACCATTCACCGAACCATACAGAGGGCCAGGCTCCATGTCCGTGACATTCTGCCTTCATCATCTCATTCAACCCAAAACAGTGACAGACATTTATTTTCACATCCATTTCAAATAAAAGGGAATGTAAAAAGCATGCCGTCACTTCTCATCAGATTATCTTACCCCCCTCCTAGGAAGACAGATCTGCTTTACCACTCCTCCTGCCTTCCCACTCCAGGCATGGATTTCTTTTCTGTATATCCCCCGGGCAAGGAAATTATCGAGCTGACTTCTCAGTTTGTATCACGAAAGCATTACCGTTTATTATTTCCCGGATGTAATGCAGCATCAAATAATGGTTTTCCAAATCACACACATTTTTTTTTTTCTGTTCTACTCACACACATGCATATGCACACACAGAGACACACTGATCTATGCCCTTAGGCTGTTTTCTCCCAATGAGAGTCACTGATGTAGGAGAGAGAGGCAGACTCATAAACAAAACAAGAGAAGGAAAAGTATAAAACTGTGTGGTGACCACCCCCAGTTCCAGAGAAGCAGAAAGAGACTTCTGAACACTTCCAAGGCAATGGCAGCAGGGGGGAAGAAGGAGGTTACACCCACCTTCACCCTGAAGTTGATCCATCTTGAGCACTGGTTCTCAAAGTGCTGTTCCCAGGCCAGCAGCAGCAGCAGCACCTGGGAACTTGTTAGAGATATCAATTATTGGACCCTACTGTAGGTGCCCTGAATCCAAACATGAGAGTGCTCCCCCGACCCGCCCAGTCTGTGATCCCACAGCCTCCCAAGTGATTCCAATGCACACTCAAGTTTTCAACCACCGGCCTAAAGCCCCTTCCAAACATTCAAATTCTGGAAGTACACAGAGGTTTCATTATGAAGTGTTTTCTATTCAACCTTCCAAAATGAACCTGTGGACAGGTTGTACATCACATGTTCTCATGGCATAACTCTTCAACTTTTTTAAACAAAGACTTCGTTTTAATGTAGTTTATATCCCTAGCATCTCGCACTGGTCCCAAACCTAATGGGTTGAGTGCAAGAATAAGGACATTGTGAGGATGCGTTCATGTGTGTATGGGCACACATGTTTGTTCCTGTGTGGGTGGTCAGAGCTTAATGTCTTTATCGACACTTTCTAGGATGATAACATTTGCCTCCAAGATGCCCAGCAGCCCTAGACATTGCCTGGATCTGGATACTGTACAAGCTCTCAAATACAGTCAGTGGGGAACACCCTTTAGCCAGCTACGCCCCACACATGGCTACTATGGCAGCCAGGTGTGATGAGTGATTCAGAAACGCTGTAAGTTTGAATTAGAATCATAGCGGGAAGGAGATTCAATATCCGGCTCCAGTTCTTGGTGTTCCTTGTACTCAGGCTTTATGTCACTCTAGCAGATGAAAATGCACTCGCCTGGCTGGCACACTTAGCCACTCCCATGGGACTTTTAACTCGGGATGTTTTTAAAAAGCTTTCAAAGCAGAGCAGACTACAGGGGAATTAGGAACATTTTGGGGACCTGTGTATTTTGCATGGAAGCCTGTGGTTTTCAATGTGAGAAATTAACTTGTTTCTTCTATTAGACTGTTTTTTTTCTTTATGGTGGCCTCTCTATATTTTATCCATCTTTGTATACCCCCCTAGCATAGCTCCTGCAGGTACAGACCTTTGGCCCCCCAACCGCAATTGTTGAGATGGCCTAGAGTCGTGAAGTGTGTTATTTAAGGAGAGTGGCACAGGACTCTGACGCAGGCTGGCCATCATAAAGAAGCACATTTTTGGCTGGAAAAAATTCCAAAGAGAAAAATAAAAAGCACAGAAGCACCTTTTCTTGCCTATGGGGCAAAACCATGAATTGAATTGGTATTTTAGAGAAATACTTTTTCTGATCTTATTCTGACCTGTCTGCCCTTGCTGAATTGAAGGGGTTTCAGCAAGCTTGAAAGATGTCACTCTGGAAAAGACCAGCTTTTGCTGTGGGAACGGCAGTTTGTCTCTCTTTTTGCCTTTAGAGGACATCTTCTTCCCACCTTCTTTCCTCCACACCGCTCAACCCTGTTCATTTCTAATTTCTACCTGTTTTATTTGCATATGATCAGTTGTTGTTTTTTTTTTTTTTTGCCATTGTTGAACCCAAGTTTTCTCTGCAGTGGGTATTGGATAGTGTCTGACATTATTTGCTTTCATAATAATTTGACAATATTTACATCCAGGATTCTAGCCTGGTTGAATAACTTTTTGAATACAAGTCAGATGTCATTTTCTTGGTATTTTGTTCAAAGCTGTGTTATTTTTATCTAGTCCAATGTGCACTTTTGTTATTGTTTCAATTGCCTGTTGAGTAGGCTGATTCAAGGGTCACCTCTTTCCTACCTTATCCAAAGTTTGTTCATTTTTTGTTGTTGTTGTTCTGATCCTATTGCCTTGTAGTTTTCAATGTGAGAAATTAACTTGTTTCTTCTATTAGACTATTTTTTCTTTATGGTAGCCCCTCTATATTTTATCCATCTTTTTTTTACCCCCAGCGTAGCTCCTGCAGGTACAGCAAAAGACCAATAATTGAATGTACACATAAAAGAATTGATGTGCCACCTCGTTTCCTAAATATGACTGTTGCACTGTTTATTGCTATGTAACCAACTGTCTCAAAACTTTGAGGCTTAAAATAACAATTTAATTTTTGTCACAATTTTGTGGGTCAGAAATTTGGGGAGGACACAGCTGGATAGTTCATCTCCAATCTATGTGGTGTCGGGAGGTAAAAGGATCCATTTCCAAGATGGCTCCTTTACTCCTGTGTCTGGCTTCTCAGTGTCCCTGGCCTGTCTCTCTCCGCGAGGCATCTCATCCTCCAGGGCCTGTCTGCATAGCTGGGGCTTTATACCACCTCAGAACATTCAGACTGCCTACATGGTAGCTCATATAAGACGTGTTCTAAGAGGCCAAGTAGAAGATTAAAAGCTCATGATGTAGCCTTGGAAGACCCAAAGATGGAACTTCAACCACCTTCCACTGGTCAATCAAGTAAAGCCAGTCTAGAGTCGAGAAGATAAGTCGCAAAGCATTTGCAACCATCTTTAATCTACTACTACAACAATGCTAGTAATAAATGCAGTTAACATTTATAAGTGAGGGGCAAAACCTCAGTCTCCTCTACTATCCAATATAACAAAGTACAAGCTTTAAATATTTTGTCAGTTGTCAAAATGGATCAGATGGTGTATATTCATCTTTCGTTTTGAAAATATACACACTGGGCTGGGTGCAGTGGCTCACGCCTGTAATCCCAGCACTTTGGGAGGCCAAGGTGGGTGGATCACTTGAGGTCAGGAGTTCGAGACCAGCCTGACCAACATGGTAAAATCCCATCTCTACTAAAAAATACAAAAATTAGCCGGGCATGTTGGCACGTACCTGTAGTCCCAGCTACTTGGGAGGCTGAGGTGGGAGAAATCACTTGAACCCAGTAGGCGGAGGTTGCAGGGAGCTAAGATCGTACATGAGTGGCAGAGACCCTGTCTCAAAAAAAAAAGAAGAAAAACTATAGACACACTAATAATAAATCAGATTTATATTGATGTTTGCAAAGGGTAAAAGTTGGTTATCACTGGTTTAATTTCTCATTTGTCTATAATATTTTTAAAAGATACATCAGTATATATCCACATATGTGTATGACCACCATTGAGATGACATAGGTAAAAGTATATATTCCATGCCAGCAAACTCACTGATACTAAGTGAATCTAAATATCAAACTGAGTTTTCATTTCCACCCATAACTGTAGTTAAAAACACACTAATTTATATCTCACTCCTTTGAAAAGAGGCATGTAAAGCATGATCCCTGTCTCAAAAGGCTTAGCGTCTAACTAGAGAAGACTAATAATACTTATGAAACTACTAATCTCAATTGAAGGCATAATAATACAGTGCTAAAATATGTGGCCCCTACTTATGATAAGGTTCAAACTAGTAAATGTAGGAAGACTAGTAGAATTTAAATCACTATTTATGCTTTGGGAGTCTGAGGTGAGAGGATCACCTAAGGTCAGGAGCTCAAGACCAGCCTGGACAACATATCAATACCTTATCTCTATAAAAATGTTTTTAAAAATTAGTGGATTGTGTTGGCACGTGCCTGCAGTCTCAGCTACTCAAGAGGCTGAGGTGGGAGGATCACTTGAGCCTAGGAGTTTGAGTATGCAGTGAGCTATGATCACACCACTACACTCCAGTCTGGGTGACAGAGCCAATAGTCGCTATTTGGCCAATGGGACCGTAAAGCGTATTCTGTGCTAGAGCAGCAAAACCAAAGGCACAGCCCAGGAAGGAACATGGGAGCTTTAGGAGCTGAGCCTAACTCTTGAGATGGTGTGCACTATGGAGCAGCAGATATGTAAGATCATGGAAGTGAGTGGAGACAAAGTATAAAAGGTAAAAAGAGATATTAGATTGGTGCAAACATAATTGCTTTTGCCATTAAAGCTTTTGCCATTACTTTTAATGGCAAAAACCACAATTACGTTTGCACTAACATGGATGGATGGATGGATGGATGGATGGATGGATGGATGGATGGATGGACGGATGGATGAATGGACGGATGGATGGATGGCTAGATAACATAAAAATAAAAGTTGCTATTTGGCAACCACCACAGTCATAATTGTTTTAGTCGAAAAAATTAATAGATTCTAAGAGGAGTGAAACAAAGTATAGATATTTGCATATTTTCAATCTCAAAGACTGTTGATATTTACGTATCTTGAAGTACCTTGCCACAAGATGCATACTGTTGATAAAAGGAAATAAACAATTTTATAGTGGAGAAGTGTTACAGATACCACCTTTATCAGGTGATCAAATTTAACACACAAATTGAGTATCCTTTATCCAAAATGCTTAGGATCAGAAGTGTTTCAACTTTCTGATGTTTTCAGATTTTGAAATATTTGCATTATATATTTACCCAGTTCAGCAATCCTAATCTGAAAATCCAAAATCTAAAAGGCTCCAATGCACATTTCTCTATTCATGTTGGGTCTCAAAAAATTTTAGATTTTGGAGCATTTCAGATTTTCAGATTAGAGATACTCCACCTTTAGTATTGGAATAAATTGGTATCATGTGCCTCCTGATACAATGCACTAGGAAGGACACAATATCATTGCCATGATATTCTTGCCATAAATATTAAAATCTATGAAGAAACATCAAGCAAATTCAAATTGAAGGACATTCTACAAAATAACTGGCCTGTACTTTTGAAAAGTATCAAGATCATAAAAGACAACACCTCAGGAACTGTTCCATATGAGAGGAGGCTAAAGAGAAATGATAACTAAATGCAGCTCTGGGAACCTGGATTGGATCCTGGACTAGATAGAGACACTTGAGGAACACTGGAAAAATTTGAATAAGGCCTGTAAAGTAGATTAGACTATTACATAAATTAATTTCCTGAATGTGATAACTACACAGTGGTTATATAGCAAATGTATTTTTAGAAAGTACATGCTGAAGTATTCAGAGGTAAAAGGACATTGCATTGTGTCTGCATCTTACTCTCAAATGTTTTAAAAAATTTGTCTCCAGATATAGATAGTTATTAAATGATAAGCAAAAGTGGTAAAACGTTAACCTTTGGGGAGTCTGTGGAATGGTGTGGGGGAATTCTTTGCAATATTTTGCTACATTTTTATACGTCCATTTTTTTAAATTTAAATGTGTCCCCATTTAAGTATTTTAAGTCCAGACCTGAGCCAGACCACCAAAACTGAGTGGGATTTAGAGAGGCCAATGGGAGAATAAAGCGTATTCCATACTAGAGCAGCAAAACCAAAGGCACAGCCTAGGAAGGAGCACGGGAGCTTTAGGAGCTGAGCCTGACTCTTGAGATGGTGTGTGCTGTGGAGAAGCAGATATATAAGGTCGTAGAAATGAGTGGAGACAAAGTATAAGAGGTGAAAAGCCTGCAGCGGAGCTGTTATGTTATGCAGAGGACAGATTTTTGTGTAGAATTAGTCTACCTTTGGTCTGTGGAAAAGGATCTATTAAACAAATTTATAGTATACAAAGATTTTAAACATAACACATACTTACAGGATTAATGTAGAACAGTAGCTTTAGAAGCATCAGATTGTTCAATCATTCGTAAGCACCAGCCAGCCCATCTATTCACTGAGCAGGACCTCTGAGAAACACAGTTCCTTTTACCTATCAAATCAAACTCCTTTTCCACAGTAAACCAAACCAATATGGATTTGCTCTGTGATGCTCTTTGATTTTATAAGGACATTTAAGGATTTTTAGAGATGAAACCATGAACATATTTAGACCACTATAATTTGGAGCCATGGGGAAACCACGCTGAGCAGGAAATCTTCTAAGTCACCAGGTAAGTCTAGCAAAAGTTTTTGATTGTTGTGGAAGACAAAGCTGAATGCAAAGATCTACTGTTACATTTACTTGAATGCTCTCATTGCATCCTCTGGGCATATTGACTTTAATAACACACTTATTTAAAGTAGAAAAAGACCTGTATTGTAATATCTGTAATTCTTGGTAGTGACACTTGCATGTTCTCTTTCCTTTCCCTCTCTGCTTATCCTTTCCCATTCCAGCTATATAAATATTCACTGTTTCTTTAAATCACATTTAGTTAAGAGGGGTTTTTTTTCTCTGTTGTCTTAAGTTGGTAGCAGGTTAATCCTGAATCTCTAATAAATGCAAATGGATTAAAGAAAATCATCAGTTCAAGATTATTTTAACTTCACCAGCATAATTGTTAATATCTTTTTGGTCCCATGGGATGTGTAGGATTACATCAATTAAATTGGTCTCTTTAACTGAACACAGTAACGATAAATGTGACTATTGTGCTTTCACCAGCACCCTTTAGGTATTTAATTTACTTGGCAGTAATAGATTGTCAGAGCAGTAAACGTGAGGCAAGTAATGTAAACGGCATAATGACGGTAATTATCTGAATGGATCGATTGCAGTGTTATTGCAACGTGATATTGTGGGTAGGAGCGAGATATAGACATCCCATATAAATTCCCATTTTCAGCTTTATTTCTGTACACATTTTTTCCAAGACATTTAAAGTGAAAACAGTGTGAAGTGGCATTTGCAGTTCTCTCCTTTATCTCTTCCCATTATCCTTTGTGCTGTTGGCTTACTAAAATCAGCAGACCCCACAAAAGGTAAATTTCTCCAAAGAAACATGACTTTGTAGAATTGGAATTTTAGCATTTTCCTCCGTGATTCACGGTATACAAATATTTGAACTGGTAGTTTCTTTGTAGATTGGCAAATTGGATCTCTTTGTTTATTAACTAAGAAATTGCAAACCCAGCAATGATAAGTGACTTGCTAAGAGTTACTCAACATGGCCTTGCCTAGTAAGACTGCAACAGAATGGAACTGGAACCTGAGCCTGCTTTTCCTTTTGGGCCGGAAGAGGAACTGAGGGGTTCCATCTCAGCTGCAGAGACGGAAAAGCTTCCATGGGACTGGCCAAAAGCAATCCCTGAAGGAAACAGCAGAGTCAGTTTAGTTTGGTGAAGAATGAAGAGAAGAAACAGTCTGGAAATAACCAATAACTGCACTTAAAAAGGGCAAACAGGCCGGGCGCGGTGGCTCAAGCCTGTAATCCCAGCACTTTGGGAGGCCGAGACGGGCGGATCACGAGGTCAGGAGATCGAGACCATCCTGGCTAACACAGTGAAACCCCGTCTCTATTAAGAAATACAAAAAAAAAGGGCAAACAGACCATCAGCCTGAGCACAGAAGGATTGTGCTGTGTGGCAGATGTCTGTCCATTATGAGACCTGAAAGAATGCGGCAGGATCCCACCTGAGGGACTGGGGTGTTCACAGGTTTGTTAAAACAGGGATTCAGCCCCAAAGGAACAAGGGCAAAGCCAAGGATCAAAACTGTAACCTGAAGAAGAAACAGTGTTTGAGGAGTTCTGGAATTTGAACTGTGACTAAGTTGAAATGATCTGACCTTGATCAAAATGGCAAGTCACTCTCAAACAGACTTTTCCTGGGGGTTTTCCTCAATTTTTGTGCCCTAGTCTGGTTCGATCATTTCTCCTATTTTGTCGTTGATTAAAGTAACAACTAACCTACATTTGAAACTTGTCAAGCGCCTGCCAACGAAAACATTCATATCACCAGGAAACACAAATGAAACCACATATAACCCATGCCTTCTCCATTACCCATAACAGAGAACAGTTGAATTTCAGATTACTGTTAAGTAGAAAAATAAATGCCAGATACCCATGTAACTCCTGCTGCCAGTGTGTGTGCCCAGGGAGATGGAAAGCAGAGGGCGCCAAGGAAATGAGAAAGCCCAAGGCCAGCACGGCACACAGGTGGACATGTGGCAGATCCAGTGGGCTGCTGGACACGGCTGGAAAGTGAGCAGACCCAGGTGGCTGTCTCAGAGAGGCAGCCTGCCAGGGGAGAAGGAGATAAAGGGGAAAGAGGAGGTGCCGTATGGAGATGTGGTTGTGAAGGGGAAAGGGAAAAGAGGGAATTTCAAAGCAATTTCTTTTGCTACAGAAGCAAAAGAACATAAGACCAACCAGCCATTATCCATTAAGGAGGCCAAACCAAGGGTAGGGGCAAAGGTGGAAGAAGCCTGTGTGAAAATGACACACCCTGACAAAGTAGAAAGAGTGCAACTAATGAAATAGCAGGAAAAAAGGAGAGAGAGAAAGAAACGTGATTGTTGGATATGTAATAGGAGGGAGTCAAAGGACATGCTGGGTGTCTCTGTGTGGATGTGTGTATATGTGAGTGTGTATTTGAGTCAGGGTCTGGTTTTGTTGCCCAGGCTGTAGTACAGTGGCACAATCATAGCTCACTGCAGTCTTGACCTCCCAGGGCTCAAGCAATCATCCTAACTCACCCTCCTGAGTAGCTGGGACTCCATGCATGCACCACCACACCTGGCTAATTTTTATTTTAGTTTAGTTTTAGTAGAGACAGATATCTCACTATGTTGCCCAGTCTGCTCTCAAACTCCTGGGCTCAGGGGATCCTCCCGCCTTGTCCTCCCAAAGTGCTGAGATTATAGGTGTGAGCCTGTAAACACCACACCCGGCCAAAGGACATGATTTTAACAGTAACAAAGGAAGACAAAAAAAGGATAATGACACTATTAAAGAATCTTCAAGAAGTAGACAGGAATGAGGCAGGAGAGGGAGGGACACCCACTCAATGTATACCCTTTAATATAGTTTTAACTTTTGGATTCTTGTTAATGTTTTATGTATTCTAAAAAACAAAATGTAATTAAGAAGAGAGGAAATTAAATTTGAATACCATCAGAAACAAATGAACTGAACTGAATTTCAAATGAATAATATAACCACGCTAAAAGGGAGGGAGGGGAAAACCCAACTTAATAACTTTGGAACACAGTGTTTTTACTTTATACTTTTGTCCTAAAGAAAAACACAAATCTGAACCTTTCCTAGCACTGGTTTGGATAGTGTACCAATTTTGTACGCATGGTAAGATTGAACAAAGGAGTTAAAATAATGCTGAGAGCCTGAGTTCTAACCGTACAAAAAGGAAGATTCTAATAGGAAAAGGAGAAGACACTAAAGAATCCTGTGGGGCTTGGGGTGTGGTGGGGGTGTTGAGCCTGTGCATGTAGGAGTGTGGAGAAATCCTTCCACTGAAAGGGACCAGAAGCAGTGACTCCTTAGTAGCTACTGATACAGGCTAACACCCAGATCTTAGTTCCCAAATATCATTCCCCAAGTAAGAGGAAGGAGAATTCCTTAGAGAAATGCCTGATTTCAGGGATGAGGCAAGGAAAAAGCAAGATGGTCCTGGAACATCTGTTTTTGCTGAAAAAAGAAAGTATTTAAGAAATGATGGGTACATGTCAAAAGGATACAGACACCAACTTAAAGGGGCTTGCCTCCCAAAGCTGGAGTGATTTGAACATCAGAATTATCAGAATCGATGTTTGCATACTAATAAATGGAAAATCACTTACTTGTGGAAGAATGTCAACTCGTAAATGTAGATGGAAAAATGGAGTTAGAAGTCACCATATGCAACCAAGGTAATCAATGATTTGGTTAAAGATCATTGATGGTTGCTAAAATAGGTAGGTGAAAGTTTGATGAGCAATAGGATATTTTCAGAGCCTTAAAATATCTCCCCACAAATTACTTATTAATTGCAAAAGGAAAATCAGTAACTTTATAGTGGGGAAATTTGACAGATGCTACCTTAACCAAGTGATGAAAGTTAACATGTCCAGCAGCAGGTCCCATGGACATCACGTGGTTGTCATGATGCACTGAGAAGGGCCCAGCATCACCTGTGCACTGTTTCCACCAAATATGTATGAGGAAACTCCAGAGAAGCCCAAATTAAGGGATGTTCAAAAAAATAACTGGCCTCTACTCAGAAAGGAGAAAAAAAAAAAAAGGCAAGGAAGAAGAGGAAATAAGAGGAAAAACAAGGGAAGAAGGAAATAAAAAACATAAGAAGAAAAACTATTCCAGGCCGGGTGCAGTGGCTCACGCCTGTAATCCCAGCACTTTGGGGGGCCGAGGCAGGTGGATCACCTGAGGTCAGGAGTTCAAGACCAGCCTGGCCAACACGGTGAAACCCCATCTCTACTAAAAGTACAAAAATTAGTCAGGTGTGGTGGCGGTCGCCTGTAATCCCAGCTACTTGAGAGGCAGAGACAGGAGAATCACTTGAGCCCAAGAGGTGGAGGTCACAGTAAGCCAAGATCGTGCCATTGCACTCCAGCTGGGCAACAAGAGCAATACTCCATCCAAAAAAAAAAGACAAACTATTCAGATAGGATTGTGTATTGGAAAAAATTGCTATCAAGGACATTATTGGGACAATTGGTGAAATTGGAAGAACTGTAGATCAGATTATGGTACTGTATAAATTTCTATTTCCTATATTTCCTGAAATTAACAACTATATTGTGATTGTACAAGACAATGACTTTGTTATGAGGAAGTACATATGGAAATATTTAAGGATAAAAGGCATCATGTCTACAAGGTACTTTCTAGGTGCAGAAAAGAAATGGGAAGGAATCAATATAGCAGATGTGGCAAAATGTTAACAATTTGTGAATCTTAGGAAAGGGTTTGTGGGATTCTTTATACTATCCTTTTGTTTTTTGATACATAATATTTTATGTGTTTATGGGACATGTGATATTTTGTTGTAAGTATAGAATGTATAGTGATTGTGTCAGGGTATTTGAGGCATCCATCAGCTTGAGTATTTATCATTTCTTTTTTCTCTCTCTCTCTTTTTTTTTTTTTTTTCTCTGAGATGGAGTCTCACTCACTCTTGTCTTCCAGGCTGGAGTGTAGTGGCATAATCTCCACTCACTGCATCCTCCACCTTCCAGATTCAAGTGATTCTCCCACCTCAGCCTCCCAAGTAGCTGGGATTACAGGTGTGCACCACCATGCCCAGCTAATTTTTGTATTTTTAGTAGAGACGGGGTTTCACCCTGTTGGCCAGGCTGGTCTCGAACCCCTGACCTCTAGTGATCCACCACCCTCTGCTTCCCAAAGTGCTGGGATTACAGAAGTGAGCCACCATGCCCAGCCTATCATTTCTATGTGTTAGTAACAGTTCGTGTTCTCTCTTCTAGCTACTTTGAAATATTCAATACATTGTTGTTAACTATAGTCACCCTACCCTGCTGTTAAAAAAATAGAACTTATACCTTTTATTTAACTATATATTTTGTCTAACTGTATATCTGTACCCATTGACCAACCTCTCTTCATCCCCTCTCCCACCTACCCCCCACCCCAGCCTCTGGTATCTATCATTTTATTCTCCATCATTATGACATCCACATTTTTAGCCCCCACATATGAGTGAGAACATGCAATATTTGTCTTTGTGTGCATGGGTTATTTCACTTAACGTGACTTCTAGTTCTGTCCATGTTGCTGCAAATTACATTATTTCATTCTTTTTTATGGCCAGATAGTGTTTCATTGTGTATACATACCATAATCCATTCATCCATTGGTGTAAGTTTGGAATTATTTCCAAATGAAAAGCTTAGAAAAATGGATGGGAAAAAACTATGAAGTTAAAATGTTGATCTGTGTACCACCTAAAAATCATACCATAATTTTGAAAATACTGATTTAGATCACTATACCCCTACTTCCAAATATCAAGGAGGATTTTAGAGAAGGGGCAGGTAGAGCCAAGATTGCTTGGGGGCTCAGAGCGGGTGGTCATTGTCACAGCCCTAGGAAGGGTTCACTGGCACAGTTGAAGATTGAGACAGGAACCTGCAGTGGCTGCAGTGGAACCAGGTCACCTGAGGTGGAGAGCAGCTTTATACCATCATTTCATGCTCCTTCTAAAACCTGATAAGCTTCCACTGATTGCTTTTCTTCCCCCTTACTATTCCACATGTCACCCTCATAACCGTATTCAAACGCATACCCACATGGCTCTAAGGAGGGAGAAAGCAGCACTATTACAAGAGTGTAGGGAAGGGGAGGCTTAAGTATAGTTCAAGTCTTACATTTCTCATTATCTTATGTTCATAAGTATTGACTAACAATGAAAATAACATATTTAGTTTGCATTTGGAATTATGCTTTCATGACTTTATGTCAGATTCCTTTCTGTGGCCTAAACAAATATTAGGCTGTGTGTCTGTGACAGGCCTTAATGAAGTGGATTAAGGCATTTCTCCCATTTACATTTTCATAGAATGAAATAAACATTGTAGTCTTTTTAGGGAACAGTGTCGCATCAAGCCGTGATTTGATTTTCTACCTGTTCAGAATATCAAGTTCTGCATTTCTTGAAATTGTCATGTATTTTAGTGAGCAAGTCGGTAAGACAGAAGTCATCCCTGCAATATTTATAATAGTATGGCGTGAACTTGTCAAAGGTACTTCTAAAAGATTGTTTTGGATCCCGAGGAGATCTATTTAGTAACTGTATGGAATAAGTTGTCACATAATACAACACTGCATTGATTTATTTGTGTTATTTTTGTATCTTACTGCAGGCAGAGAATTCAGCATTGGCTTTGGAGAATGAAAATCAAAGGGAACAATATGAGCGATGTCTTGATGAGGTAAGGGGGATGGAGAGACTCCTGATCCAAGGCTGGACTAGTTAGGGTTCCCTTAATCTGATCTCAATACATGTGTATGCCACCAGTCTCCACAAAACATCAGCATTTTCTCCTCCAAAGAAATGTAGTAAACATGTAGCCTTTGAAAAGGAAGGGTGTGTGTATGAGGGGGTGTGTGTGTGTGTGTGTCTGTGTGTGTCTGCCTCCCTCCCTCCCTAAATCCTTATACAGGCATCTGTATATTCATTTTGGTTATTGTTTCGTATTCTTGGGCCACAGTTCACTGTATGATAAATTCTTTCTGTCCAGTAAGTGTGATCCCTTCCGATGAATGAGAAAAACCACGTCGGGTCATGCTGCATCTCCAACTGGATACCATTTCTGAAAAAGCAAATCCTTGATAGAGTGGGTGGGGATGATGTTCACAGTTGGCAGCCAGAGGGAAAAAAATCAGTAGATTCAGAACAAGCCAAGAAGAGAAAGAGAAGTGAGGAAGAAAATTGGAGCAGAATGGAAGACGATGGGGCTATACGCACGAGTAAACTGGATAAATATTATGTGATGATAATGAAGAGATGATGGCAAAGATGGTGGGCATTTGAGAGTTTCTGGGAGGCGAGGGGAAAATGGGCAGGTGCTCAGAGCCCACGTCCTCCCCCGCTGTCGCCTCACACCATCAGGGCCCACACCAATCACCGATGCATCGTGTCTCTCCCTGCCATGATTGGCCATTCGCTCCCTGACAAGTTCTCAGCTAGGACCTGTCAGTGATTGGAGTTGTTATTTAAATGAGATCACTTCATTAGTCATCTGTCCAGCACCTTAAAACTTTATTGTGTTCTGGGTGATTCAGTTTGAGATTTGTTACAATGTACCTGATACAGATTTTAGAAAGAAAAGAAAAACTGCATTCCGTCTGGTTCCAGTACCTTTCCAGTGGGAACTGCCAGTCTATCATCAGTCTTTTTCTCCCTACTATCCATGAGGGAAATCTCTTCTAACTCCTCTTGATATTTCTTGCCCTCTCCATCCCCCTCTCCTCCCATGTACTGTCCCATAAGTCAATGGGGGGATCTGTAAGGAACACATGCTCAACTCCCAGCAGTGACGCCATATATAACTCTTGTTCCCTTCAGACTGGAAGCAGCCTGTCTCCTCTTGAGGTCCAGTAGTCCTTGGCGTCTCCCTGCACCAGTGGTTTTTAAAATGTGATCCCTGGGCCAGCAGCATCAGCCTCCCCTGGGGCCTCGTTAGGAATGCAGATTCTCAGGACCCACGACACACCTACAGAATCAGAGACTCTGGGGTGGGGCTCAGCGATCTATGTGTCAACAAGCTCTCCCCATGATGCTGACGCACTTGACAGCTTGAGACACTGTCATCAGCATATCACTTTGTATCGGTTACTTATACGTAGTTGAAGAACTCTCAAAATGTTCCCAGAAAACTGTTTAATATTAGATATATTAATTGTTTAATATTCCCAACCACATATGTTAGTTACCCAAGCAAAATGGTATTTGCAAGTCTCTGTCCTGTCAGGACCTTAAAAGACCAGAATAATCTTGACAATGTCCAAAGTTAAAAGAAACACTAAAGTTAGTTGACTCTGACATGGCTCAGAGTCTAGTGAGGCCAGTTCAGCAGCCCTCACTGCTCCCCAGGCTCGTGGTCCAGTCAAAGTTTAGGGCAAGAAAGACCAAAGAGATCCAAGGATATTAAAAGGAACATACAGTACCTTTGGGTCATATATATTGATTAGCAAAGTTTCACTTTAACCTCCTGCACAGAAATTTCTGCCGAGATTTTATCTGCATTTAGAAGTCAGATTTATGTGACTCACACCACGGAAACTTTGTCCCAGTTCTCCCACAGGTCAACCCTCCCCGTCAATCAAAGCACTCACATTTCTTTATGGAAACTCATAGTCTATTTTCTGTGTGTTTCCCAAGCCTGCATTCTGTAGGTTTCATCAGAATGTGCGGGACAAAAATATAAGTTATCCACAAAATCATTTCATATAAAGTTTCCACTGAAGACAGACTTTTTAGAGGGAGTGTTCCTCTGTTCTTAGTTGCAAAAATTAACTGTTGCCAAAGAGGTGATTTGCAGCAAAGAACTGCCTCTAAGCAATACACATGTTTTGTATTCATGAATACTGACCCCTGATTACACATGCAGGCTGTTTTATGACTAATTGCATGAGGGTAGATAATTCATTTCCACACATTGTAAGAGAACACTCTCAACGGGGTAGTTGAGTGTAGTAATAATGCCAACTGGAAATTCTTTTCAAGGCTTTTTATACTAATTAAACAAACTAACAAGGTAAGGCCTCATGTAAGTGTTTTCCTTGCTAGTGGGTGTCATCAGACATACACAGGTGGATAAAATGTAAACTTAAGATGTTTTTCAGACAGGCACAGTGGCTTATGCCTATAATCCTACGACTTTGGGAGGCTGAGGCAGGAGGATTACTTGAGCCCAGAAGTTTAAGACCAGTCTGGGCAACACAGGGAGACTCTGTTTCTACGAAATAAAAAAAAATAAAATCATAAAACCTAGGCGAGTGTATTGGCATGTGCCTGTAGACACAGCTACTTGGGAGGCTGAGGTAGTAGGATCGTTTGGGCCCGGGAGGTCCAGGCTGCAGTGAGCCATAATCCTGCCACTGCATTCCAGCCTGGGTGACAGAGTAAAACCCCATCTCAAATAAATAAATAAAATGTTCTTCATTCCTTTTTGCACTGATTGTTATTTTCTGGGAAATGAGGAACATATTGAGGATTTGGGGAAAACACTTGAGAATCTGTGTTCCAATAAAAGAGCACATTTATTCAGAAGGTAACAGACTCACATTCCTAGATACACACACATATGCCCTGGCTTGCTAGGCATGCACATTCACAAGTGCACACACCTGTATACAAACAGGTGTGCATGCGTACACTTCATCATCACCGCTACTGCTCCCTATCTCATCTCCCTGCCTTGCAGTACAAACGAAAAACCAAGGGATTAATCTTAGAGTTCGGAGGTTTGCATGTTACAATCAAGCTTCTTAGTCTAGCTGTTTGACAGACACTTACTGGCAGGCAATGACTTGCTATTTATTCACAGTATTGCCTTGGCTGCAGTTTCTTTCATACCTACTATTCCCTTGTAAAGAAGTAAAATAACATGCAAAACCACTGCGCTGCACTTCGATGGATTCGGTTGTATCCTGAAAACCTTTACTGGCTGTCAGCCTCACCCAGGTCCTGAGAGCTCACGGCACTCGCAGGCTGGAAGGAGAAGTGCAAGGGATGGACAGTCGCAGGGTAGGGAGGTACGAGAAAGTCACAGAGCAAATGAGCTGCACTGTGGACTTTGGAAACACAGAATGCAGTCACCAGAGGGCAGGAGGAGCAGCAGGTAGGCGAGCAGAGGAGAGGGCAGAATTGGAAAGGGTGTCTTTCAGCAGAAGGAGCTGCAGCAGGTGAGGTCTCGAATCCAGAACAGCAAGTGCTTCTCCTCCGTAGCTGCTTGGTGGACTTACCTGAGGACCTTTAAAAATACTGCTGGCTGTGTCACACCTCAGAGATTCCCATCTGACTCTGCTTTTGGGCGGAGCCTGGGCTTTCTGGTTTTTTAAAGCACCACAGGAGATTATAACGTTCATCTGGGGTTGAGAACCACTACAATTAGATTATCTGAATGCTGTGCTTTAGAGAGCATTTTCAGAAATTTTCAGTAGAAGGATGAAAGCTCCCGCCGCCAAGTTTAGATACAGTAATAGAAGAGCACAGACTCATGTGGAAGTTTTAAATTACTTCTGATTCCACAACAAAGTCTGAGATCATATAAAGCTACAAGCAATAAAATAAAATAAAATAAACCATATCCCAGTGTTTCTCAAGGTGTGTTCCTGGGAGCCCTTTGCATCAGAAGGATGTGCGGTGATTGCTAAAATTGCATATCCTTAGACCTCATTCAGACCTTCCCAATCAGTATGCAGGGACAGGAAACTGGCAATTTTCACAAACATTCCAGGAGGCTTCTGCAGGAAAAGTTGGAGAAACTGCTATTTCCTCTCCAATCAGAACTGGCCCCTTACAGTCAGTGACGATGGTAGAGTTGAGTTATTTTCCAACCTCTACACTTCAGAGCGCAAGGACGTTGAAAACTAGACCTTTGGATGTAGTTCAGAAATAGACAAAAAAAAGAATTTTAAGTAAGGGTAGAAGTAGGTTGCTGAGACTATTTCTCACCTGTCTCCCTGAACCACATGCTACATTCCTAGCTTGGATTTTAGAATCATTCCCAGGACATTCTCAGGCATATCCCACTGCTGGGCCCTACATCATCTTTAAAATCAAGGTTTTGGCTGGGCGTTGTGGCTCACGCTTGTAATCCCAGCACTTTGGGAGGCCAAGGCGGGTGGATCGCAAGGTCAGGAGTGCAAGACTAGCCTAGCCAGCATAGTGAAACCTTGTCTCCACTGAAAACACAAAACATTAGCCAGGCATGGTGGCGGGAGCCTGTAGACCCAGCTACTTAGGAGACTGAAGCAGGAGAATTGCTTGAACTCAGGAGGTAGAGGTTGCAATAAGCTGAGATTGTGCCACTGCCCTCCAGCCTGGGTGACAGAGCAAGACTCTGTCTCAAAAAAAAAACAAAAAAAAAAAACAAGGTCTTGATAGACAGAAATGGAAGACGATCCTACTTGTCACCTTCCTATGTTCAAAATACTCATTTCGTGGAAATTACAGATGATCTACTCCTTGTTTGCCCCAGATTCTATCACCTTGGAGGCAGTCCCTGCATTTCTTCTCACATTATTTCTGCAGGACCCAGCAGATTCCTGCCCCACACTAGGTGCCTAATGCATATTTGTTGAATGACTAAATGAATGAATGGAGAGTATCAGCAGGAAATTAATTTCCAAATTAGTATTTCCCTAAATCCCACATACATATTTAGACTAATTTCTACAGTTATCTCTTCAGAGATGAGCACTCATTTATTATGCACTAACCCAAATGATAATCCAAGGATTAATCAGCTGAAAAAAATAGTAGACCCACTTCAAATACTCTGATTTGAATTAGAAGAAGAGAACTTCATGGGCTTTGGATTAGGAAGGCTAGGGTTCACTGTTCCCCCTTTTCCAATGTTGTATGGGGCTGTGTATTTACCTCTTCGAGCTTCTTTCTTGTTTGTATCTTACAGGATTGTTTTACAAAGTAAATGAATAATACAGATGCTTATTGACTTACATTTATACATGTATATTATGTGGACACACACAGAAACACACACACATATACATACCCCTCATGCCCTTACAAATAAAATCCCTTATTCTTTAAGCATTTTTTCTTAACTGCTTACCTGAACATGGATTGTATTTTCCAAGGTTTGAGTGGCCTGATTCACATTTAGGGGTGACTGCTTTGTATCAAGTCCTGCCCTAGATGGTTTCACTGATTATGTCTATCATCTCATGCCTTTTTCACAACTTTAGAGGTAGGCAGCTCCTCTATTTTATGGATGAGAAAAGTCAGGTTTCTCTCCCATCCCCTGTGCATGTCAGTGTGTGAAGTTAACATAGGCACTGTTTTAACCCAAGTCCATGTTCTCCATGCTTTCTCCTAGCTGCCTCAGTACAATCAACCAAGCTCAGAAGCATAGAACACCTCTCCAAAGCACATTTTCAAAAACACGTGCTTTTCCTGATTAGATTTTTCAGTTACTTTGTTGACACGACAGTGGCTTTGCATGGTGAAATAGCTCATGAAAGTATGAAAGCAAGCCCACTAGCCAGGAGAGGACTGTCAAAGCATAGAGCCATTGGAGATCCTCACTCCCCACACCCACAAACCCGAAGCTTCTCCACCCTCCACCCCAGCCCTTGGCTGAGAATTCTCTCTGTGAATAAACTTCTTGGTGTGGCTTCTTATTCAGCTTCAAGGACTGTTTTGCAATAAAATAATAGACAACTTCACAGCCCCAGCTTTTCCTGCCTCTGCGCGCCCACTTCCAGGAGAGTGCATGGAGGAATCACGAGCCCTGGAAGTTTTTCAGGGAAGAAGAGCCAAGTTTTGTGTGAGTAGAAGATCAGCCATGTGTTAGAGGAGCCAGATTGTCTGAGAGAATTCTTACTGAGAAGGAAATACGAGATGTACTGAGGCGCTCTCCTTTCCTGTCTCACCTGCAGCCCTGTCTCACCTGCAGCCCTGCTCATCTCCTGTCTCACCTGCAGCCCTGTCTCACCTGCAGCCCTGCTCCATCTCCTAGGAGCAAAGGGGAGCGGCCTCTACGGACAGCCTAAGGGAGGCTGTACTACAAGCTAGTGGCTTAAGGACTGCCAGCTTTGCTTTTCCAGCGTGCTTCAAGTCCCTTGCAGCCTAGCCCAGCTGCTGCCCTTTCTCTGGAGAGGAAAGCTGGCAGATGACATTGGAAGTGATTTGTTCTCACTAGCTGGGCCTATAGGTGTGTGATTATTTGCAACCCAAATGCTTAGGGCATAATGCTAGGTTGAGAGCAGGGGCGCATTCCAGGCATTATCTTTTCAACCTAGTAGAGGTTGCAGGCACAAGCTCCAAGCAACTGTCCTATTTATGCATCAGGGAAGTTAGCTGTTAAAAGCGATAACAAAACCTCGGACACTGTCATTATAGATAGTATAGAGGAAAGCATCTGTATCATCTGCCTGCTCTTTTTCAAAGAACCAGCGAGTCCTTCTGGGTAACATAACCTCATGTCAGTAGGTAAAGAAATAAGGCATTCGTGTATCTTTGTTCAGTTTTCAAGTGGAGCAAACAATTTTCCCAAGTACATGCCAGAAGGAACTGTGTTAGATATAGAGTCTCTAAGCCTATAGGGCAACTGCTTGGATTGCGAGATATAACGTATTTCCTCCTGTGGGCTGTTAGAGTTAGGATATTAGTCTGTGTCTCCTGATAAATCATGGATAGAGCTGTTTTATGTGACCACTGTTATCAGAATGGTTTCAGCGAGAGACCGGTTGGGAGAAAGAAAAGAAAATATTGATATTGGGCAGTTTTATGAGAATGTAAATCAAATCCAAAGTTTGAGATCCAAAAGAAGTAAATTATTTATGGCATGATTTAACTTCGGTACCTTGTTCCTGATTCAACCTGCATGAATAGTTCAATTCTTCTGTTTTGTTTTGTTTTGTTTTATTTGCCAACAATAAAATAGATGATATGTAGTTTGACTTTGAATTCTTAGTTACTTATGAATTGGAATGAATGCTGGAAAACTGACATTCACTCTTACGCTATTGGTCAATTTGCTTGGGTTGGATAACATTTATCACTGTTGTGGTCACAAACAAATAAAGTGATAAAGGAACATGGGGCCTCAGTTAATGAAAGTATAGTTTACTTTGGTCTATGGTAGTTCTGTAAGTTGTGCTTCACTCAAAAAAAATCAGAAATACCTAAGAATACGTTTTCTTTAAAATCATGGTTTCAATGAACAGCCTTTCTTTTTACTTAATGTCTGCAATGTAACTTTGAAAAGACTTTTTCTGATGGGAAAAAGATCCTTCTTGTGCATATAATTTAACGAATCAATTACAGATAATCTGATTTTAGTCATTTCCTGCTAGTGGTGTGATTGCTTTCTAACCAAAAGTTGACGGCAGCCTGTGTTTTAATTTTCAATGAGACTTACTGGTAGCCAGCTGTCCTGAAGGATGTACTATTTGTCAATATTGAGTCAAAAAACAATTAAGCTCCATGAAAACATTCTTACCATAATCTGTTCCCCTATACTAGATAGAGAAAGAAGCACAAATAGTTGAGCATCACCAAAAATAAATGTGTTACCAAGAGAGAAATAACACGAAAGTGTCCCTCAGTCTCCAGTTGAATGTAAGAATTACCATGATGATTAGATGTTTGTCACACTGTGTTATAATTGTGTTTTTGCCAACTCGCTGCCAGGTATGAGTCTTTGAAGTCAAGGACCATGGCCCAATCAGCTAGCTTTGCAAGTAGATACTCAGAAAATTTATATTGGATAAGTGAAGGAAGAAACGAATGAACCAGAGTGCCTTATATCTAGGATATTTAAGTATTCGGATTTAGTCTTTCATGCTGTCAATTTCAGTTATCACATTAAATGTTTACAGTTTATGTATTAGCTGAAACGTACCACCCACTTCACCTATCCACCTTAATTTTATCAATGGTAACCATGTAGCTACATAGCTTCAAGGTAATAGCGAAGTTTAGTAGGTGATTCTGTGCAAAGTGTTTTGAAATATGCAGATGAAAAAGAAATCTTAGCACAAATACATACAGTAATAATGAATGGTTACCTGGAGAAAATGCCAGATTCTTGAAACACCAGGAACATGTTACTGGTTTTACCTGTGGTCCTTAGCTGGAATTGTGTTATATGCCAGCTCCTAAACCAGTCACTGGAATTGCTAATATTGGCTTCGATTAATCAAGATTCACTGCCTTGGGCTGAGGAGGGATTTAGGTTCTTCTGCTGTCCCAAGCTGCCTGATACTTGAAGAAAATGAGGTCCCTGAAAATATTACAAAGAATTATGTTTGGTTGTTTACTGGAAGAAACTCAAAATAACAGTGTCTACCTTATTTCCCTCACATCAATGTTCAATAGACAGTACAGCTCCATAGCATCCTCAGGACCAAGCTTGTCCTTTTCTCTGTCCAAATATCCTTAATATGTGACTGTTTTTGTCAGGGTAACTGCTGAAGTTCCAGCCATTGCTGTACTTCCATTCCTAGTCAGGAAGATGATGAAGGGTGAGCCCCCTTCTTCTTTGAGACTTCCTGTAAGCCCAAGAGAATAGTCTGCTTACGTCTTATTGGCCAGAATTTTGTCACATGGTAACATTTCACTACAGGAGTAGCTGGGAAATGCAGTTGAATGTGCCCAGCCCCAGAGGACTGGGTTTGTTACTCAGGAAAAAGGAAAAAAAATGGATGTTGCAGTAAACAACTACCAGATTTTATTACAGGTAGCAACAACAAGAGGGTGACATAAGCGAAAACATTGAAGATGAAAGCAGGACATAGAGGAAACAACAGGCCGGGCGCGGTGGCTCACGCCTGTAATCCCAGCACTTTGGGAGGCCGAGGCGGGCGGATCACAAGGTCAGGAGATCGAGACCACGGTGAAACCTCGTCTCTACTAAAAATACAAAAAAAAATTAGCCGGGCGCGGTTGTGGGCGCCTGTAGTCCCAGCTACTCGGGAGGCTGAGGCAGGAGAATGGCGGGAACCCGGGAGGCGGAGCTTGCAGTGAGCTGAGATCCGGCCACTGCACTCCAGCCTGGGCGACAGAGCGAGACTCCGTCTCAAAAAAAAAAAAAAAAAAAAAAAAAGAGGAAACAACGAGTTGTCCCTATTGTTGACCATTCAACCTATCTCTATTGCAAGTAATATGAAGCAGTGAAATAGACAGCAAAGGAATAGGAAGGAGAGGCAAGGGGCATTGTAAATCAGTGAAGTATAGAAACTGTGTGCAGATAATTAGGACTGTGTTTGGCACTGTATCATTTTTTAGCCTTCTTGGAGTATATGAAAGGATATCATTTTTCCAAATATGGAAATGTGAAAGTCAAGGTATGAATGATCTTTTAAGTGTAGCCATCTTAATTAGCAACAGGGTCACCTTTGGAGAAAGCAAAATATTGCCTAGAAGGATAGGCTTATTATGAAAAGAATCAGATCTCTGGATGTAGAGGAAAGAGGCAAATGAGGAGCTAATTAGCTACAATAAGCTGCGAGAAACGTATTGGTAAATTAGAGTCAGTGCCTATAAAGTCTCGTTATTATAAATGACAACTTTTTCTTTATTTTTTAAAGGTAGCCAACCAAGTTGTTCAAGCTCTGCTTACTCAAAAGGTAGGTCACTTTCTGGCTTTGTTCTTTTCAAGGCACTTATGTGACTATATTGGAACTCACGTTGTTAAGCTAGGAAATTGTGATTGATAGATGCAATACTTTTGTATTTATTCGCTTAGTGAAAATCGTGTGTGTTTTAGATAGCATACGAAGTATCATCAGTGACCAGTAGAATTTGTATAAAAAATCCAAACTCTTGGTAAAATAATAGAAAGCCTTTTGAAGATGATTTTCATGTACCCACATGAGTAGAAAACCCATCATTTTTATTTAGTAAATACAAACTTTCAGGAAGTTGGCGAATTCTCCCAATTCCTATAAAATGAGTATCTTCTTTTGTACAGCATTAACGCAAGTCTAAAATTCAGCAAGAGATCCTTGAAGTTAGGGAAGTCATTTAATTTCCCTGAGCCCTAGTTCCTCTTCTGTAATGTGGGAATAACAGTTCCCACCTCCTGGGACTGCTGTGGTGACCCTACCAAAAGAAGCAGGTGGGGCCGGGCGCGGTGGCTCAAGCCTGTAATCCCAGCACTTTGGGAGGCCGAGACGGGCGGATCACGAGGTCAGGAGATCGAGACCATCCTGGCTAACACGGTGAAACCCTGTCTCTACTAAAAATACAAGAAAATTAGCCGGGCGAGGTGGCGGGCGCCTGTAGTCCCAGCTACTCAGGAGGCTGAGGCAGGAGAATGGCGTGAACCCGGCGGGGCGGAGCTTGCAGTGAGCCGAGATCGCGCCACTGCACTCCAGCCTGGGGCACAGAGCAAGACTCCGTCTCAAAAAAAAAAAAAAAAAGAAGCAGGTGGAACAGTTACTGCAGTAGTTTGTGGTACATATAAAATAGTGGTAACCACTGTACCTGAAATTTCCATACCTATGTGTTTGCTGCCTTGCCATTCTTCCTTCGGACAATATCAGATCACATTATCTAGGCACAGACAGTAAATGCAGGTCAGTTTTGCCCAAATTTGGCTGTTTCAGTGAATTTTATAGAATGTTTTCCATCTCTGGCCATGATGCTTCTGAGAAGCTAAATTTTAGTTCCCTCAGATTTTGTTTACTTTCATTTCTATCTGTGAAATAGAGACTTCTCCCAAAGAAACTTTTAGATCCTGCAGCATATTCAGGATGATGTGACAAATGGCAGCAAAATAATTTATGCCATTTTGATTTTTTTAATTGAAAATAATTGTATTAGGGGTTGACTCCTTCTCATGGAGATATTTAAATATTCTTTAAAATTTATATGTTACAGGCATTGTGAAACTTTTGCTAGACTTTCTTGCCTACTATTTCTGTCAAAATGTCATGGTTCCTTCTAAAAATAATTTTAACTGCTTCCAGTTTTACACTAACATGCCTAAATAAAGAGATTTGAGTACCACTTACGTAGAGTTAAAATTAGGCTCCATTGTGAGCAACAGAGATCCATAATGAGGTGGCTTAAATAAGTTACAATGTTAGTTCTTTCTCACGTATAAACCGACAGGTAGGCAGAACTGGGATGGTAGCTCTGCTCCATAAAGTCCACGGGGTCCCTAGCTTCCATCTCTGTATTTCATGGAACGTGGCCCCATTTTCAAGGTCACTTCATGGTCCAGAAGGACTATGCTAGCTCCAGTCATCACATCCACACATTCTAGCCATCAGAAAGGGAAAAAAAAGCTGAGGAATATGAAGAAGATAAAGGGCATACAGCAGCTGTCTTTTAAAGGACACTTCCAAAAGCTTTCATACATTACTTACATACATCTCCTTGAACAGACCTTACTCACACAGCCACACCTAACAAACCCGGCAAAGAAGTCTTTGTTCTGGGTGTGTGCCCGGCTAAAATTTACTTTGGAAGAAGGTGAGAAATAGATATTGGAGGACAAATTGTAATTGCTGCTGCAACATTTTTGAATGCTTTTTCTTTTTTGAGGCTTTAATTTCTCCATTGTTTGTCTCCTGCTTGAAACTCTATGATGACTTAGTTACAAACCTGAGGAATGGGGAAGTACTATTGCAGCCCTGTGTACAACTGTTGAAAGACTTCTCATGCCTGCTTTTGTTAATGGTGCCTCAGGAAAGAGACAAGGAAGCCGTCTGGTACGATAAAAAGAAAAAGGGGCCCTTCAGGTCAGCTACAAAAAAAAAAAAAATAGCTACACAAATCCAAGTAATAACTAGTAAACAGATAAATCTACCTTGGTACAGTTAAGCAGTGAGACACAGAAAGACGTGCTACTGTGAGATAGCATACCTCAGGGACACTATGAGGCAGAAAGAGATGCTGGGGGCTTTTGGAGATTTCAAAAGAATCATGTTCTGCAGAAATGTGTGCCTCCAGATTTTATGGGAACTGTAAAATTGCTGCAAAAAGACTAAAATTTCTTTTTAATTAAGAGCACAATATAAAATATACAATGCACTCCAAATGCAGATGAGAAAACTAATTCCAAAAAGGAATGTAGGTCGCAAAGATGAAACAGAAAAAAATCTTGAGTGATTTATCCAAGTCACCAGAAGATCCTTGAGGTGAAATAATAGGCATTACTGTGCAGTTTTAGAATATGTCATTAGTTATGACACAAAGGCAAATCTGCTGTGGCTTCAGCTCCTCACTGGGCAGCCAGAAATACATTCTTCATGGCATATCATGAATTGGCCCAGACAAGCATCCTGAGGTAACACAGTCTATTGATACTGATAGAAAAAAAAATTATTTCCATTAACTTATCAGTTTCTGTTCAGTGTACCTAGTCAAGTAATTCAGTTTATCTCAAAAACCTGTAGATTCCCTTAAGTGAATGGACTGTACCCCTTTAGAACAATAATACAAAAGTGATCATATTAAACCAAACTTTCTTCCTTTGATGCCTCCAAATCATGGGTCCAAGTCTACAAGTGTGAGTGAAATCAATAATTCAGGTTAAACTCATATTGTTATCTGAAATGTATTTTATCTTCATTAAGTCAATTACACTTGGAGAAAATGTAACTCGTCTAGGTTCTTCAGTGTTTGGAGTTTGTTTTTTGTTTGTTTGTTTTGTTTTTGCCACTAAGCAAAACACAGAAGAAAGGCATTTTCTCTGCAATTATTTTCATTCATATCAACAGTCTCAGGCTTATCTGCATGTTCTTTAGAGGAACCACATATTTTGATGGTGTGTTTTCTTCACTGACATGGAATAAAGCTGGGTATGGTAGAATCCAGCCATTCAGGCAGACCCAGAAAACAATTTTATAGCTTGTAGCTGAGAAAACTCCAAATTCCTGCCTATTTCCCTTGTAAAGGTGCAATTGAACCATCTGTGTCCACTTCTCCAGCAGTGATCTGTGTGGTATCAGGCGGCTGCTGATATTTAGCAGGCATTTACAAGCCTTCAGACCCCACGTGCAGCACTTTTTTTTATATATATACTTTAAGTTCTAGGGTACATGTGCACAACGTGCAGGTTTGTTACGTGTGTACACATGTGCCATGATGGTGTGCTGCTCCTATTAACTCGTCATTTACATTAGGTATATCTCCTAATGCTATCCCTCCCCCTAGTTCAACCATTGTGGAAAACAGTGTGGCGATTCCTCAAGGATCTAGAACTAGAAATACCATTTGACCCAGCAATCCCACTACTGGGGATATACCCAAAGGATTATAAGTCATGCTGCTACAAAGACACATGCACACGTATGTTTATTGCGGCACTATTCACAATAACAAAGACTTGGAACCAACCCAAATGTCCATCAGTGACAGACTGGATTAAGAAAATGTGGCGCACACACACCATGGAATACTATGCAGCCATAAAAAAGGATGAGTTCGTGTCCTTCGTAGGGACATGGATGCAGCTGGAAACCATCATTCTCAGCAAGCTATCATAAGGACAGAAAACCAGAAACGTGCAGCATTTTAAATGCACCAAGTCGTTTTGATCTCAAGGCAGCCCAGTGAGGTAGGACTAAAAAAAATAGTTTGCTCATAGTTTCAACTGCTGGGCAGTGGCAAAGCCCCTGCTTTAATTATGGCTGTTGCACTGTAAACCCCACGCTCTGACCCACTCCTTCATTCTTCCTCCACAATCCCATTCAGTCACTTGTTTTTCTCCACCCCACGCTCTGACCCACTCCTTCATTCTTCCTCCACAATCCCATTCAGTCACTTGTTTTTCTCCACTGTAGTTCAGTAGGACAGAGAGAGATGCCATGAAAATCAACAGATGGGTTGAAATCCAACCGTCAGTTATGATCACAGGGAATAAAATAAAAGGCAGTGTAGCCGCAGGACTTCTTAAAACTTCTGGAAGTATTGCTGATCTTCTGTAGCAGGAAGAGCATTTAGAGTTTGGTATCTGTGGAGTGAAACCGACTCTGTATATTTGGGGTCAGGCTTTCTCAAAATCAATCTTATTTTTAACTCCCCAATTCCCCAATTTCTAGGAGCCTAAATGAGTATTTAATCCTGAGATCGTCAACGAGCTTTGGTAATGGGCTCTACTGGCTTATAATTATATGAACTGTTTAGCCATTGCCCTTATTAAAAGTGGTTTAATCTGAAGACTTTTAGGGTGGAGACTTGCACTATGTATTTTGCCACAGGACTCACTACTTCCTGTGCTGTATCCCAGTTCAGTCAGACTTTTATGTCACCTGTCTTGCCTTTTAGGCATTCGATGTTGAAGCCCTGGGTCTGTCTGAGATGTGACCAGCCTTTTCCAGAAGTGGCTTTTCATTTTACAAAAGCCTTAGCATTTGGGGGAGAGAGGGATATATCATTGAAAGCCACCAAGAAGGGGTGTGACAAAAGAGGCTGGTGGTTTTGGTGGCCATTAGGCTTCAGGGAGGGAACAAAGTGGCACTCGAAAAGCCATCCCATGAAGCTAGTGAGAGATACAGTCTTTTGAACAAAAGCCCAGTTTTGTGCAGTGCCTTGGTTTACAGATGAGGAAACTGAGACCTACTCAGAAGCAATCACTTCTTCAAGGTCCTGTGGACAATGAGGACTAGAGCCCAGGTCCACTAAGCCCCAATTCCGTGTATTCCCAAGATAGACACTGCCTCTGAAATAGGTATACCACTGTCATGTCATTTTTACATGATAAAATCAGATTTAAATAGTTTTCAATGACACTCCAGTGATCATATTAGTATATGTCCTGCTTCTAAGCAATCAGCATTTTTAAAAATGTACTTTGGCCTAGAGCTGATAAGGATTTTACTTTTCAGTACGTGAAGTAACTGTACTCCTATAGGTACTGTATAGCAGTGAGTCCAGAATCATCTTTAGCCCAAGCACAGGGGGAATTTATCAGGATTACAGGGTGTGGATCCTCCAGGGAAATTATGGTTTGGGATCATTAAGATGCAGAGATGCCCGTTAGACCAGTGTATCACATTGCTCAGCTGTAACCTTTTAAGTCTCTGTTTCCAATTGATAGTAACATGAATAGTGCAAGGAAAATGGGTCTGAGTATTTTCTTGAACCCAAACACCACTGTACTTTTTTTTTTTTTCATGATGTGAAATGTAGTCAAATCTTTGGCATTATTCCTCCATGATAAATATTTATGTTGTGTCCCCATTTTCTTATCTGAAGATACAACCTTATATTTTCAGTGAGGTTCTTTCTTTTCTTGAGACCTGATACCTGCCAGGAAGTCATAGAAAAAAAAGAAGGGTTGTGAGAGAGGATACATGGTACAGCCTCTCCCGTGAGCCGTGATCCCAGACCGTGGCATCTACCCAGAGGAGAGTTCTTTTGTTTCTAAAGCCTTCCTTGGGGAGGCTGTTCTAGGTCTTGCCTCTGAACTGACAGGGTCAGAGTTGCGGCTCTTGCATCCAGCCTAAATGTATCATGCAATCATGCATTCCTTTATGTCAAGGTGTTCCTGTTGGGAGCACAGAGGAAGCTAAGAGAGCCAGCTGCCCCCTCCACCCAGGTACTATAATAGTGGTCAGTGAAACAGTTGTTTCTCTATGTATAACCATTCTGGTTGTGTTTATGCGTGTGTACATGGGCACACGAGTGTATTTGTTTACAGTTTATTGGGAAGGCAACTGTCTGGCATCAGTTACTGGTGATCCACAGCTTGTCTGAAGAAAATAAGAATATTAAAAACAATGCAAGCGATTCTTTTCTATCTCCAGATTTTCAGACCAGCTCATTTCTGTTTGTCGATGGCCATCAGGTCAGTGTCACATCCGTAAAGCCTCTGTCTTCCCCGCTGCTGTGTGCTGAGCTGGATGTGCCAACAGTGATGAACAGAGAGTTCCCAGGGTCGATAAATTGTGTTCCCACTAATGAACTTTTGCTATACCTTAAGTGATAGTAATGGCCTTTGAAATTTGGGCAGTTGTATAATGACTCTCTATAAAGTACATTGATTTTTTTTCTTTCATTCCTTCTTTTTATTTCATTTTTACCCATCTGAAGAACTCTTTCAAGGTCTTCTGTTTTGCTGCTAAAAATTGTGGTTACTGTTGCCTTCAGGTCCCCTTTTACTTGCATATCCACACTGTACGCTTCCGTTTCCGTATCTCTACATTGCGAATGAGGATGATTGTGTTTTCCCATCCAATAGGTACTATTACTATTTATCTGCTTCACAGTCAAGTTTTATTAATTACTTAATTAGTGGTACTAAAAACAATTAGTGTTTGGGAGCAGAGAGTGTTACATACATGCTAAGAACAAAAATCATGAGACACAGTGGTTGAATTCTAAATAAAGAAAGCAAGTTTCACCAGTCGTGGTGGCTCATGCCTTTAATCCCAGCACTTTGGGAGGCCAAGGTGGGCAGATCACGAGGTCAGGAGTTCAAGACCAGCCTGGCCAATGTGGTGAAACCCTGTCTCTACTAAAAATACAAAAATTAACTGGGTGTAGTGGCACACACCTGTAGTCCCTCCTACTCAGGAGGCTGAGGCAGAAGAATCGCCCAAACCAGGGAGGCAGGGGTTGCAGTGGGCTAAGATTGTGGCACTGCCCTCCAGCCTGTACAACAAGAGTGAAACTCTGTCTCAAAATAAAATAAATAAAAATAAAGTAAGTTTCATCTTTTTTTTTTTTTTTTTTTTTGAGACTGGGTTTTTTTGAGACTTTGTTGCCCAAGCATTCAGCTGGGCGATCTCGGCTCACTGCAGTCTTTGCCTCCCGGGTTCAAGTGATTCTTGTGCATCAGCCTCCCGAGTAGCTGGGACTACAGGTGTGCACACTTGGCTAATTTTTATATTTTTAGTGAAGATGGAGTTTTGCCATGCTGGCCAGGCTGAAGTTTCACCTTTTAATTTGAGCAGTGAGTGGGTCCCCACAATGGCCTCTGCCAAATGGCGTGTGTGCTCGGGAGTATGAAATGTGCACTCCTGATCCTGCCCTGCTGGATCTTGCACTCTTGCATGTCATTCTGAACATGTCATTTCTTTTCTCTGCTCTCCATTTGTGGGCACTGATCAGTTGAAAACACCCTATACATAAGCTTCACCCATTTAACCAAAAAAGGCTAGGAGAGTTGAAACTGCAGTGGGCTATACCTTGGCCTGTTTCTTTGACCCCTTTAAATAGGATTAATACTACTGTATAAGATGATGCATGCTCATGAAGCCTCAGAGGAGGCTTTACTAGCGAGCTCTAACTTCACCATTAGATTAATACAAGGTTATGGCAGGCCCAGGTACCTCTGTGACTCCTATTTAGGCCCTAGACATCAGAACTGTGACCTGGGCTCTCCCTTGCTTACAGAGCTGTAAGTCCAATAGCTACCTGCCCACATCAGAATACATAAGTCTTTGAAATAGAAGTGTTGAGAAATGCTCTGTATCACACCGATCACTAGAGAATAGAATTTGCAATCATCATCCTGTTTGGCAAAATAATCGCGAGCACTTATTAAGCTCCTACTATATGTGGCATCGTGCTAGGTGATGGAATGAAAACAATGTAAGAGCAATATGCTGGTGTGGTTATTTCAGTATCTTCTTGTGCTGGCCTGGTGAAAAACGCATCGTGTAATTGACAAGTCTAGAGCACAAACGATAAAGTGAATACTGAGTAATATATGATAACCGTCACAAAGGAGGCATTGAGGGCTGATGGGAGTTCAGAAAATGGAGCAGGTATTGAGGGATGCCAGGTAAAAGGTCAGAAAGGTGACAAAGTTTGAACTGGACTTCAGTCAAAGAGCCAAATGTGGACCGGAAGAAGAAGGTGGATAAGAAGGAAAAGTGGTAGTGGAAAGAAAAGAGAAGAAGGTAGAAGGAATGCGTAGAGCTTTAGAGAACAACATGCCAGACCTTTGTTCTCTGCTTGGTGAGAACAGAAGACTTTTTTTTTTTTAACATCAGGAAGTAGTGAAAGATAGCTTGAAATGCAGAAAAGGGTCAGCTTTTGAAGAGCATTGAATTTGGGTTTTATTCTACTGGGTCTGCCTTGAATTCCATCAAAAAGGGCATAGATATTTAAGTACCAGAAGTTCCTTTATTGCAGTCAGTTTGGAAGGCACTTCTTGTACATCAACTTCCTCCATGAGCTGGGGAAAAGGTCTCTGTGGTGTTTGAACTATTCAAAAGAGCTGCTCCAAACAGATGCCAGAATGGGCTAAGTAGTGTGCATCTTCCCCAGCACTGAGACCAGAAAGCCCCAGAAGATATGGAAATCCACGAGTTCAGAGGATGGGCAAGTTGCAAGTGGCCTTTTAAAAGCCTTCTCTTCCGTGTTATCTCTCTTCCGCTAAATGCATCACTGACTCTATTAGCCCCAGTGCCGAGAATTTCAACTTGTTTTCACAAATGACAACAAAAAACTCCATCAGAAATGATAGTTTCTTTAGCTCATCAAATCTCTATTCACTGCAGAAACATCGTTGTTGTCCTTGTGGCTTGTGATCTATGATTGCTTTTGTAAAGACAATGAAAAGGCAAAATATATAGGTGGAAACTTAAATTGACTTTATATCGCTAAGATTTACTGTCTTCAAAAATAGCATGCTAGATTAATGCATTTCTGATTTCAAGGTGCTTTGTTTTAAAAAAAAACTGGTCTTTGCACATAATAATTCTATTAGACAATGGTCTGTGGAAGAAAACGTTGTATGTGATTTACTTCTGGGGGCTTTGAAGAATGAAAATACTGTTTTTTACTAATGATCTGAGATATATAAAACATGGTTATAACATGCAAAGACATCTTTCAGTTATGGACTTTTTCTCCTTCGATGTGTTTGTTGTAGGATCTAAGAGAGGAATGTGTGAAGTTGAAAACAAGAGTGTTTGATTTGGAACAGCAGAATCGAACACTAAGCATCCTATTCCAACAGCGAGTCAGACCCACTTCTGATCTGCTCCTCCAGGTATGTGTTTATCTGGAAAACAATCTTTGCTACTGAAATGCTATTGACAGGAAGTTACTTAAGTTCGGAAGTTAGCAACATCTTCATGAGCAAGGCATATTGCATCAGAATCCCCGTTCTTTCCTCTCTCAAGATATGTCATTAAATTTGAATGTGTCTTAAGTTCTTGACTTTCTAAAGCTACATGCAGATAGGGAAATGCTCTAACAAATAATAAACAGGCAAAAGAGACAATCAGAAGATGTCCTGTAGTAAACTAAATGGAACCATGGAAAGAAGTTAGGAAATAATTGATTGTTTTAGGAACCAGCATTAGTAATCTTGCATATGTGATAAGCAAGGAAGAATTTTATGTAATGCCAAAGCACATTTTTTTAAATTTCAAACTCTTTATAATCAAAAATACATGTGGGGGTTGTTTTACTTTCATATCTCTCTACGCGGAGTTCCTTCTTAGAACGCCTCCTGTTTCTATCTCAGTATTTTTACAGGTTGTCTTTTTCTAAGTGCTCTCACTGAACTATTTTTTTTTACTTGCCTTCATAACATGGAAAGCTGTGGAAAGTCAAGCCATTTGAATCGATTTGAAGCTGGTCCTGACAAAGCACTAGAGAATATGTGCCCCTGCAGGGAAAACACATGAATGGGGAGAGGGGTCTGCAGGGCTGGCCTTTGCTGTTTCCGATGTTTGTGATCCTATTAATGTGTATATTTGCTCAAACAAGCTCCCATGAGCTTTGCCCCAAGCCCATCTAAGGCTAAGCTGTCAAAGGCTGCATCGAGGTTTCACAGGGGCAGTGTGCGGCGTACAAAGGGCAGCCCACCACTGCATGGTCTAATTGGCTGAGAGGAAGGTCATCCTCCAGCCTCTGGTCATCTGGACGATACTGTCCAGCACTATAACCACTAGCCATGTAGGGCTATTTAAATTTTAATTTTAAAAACTTAAATTAAATTTAAATTAAGTTCCTATGTCCAACGAGCCATACTTCTAGCCATCAAAAGCCACATGTGGCCAGGGGACTACCTTAGTAAACCGCGCGCGTGGAGAATATTTCCCTCATTGTGGAAAGCTCTGCTGGACGGTATTTTTCCAAATGATCCAGATTGTGTTGCTAATTTACTCTCTGAATTTTGGCATAAAAATCTTAGGACTCCTCAGAGAAATAATGGGAAATTGTAATTCATTTCAGAGAAAGAAAGATGTTTGGTAAGCTGAACATCAAAATGTAATTTGCCCCCCAAATTAAAGTAAAACAGCTCTCTGAATTATAAAATAAATCTCATCTCCTAAATTAATTTCCTGTCTGCCTTATATGTTTGAACATAATTCATAATTTATGACTCAAAAATTGTGTGGGGCGGGAGGGAAGTCATCTATCTCTATTCTGTTTTCTGTTCCTGACCACCATAAATATTTGTCATAGGGGATCTTGCATTTATAAAAAGTTGTGTTTCTTTCATAATCTCATCATCAAGATTCAATATTAGAACTACTTTTTTTTTTTTTTTTTGGGATGGAGTCTCACTCTCTCTCCCAGGCTGGAGTGCGGTGGCGCAATCTTCGCTCACTGCAAACTCCGCTCCTGGGTTCACGCCATTCTCCTGCCTTAGCCTTCCGAGTAGCTGGGACTACAGGCACCTGCCACCACGCTCGGCTGATTTTTTTTTTTTTTTTTTTTTTTTTTTTTTTGTATTTTTAGTAGAGAAGGGGTTTCACCATGTTAGCCAGGATGGTCTCCATCACCTGACCTTGTGATTCACCCATCTCAGTCTCCCAAAGTGCTGGGATTACATGCATGAGTCACTGCGCCCGGCCCTCTAGAATTACTTTTAAAAACTGTTGCATGTTCCTGATTTTTTTCTGTTCTGCATGTTGTAACTTGAGGCTTTTCTGAAGTAGTGTTTAAGACTCTGCCGTCCCTGTTTATGAATTGTGATCATTTATTTGCACGGTAAACACACGTGCTATGGATATCTAAGCATTTTCATTGGCTGTCACAAATTTCTTAAATTCATACCCAAAGATCAGGGGATGATATATATGCTAACAATAAAAATGAGTGTTTATTCATTTGGTGTTTTCAGCCAACACACTTCATATTTCTCCCAAATAGTACTGCCTTCCAGGAGCCATTCTAATTTAAATATTATTTATAAAAGATGGACTGTTAATAATTCTGTGAAGAATAATGATATAAAGTGTGATACCTGCCCTCTTAACATCTTGGAGCTCATAATCCAAGACAGAGGACATGACTGGCTTTTCAGATGGTGTGTTAATTATTTCACTCATGGCTTTTCATTTTCTATTAGTACTTTAGGGTTCAATTGATAAACAAAATATATACAATGGAGCTAAAATACAATCATTCCAAACTTGCTTTACACCTATGGATACTCAGTCATTATGTGTTGAGTGGAATAATGAACAAATAATAATTCATTGTTCTGGAGAGTCATTTCACATAAACCTAAGAGAGGTCTATGCTCCCACCTCTTCTTTTGAAGCTTTCCTGTCTTACATGAATGTCAAGGCACTATGCAGTCATGTGTTTCAGCCCAGTATGTCTGAGGATGTGGTGGGTGGGGGCAGCAAATCCACCAGTGTGCCCCTGGTCCCAAATATTATAGACCCTATAGCTGCTGCCCATGGTCTGTGGATTCATTATAGCAGATTTCTAAGTAGTTTTTAAGCACTTCTTAGAAGGCTGCATTAGTTATTATTTGTTGAATACAGCCTAATGATTCTCTACATTCCAAAGTTGCTACCTGAAGAGAAATACAGAAAGAAGAGTTAGGAACACATTGTGATTTAGGTAGACAAATTATAAATAGTATAAAGGAAAATAACATATAAGAAACGGACAATTCTTTGTCCCTTAAAAATACAGAATAAGAGGTTACATGGATATCATTTAGCAAATTCTTATGTGGGAGAAACGGAAAGGAAGCGCTCTGAGGATTAGTTGACAGATTCTGGTAAACTTACAAAGGGAGCCAGGTCCCTGAGGGAAATAATAAAGGCCTAAGCTGAAATTAAAATCTTAAGAATGACAACAAACTTTTCTTTGATTTTGGTTTCTAGAATGATATCTCTGGGACTATGAGTGGCAATAAATCAGATTAAGGAGACCCCCCTCCATATTAAAATCAACATTGGAAGTAAATTTCAAGGAATCGAGATGGCAGGATAGCAAACAAAATCCAAAAGTAATGTTCTTACAGAGACTGGAATCTCTTAACTAAGCTCATTTGAAGCTGCTTGGCCAGATTCACTGGTGCTCACCATTCTCTCTTTTAAATCACACTGAACAATACCCTCAACTTAATGAATGTTGGCAACTGGTAAAGAGCTCTCTACCATGTGCACTTATTTCTCTTACCAGTGGAGCTGAATACTTGCCAAGAATGAGTTATTTTTGTTACTCAGTAGGTCTACTAAAGTAGTATTTGTGATCAAAGTAAATATAGGTGTCTATAAAAATAAATTGTGGGAGACCAGAAATTGTATTAAATGTGGAACAGTTCTGCTGCAAACTGCTCAAGTGGTTTTAAGTTCATGTACCATTGTTTAGGAAAACAAAAATTAGGAATCATAGGCAATGTATAAAGTGTGTGTTGCCAAATTTTTAAAAAAAGATAATGGAAGATTTCAACAAAAAGATCTCTAAGCAAAGAAGCAGCCTTGGCCATACCGAAAATGTCATATACCAAATGTATAGTAGTGCTTACCATGTGTCAGACTCTATTCTACAACCTTTACAGCACTCACCAATTTCATCTGTATCACAGTCCCATGGGGAGGACCTATCATTGCACCCGTTTTACAAATGGGGATACTTTGGCATAGACAGGCTAAGTCCTGTAGCAGGTATTTGACAGACCAAGGATTTAAACCTGAAAATCCAGTGAAATTAAGTCCCCTCTTTCACCTCCAACTGGTGCTCCCTCTGCGTGGAACATGAATGAGTAAGAGGACAAATTTTCTGATTCCCTACTGTAGGTGACATTTGAATTAACTAGTCCACCCGGGATTGAGTCAGATCAGAGGGCTTCGGCAGTACAATGCCAATAAGGAGCCTAACATCTTTACACATTTCTGAAATGTGGCATCTAAGATTTTCCCCTCCCTATGTGTTCTTTTACTTGTTTTGAATGCCTGTGTAATCATTCTGACAGTACATTATTCTCGTATTTGTAGCCTAAGACAATGTTGTCTTTTCTTTTTCATCTGATATTTCAAAAAGTCCTACTACTGATATCCTTAGGCCAAGTTAGGAAGAAAAGAATTTTATAGGGTAGATTATTCACGTCAACAGTGGAGGATCTGACAGCTTAGAACCAAGGTGCAAAAATTTGCTGTTACTTCTTAGAATGCGGTCTTTTTGTTTTTGCTAGTGTTTTATACTATTATTTCCGATACGATGAGAGGGCTTTTACATTCTACTTGTTCCTCTTTTCTTTTTCTCTCTCTTAATTTTCAGTGTAAATCTATTCATGAGTCTGATCTGGCAAGAGACTGCACACTTTGCTCTCCACCTGTCCACAAGCCAAGCATCCCACTGGGAAATCCAGCCAAGGGCCACCCCAGCAAGGGGCCAGCCAGGGCCTCGGCAGTCCTCACTGAACTTTCCCCATACTGGAGTTCATGTATTGTCAGTGGTCTATGCCACAGTTAAGGGTCTTGTGTGGAATTGTAGAATCCTAGCCTCCATGAGTGGGGGTCATCCAGTGCAACCCACGTAATTCAGTGCATTACATGATACTATCCCTGTTTAATAATACATATTCAGTAGCAATCTACATATGACTATCCCTGTTTATAATACATATTCAGTGCCTTTACATATACTATCCCTGTTTATAATACATATTCAGTGCATTACATATACTATCCCTGTTTATAATACATATTCAGTGCATTACATATACTATCCCTGTTTATAATACGTATTCAGTGCATACTTGTTGATGGCTTTGCACTTAATTGCATACATTTTTTTGTAAAACTCAGTGTGTTGGGGAGGAGATTCCAACCCTGATAAGATTCTAATCTTCATGGCGAGAAGACCATGCCGCCTTCTGTCCACTTATGTATATTTTTGTATCAAAGCCCTATGTGCCCGATTTATATTTTTCCAATTTTTTATTTGTGAGAATCAGAGATTTGTAGACATTTTCACTCTTTGCCACCTTAGGACTTGTCATTGTATAATGAACATAGCTATACAGCACTACCTGGAACTGAACAATCACATAAACAACCAACATGGAAGTATCTTCTCTAGGATATTTGGTCATTTGGAGAACTTAGAAAATGTTAGCCATATTATACACTTTTTTTTTTTTTTTTTTTTTTTTTGACAGAGTCTCGCTCTGTCACCCAGGCTTCAGTGAAGTGGTGTGATCTCTGTTCACTGCAAGCTCCGCCTCCCGGGTTCACACCATTCTCCTGCCTCAGCCTCCCGAGTAGCTGGGATTACAGGTGCCTGCCGCCACACCCGGCTAATTTTTCATATTTTTAGTAGAGACGGGGTTTCACCATGTTAGCCAGGATGGTCTCGACCTCCTGACCTTTTGATCTGCCAACCTTGGCCTCCCAAAGTGCTAGGATTACAGTCATGAGCCACTGTGCCTGGCTATTATACACTTTCAAATGTATGTATTTTGCTCTTTCAAAACATCTGCCTTTGGGGTGCTTTCACATATATGTAGTTGAAGTGGGACAAAAAGATGAAAAGAAAAAAGGCTAGTTAAGCAGGCAGCCAGCGGTGAGAGCAATAAGGGAGGGGTAAGTGAATGAGTAAAGAAAAGGGTAGAGAATGGAACTGTGGTTCTTGAGTTTTTGTGATGCAAGCTTTTCATTCTGATCAATTGTGGCCTGTCTTGAGACACAAACTAAGAAGGAGCTGGGAGAAGAGGCAAGAACATCCACACAAGTTTGAAGCATCTACCTGGCTTCCCACGCTGTTCATCTTAGGAGTTTCTGGAATGGATGAACTCTGCCCCTTGGCTGTTTGTGTGGACCAGCCATGGAGGCGCCTCCAGCCCTGCCCTACAAACCCGATATCTAATTTAGAAAGACCCACAGGGCGACAGGAGGAGCAGCCAGTGATGCTTCAGGGATGCTGAGTAACGCCAGGGCTCAGATGGCAGAGTATCCACTGGTGGTGAGCCTGTCATCCTGCATGGTTACAGGACATTGGTGGTTTCATTATGGGCACCGGCCAGACATGAAAACATATGGAGAACGTGCAGCAGAGATTCTGTCTCATGCACTAAGCACTGGAAAGGATATTAACCTGTCAGACCTGCAGGAAGTGGCCCCTTTGAGAGGTAAGGGATGCTTTGAAAAATCACACAGTTCCTGCAGGGCAGGGCTTTTGATGATGAGATGTAACACGTGAGGTTGGTTTGGGATCAAGTAAAGAGCTATACAAAAGATGAGAAAGAATCATCAGGGTTATGGCAAGATGTGATTTTTCCCTCTTCATAATATGCCCAAGACCCTCTATAGACTTGCTTCACACTTCAACAGCCTCATTTTTCTTTTTTTCCTGACACAAATTCTTTACTTCAGCCAAGCAGAAATACTTTCACTTCACAGAGCGTGACATAGGTTTTCCTTCAACTGTTCCACTTTGTATGTCATTTTTCTGTTCAAAATGCTACTCTACCCCTGCCCACCCCACCCCTGCCACTCCTCTTCATTCAGTTACCAAATTGGGAGCACCCAAAGTAATGTCAGTGCTGAGGAGTCCATGCGAAATGCATTTGCTCAAGAGCCTGTGGTCTACAATTAAGCCTGAAAGTGAAATGATGTGCTGAAAGGCATGTGGGAAGCTATAGCAGCCGGGCAGAGACAGGCATGGGGCAAGTGGAATCCTAGCTCTGCTTACAGAGGGCCCTGGGGAAGGCCCAGCAGAGGAAGCCATGCCTCCATGTGACTCTCGGTGGACAAGAGAAAGTATAAATGCCATCCGGAAAGAACACGCTGTGCAAGGGCATGAGAAATTCTTTTCCTCACAATCTGGTTTCTAAATTCATATGCTTTGGAGGTACTCCTGGAATAAGATCACAGCTCCCCGCCCCACTCAGTCTCCTACTCACACCTTGCTCACTAAGTCCTGGTGGTGTTGATATATTACTTTGTAAGTATGCTACAATTCTTTTTGCATACCTTTGCTCTTCATTCCCAAAGCAATTGAGGGGCGTATTTTTGTTGTTGTTGTTCACAAGACCGAGAGCTTACTAGTCCATGTGTCATGACTAAATGCTGTGTTCCCGTTAGCTTACATTCAGCATTATCATGGAAGGTGCGTGTGGTCTGTTATAAGGAAATCAAGGTATGATTCCTACTCTTTTCTTGCTTGATTTGGCCTTTATTTTCTTAGGGACAAAAACCTTGTTTTGACCTTTGAATCCTCCCAGTACACAACTTGAATAAACGTGAGCCTCAATAAATGCTGAGTGAACTAAGGATTATGTGAAACCAGGCAAATGGAAATGCTTGTAACAGAGGTACAGGGAGGTGGTTTCACAAATGAAATAGCTCCAAGGGAGGGAAGAGGAGAAGGGAGCGAGAGCAGTTCTTAGGGTGCTGGGTATTTAAGGTGATGAAGGCAGGCTTTGAAACATTATGTTTAGATGGGTCAAGACAATTAGGGAAAATTATCTCTCCTTTTAAATGAGTTTCAGGTGCTTTGTTGTTGTTTGTTATGTTTTCTCTCTTCCTGTGGCCGGTGAGACTGCAGACATGGGTTCTATCTTGGAATTGTTGGCTCCGGAAGCTATGGAGATTGTATTACATGAATGTGCCTTTGGTCAGAGGGACCGATGTTTCCATATTGTTTCATGGGTTTTTATCTCTCCATTCCACTCCCTCTTAAATTTTAAGTAACTTAATGGAAGGCACCTAACTTTCTAGTCTTCATATCCTCCTAAAATTAGATATATGTATTAATTGTATTAATATGTATTAATTGCTTTCAAGAGCGCATGGCTGACTTCTCATCATATGTGTCAATCTATATTACTATGTGGTTGGCTCTACATAAACCATCCTCTCACCAAAACAATGAAAACTCTCATGCTCTGAGATCAGATGCCTTAAGGGGCTAAACCAGGTGAAGGAAGCAGGAAAGGAAGTTGTGTGCACTGCGGCCAGCCCCAGCCAGTCTGGCCCCATGGAAATGCTAGTTAGGTGTCGCCATAGCTTTGAAAATTTTAAGAAGCTAGAAATGCAGACTTTAGCATGTAGTCTCTCAATTTTTAAATGTTGGCTAACACCTAGTTCAACTATTTCATGACACTGACAAAACCCAATAAGGCAACTGTGCACCAGGATTGGCCTGCAACCTGCTTTTCTTTCTCTGCCCTGAAAATGATGGCTTTTTAATTTAAAATGTGGTGCATGTACTCAGAATACCTGGGCACTATGCTGCACAATCATATTCATGGGACAGCCAGAATATATTGCTTTATTCATTATTTCAACAAAAATTCATTGAGCACTATGTCCTCAGTAGTGTACTGGCTCCTGAGGACACAGAGATAGTTTAGACACAGTTTCAGACTTAAAAAGATCATCATTTAATAAGGAGACAGATAATGTAAACAAACAGTTTAACAGTAGAGTAGTAAATGCAACAGAAACATTTACCATCCAAGGTTCTCAGAGGAAAAAGTGACAAACACTATTCTGGGTGTCAGGAAGCCTTCTAGGGTATGGTCACAGCTAACCTTGACTTTGAGGAATAAATAGGAGTTTATTAGGGTAACAGTTTCCAAAAAGCAATTTGTGAATTAAGTTCAGGACTAATACTGGGATTTGTATTTATATTGAACCCAGGTCCTGGATTTAATGATAGCTGTAAGATTATAAAATTGTCTTACCCTGATTCAGCCTTGTTTGGCCTTCTCAACCTCTTGCAACAATATCGGCTTAACTCACCCAGCTCTGCAGGAAAACAAGAACCTCCAGAAGTGGTTGAAATTTCTGTCACTGTGACCTTCAACAACACTTCTTTCTAGCTTTTTAACTGAAGAAGAATCTAGTTAACCTGAATTGAGAAGCCTAATGGAAAAGTGAAGAGCCCTCAGTGTCTAAAGTTTGTTTTAAGGATTTCAACATTGAATAGAGGTTCAAACCCTGAATATAAATCAACATTATATTGCAATAGACTAAGTGATTGAAGTGTAAATTCAGGAAATGCACCTTGTAGCATGAAACATTCAGGCGATGTATATTTTTATCATATTTCAAACACAGAAAACCTGATTATCCTGAATTTAGTAAATTTCATGCAGTAAATGTTTATCATGGTAACCTAAAAACTCCCCTAGTAAAAATTGTTATTAAGCACTACATTTTCGTTCTGAGTTTTGGATAAATAGAAGGATTTTGAAATGCAAGCGATAGGAAGTACTGAGAAGGGAATGGTGATGTTTACCTGGGGATTTCATTATGCAGATTACAGCATTCATTTCCTGGCACTGGAAATCGTGGACTGTCCATTGCTATCAGCAGATGTCACACTAGGGACATCTTATTCCCGGCACGAAAAGATTAAGTAACCTAAACTCTGACATGAAAGACCAGTGTTTCCAGAAATGAAAAGCAATTTTGGCTTTGTTCTGTCACCTGTCTTACCACGAGGGTGCACTGGTCTAAGAGCTGCCCTGAAACTCTCAAGAACAGCTTTCTGGAGTTGGCCAGTGATTTGCAATCTGCCGCAGCTCTTCGGGAGACTTGGGAACAAGTCTTTAACCTGTCAGCTGCAGGCAGGAAGAATATCTTTGAAGTCCTGAATCTTGGCTGCATGGGTCAAGGAAGGGAGGGGAAGGGAGGAGAGGGTAGATACCAAGGAAGCAAACAGATGCATCCAGGATCTCTTAGCAAAGCCAGAACAGGCTGAGCCTCCTTGGGAAGAGAACTGCAGGAAGGCCACTGAAGCCCCGTGCTGCCTGGGATGGCCAGACCCTAGAGGCAAGTGGGGTTAACGTTCAGTTGTGCCTGGCCTGCTGCAGCTGCTCAGAAATACACTGAGACTGGGCTCACAGTAGCCCCCAGTGTGATCAGGGGGATGAAGATAAAGATTCTCAGGGCAAGATACTCTCATATCCTAATGCCACTGGTTTATAACTTAGAACTGGCTACACTAGAAGAGTTGAGCCAGATTCAAAGGCCAACAGACATGCCCCACTTCCATCTACTACGGCATATGCAGGCACACACAAGCCCAGGTCAAGTTTTCAAAAATCCTAATAGAAATCTCCAGACAGGTGAGATGATAGTGCACCTTTGTGAAACTGGGAGACCCAGGAAATATTGCCAAGTCTCCTGTTCATAAAGCCATCGTCATGCAATTGCTTTCTAGCAAACTTTTCTGCCTTTAAAGCAGTTTGTATGTCTTACCTGGGTCAGTTTCTGTCAATCACTGTCAGCCTAATGTCTCAAAATCAAGAAGTGAAAAAAAAAATGCTTGACTTTTCTGAAAAATTTGAAAGGCCGTTCATCTGCAAGGAGGCTCACTGGAATGAGGGGCTTTGCCCTGTATGTCACAGACCCCGATAGGAAGCCGATGCCACTGTGACTCACTGGTGACCTGAGAACAGCCACACAAATATGTCGTCACTGCCTCCAACCATACTCTGTGGTTGATCAGTCTCACAAGTACCTCACAAGTGGGAAAGCAGAAGGATCAGCAGAGTCCCTGTAAAATAACATGATTAAAAGGAGCATGAGATTCTTTGCAAGAGTGTCTCATTAGGAGAGGTAGTCCCCGCAGTTCTATCAGCTTAACACGTGCTGTACTAAGGTAGCAAAGTGTTTCTGTGAAACTGGGTTGGCTGAAGGCCAGTGTGGTCAAATCTGGAGTTTCCCAAACAGATACCTTGTAGTTACATTAATAAAGCTTTGTGATTGTTCCATACATTTTTAGCAAGCAGAAGGCATCTCACTGCATCTTTACAATAGGCCCAGGGTATTAGTGCTATTTTACAAATAGGGAGATGAACCCCTAGAGGCTGCGGCTTCTTCTTTGCCAGGGTTCTTCTCCGGTCCAAAGCTTCCTGCTTTAAATTTACCCACTGCCCACTTAGGCCCTCATTTCCAAATGTCACTTCATGACTTTTCCTAGGCCTGCGTAAGGAAAGTATATTGCAGTGGCATTTAGCGAATTGGCCAATTAAAAGACATTTAATGGTCTGTTTGGACTTGGCAATGTGCTACACTTTGGAAAAATCAAATTCAATACATTTGGGTGGTGTCCACATAATCTGAGTTACAGACAACACTGTTGTGGGCATAATAGATATTTCCCTGAATAAGGACATGGATCTAATAACCTAGTAACATGATCAAATCGCTTGCCCTAGAAACATGTTTATGCCAATGAGTAATATAATCATATATTATTATATCTCAACTTTCAAGATCATATAATCTACCCCCCTCCCTGGTTATTGGACACTCAGATTGATACTTGCCTTTTGCAAGATCGCACAGTCTGTTCAGAGGAGAGTAGTGACTCGATTCCAGGAATCCTGATTCTCAGCATTGTACCCTTTCTACTATGCTTTGGGGGTAATAAATTTGAAATTTACCTGAATTAAGGAATAGAAAGAGCTTGGCATGAGAGATGTGCCTTCAGTCTAACGAGCAGCTTTGGGAAATGGTTCAGATGGAGTGGACTGACTAAATCATCAAGCTCCAAGGAGGCGTGTCGGGTGGACCAGAGAGGCAGGAGCGAAATTAAAGGCTACTAAGATCCAGGCAGTCTGAGATTCACATACCCTCTCCACCACACGTTGGCTGGGTGACCTTGGGCCATTCTTGAAATGTCTAGGACCTTAATGTTAGAAGCTAACAAATGCAGAAGTTCTTTGCTTTCTCACCTTGTGAGATTTGTGACCTGCATCTGTGTGGCAGGGGATTGGGGAGGTGCAACAAATGATCTATTTGCTCAGCACTGATTTCTGAGAAACTGTGGTCTGAGCAAATGAGATATTGGCCCGAAAATATACTGTATGAAATCAGTTTCTCTTTTCTATTATTGACTTGTTGTTGGATTTTCCTGGGAATCTGTGTTTCTTGGGATTCTCTAGGGATATTGAGCCCTAAGTAGAACCTTATGGGCTTTTAGCCCAGTGACTCGGAGTGAATGTTTCAGCAAGAATAGTGTCTGAGATAGGCAGGAGTTGGAAATGCCCTGGATTAAGCTATCTGTGTAATCTTGTGGTTAACTTTCAAAAAGAGGGGGAGCCATGGCTGGATCACAGAATCCTTTGAGTATCTGAGCGAGACAGTAGGTTTTCTCCCTATATACAGAGAGAAATTAGCTTGTAACTTCAAGATATTCAGGGCCCCTAGGAAGCCTGTCTATTAGTTAAGAAATTAATCCCTCAATTACCAAATTAATTCTGAATTAAAATTTAATCCACGATGATCACCTGCATCATAACTGCCCTTTTACCTTTTATTCATTCACATTGCATTGGATACTTTCTATTTCATATTGTTTCTTTGCTTCAGGCCTGTTTTTAAATCTTTACCAAGTATGACAGATCCTGAATACCCATCTTTCTAAATTCAAAGTACAAATCTCCTTTAAAAAAACAGTTGTTTTTAGCTTTTTCCGTTCACTTTTTAAGTTTTATTTTATTGTATCTTTTGGGGACAAGGTCTCACTATGTTGCCCGGGCTGGAGTGCAGTGACTATTCAAAGGTGTAATGATACCACACCACAGACTCAAACTCCCAGGCTCAAATGACCCTTCTGCCTCAGCCTCCTGAGTAGCTGGGACTGCAGACATGCACACCACGCACAGCAGGCTTTTCCTTTTGATGATTGCTTTTCCCTCCCAAATAGCTAACAAGTGAATGGAAAAGGATAAGAATCATGTCTTCGAAATCATATTGTATAACAGATATATTTATGTTGTGAAGAAATCAGAATTTCAAAATAGAACACATTATACACTTTTGGACATGAGATGCATACAGATGTGTTCCAATAAGCCTTGCTCATATTTCATTGTTACATTTGACATTGTTCAAGACAGGCATTGAAATCCTTGAATTAACGTAAAGATCTCATAATGATATGAGTGCAAAAAGCCGTTATCATTAATGTTGCAGCAGAATTTGCCATAAAAACGAGAAAAGCTGAAATGAGAGAGGTAATCTGCAAGCTGATGCCTCGGATGGAAAATTGTCTTCTCATTACAATGTTATGTCCATTTCTAAAAGGAAAAAAAATAACTCGCTGACTTAATTCTATATCAGGATAGGACATGTGAGATGTTCCTGGGTGCCCTTTGTGCATCTGGGTGGATTACCACAATTGATTGTTCACTGAGCTATCAGACTGTTCATTTCAGTAGCTAAATTTTGCTTCTGGTCTCTGACCAGACTGCTGAAACACTGAAGATCCACATAACATATTATTAAATTAACTTCTCCAAAGCAATTTCCTAATGAATCTGAGTCTTTACGCTGGTTAAGAGGAAGCATTAAACACATTCTACATATAGTTGTGACCTGTTTCTGAAGAATATTTACATCCTCCTTTATCCACCCCAAAAGGATTCTCTAATTTCTCTTTCCAATCAATCCTTCTCAGTCCTCAGCCCCAGGCAACCACGGCTCTGCTTTCTGTCACCGTGGATTAGCTTTGTCTTTTCAAGAATTTAAACAAAATAATGTAAGATATACCCTTTTGTTTCTGGCTCATTTTGCTTCACATGTGTTTGATATTCAGCCATGTAGCTGCTTGTATCAGGAGTTCTTCCACAATGACTTTTGATTTTTTGATTTGTGATGAGATGTGTCCTTGAAGGTGTTCACAGAAAATGTTCAGTAGGTTACATGACCAGCTTTTTGGCAGTAGATTCATTTGTGGCTCAGTTAATACTTAAAAATGTTATCCTGGGACTTGGTGTACTAATGCAGCGTTGCCAAAAGGGATGATATGTGTATATCTGTCTAGTTGGATTCTAAGGAAAACAATATATAAAGAAAAGGCAGAACAAGGGCTTTGGAGTGAAATACACCTGGGATCAAATTCAGTCTTTGCTACTCATTAATATCATGACCTTGCCAAGTCATTTCATTTCTGTAAATTTCAGTCCTCTTTGAAAGGAGAAAAACAATACTAACTTCTTGGTTGTTGTGTGCATATATTTTAGAGTTAAGTGAGTTAGCATATGTAAGGTACTTAGTACGATGTATTGCACTACCAATAATAACTATTTAATTATATTCTTCCTTTATCATTATTTTACCCCACATTTCCCACATCTCTTTAATCTCTCCCAATACTGAATGCACTTTTGGGGTTTAATTGCTTTTCGTTGCCCTATAGTCTGAAGTATTTTGATAATTTCCTTTAGCCACTTTGTATATACTTATAGATTTTTATAATATAAATATGGCCCATTTCCTACTTTTTGAAAGTATACAATTGAAAACATACACTATTTGCATGGCATGAAAATTTGCCTGTTTCACTCACATTCATACAATACTTGAATATTTAATTTATAATTGAATTTGCTTAATTCATGAAATGCACAAATCATTCTCTGGAATAATAAAATGTGTAGCGTATACAAGCATATACAATTTATGAAAGAGCCTTAGTTAAGCCACTGTTATTTCTGCTTACATGTTAGAGACTCTAATAGCCATTCCTGAAGCTGATCCAATTCTGCCACTTTCTGAGTGCTAAAGTGTGTGACTTTAGACAAGTCATTTAAATTCTTTAGGTCTCAGAAGGTAAAATGAAGGATTTGTCAAGAACCAGGGATCCTTTTTTCCACTATAGCTTGATTTGTGCTGAGGAAATAGGATAATGGATGGAGGGGTGGAGGAAGAAGTCATTGAATGTTAAGAGTCACCATGAAGGGCCGGGCATAGTGGCTCACGCCTGTAATGCCAGCACTTTGGGAGGCCGAGGCAGGTAGATCAACTGAGGTCAGGAGTTTGAGACCAACCTGGCCAGCATGGCAAGACCCCATCTCTACTAAAAATACAAAAATTAGCCGGGCATGGTGGGTTATGTCTGTAATCCCAGCTACTCAGGAGGCTGAGGCACAAGAATCATTTGAACCCAGGAGGCAGAGGCTGCAGTGAGCCAAAATCATGCCAGGGTGACAGAGTGAGACTGCACCTCAAAAAAAAAAAAAAAAAAAAAGAGTCACCTTGAAATAATATGAAGAAACGAAGTTATACTGTTCACCTAGATTTATATCCCAATTCTAAAATTGTATCTCTAAATTAATTATATCAAATTAATTACTCTTATTACTGATATATAAGAAGGTTTTCATCAGCAGGAAAGAAACTGTAAAGAATTTCTGAAAATTTGAAAGCTAATAAGTTCACGAAGGTATGCTGATATTAGAAAAACACACAAAAGCCAATACATTTCTTATGTGTCAGTAACAACCAATTGGAAAACGTAATTGAGAAAAGATTTCATTCATAATATAAATAAAAAATATGAACTACCTAGCAATAAACCTAATAAGAAATATGTAAGATCTAAATGAATGAAACAAGAAAACGTAATAAGAAAGGAAGAAATGAATAAGTGGAAATATATATCTACGAGATGAGAAAAGTCAATGTTATAAAAATGTTAATTCCCCAGAACCAATCTAAAATTAAATGCATTTTCAATAAAAATCAAACACAATTTTTTATGGGACTTGTCAAGCTGATTATAAAATACACCTGGGAAGTTAGAAATGTTCTCAAGTAGCCAAGTAAGCGTTGAAAATAAAGAACTACCCAGAAGTATGGGGTGGAAAAATTACCCTGTGGCACTTCAAAATATTCTATAAAGTTGTAGCTATTAGAACAGTATGGGTTTGGACCAAGAAGAAATAAATAGATTGAGGGAGGAAAAGTCTCAAAGGCCCATTTTTATATGAGAATTTATTTTATAATAATAGTAGTGGTAAGGAATGATGAAATATGCATAAATGGTTTTGGTGCATTTGATAATTCATTTGAAAATGATAATAATAATAATTGGAGCCCTATCTCACACAAGGAAATATAAATTTTACATGGGTTAATACCCTAAATGTACAACAAATTGTGTAAATACGGAGGAAAACACAGAAGACTTTTTTTAAATTTTAGTGTATTGGATATTTTCTCAAGCAAGGCATGAAACCAATAAGTCATCCAGGAAAGGACTGTTTGACTAAATCAAAATTTTAAAATTTCGGTTGATCAAATATTCCATATACCTAGGCAAGATAGGCAATAGACTAGGCGAAAAGGTTTTTGACATACAAATAAAAGACTAAAATGAGAAGCAAATAATTCCTATGAATTAGAATTTGCTATGAGTTAAAATGAAGTAACCCAAGAGTAGACATAGACAGTTAACAGGAGAGGAAACACAAATAGCTGATGAGCTTAGGAAAGATACTCACCTCACTACCATCCAGTTAGCATAGTAAAACACAAGATAACCTTTTTTCACCACACAGACTGGCATAAACAAAAGTGTGATGATAATATATAAAACTTTGTAATACATTTTGAATTACCCTATACTCAAAGGTGGAGAAGAACAATCTCATACACAAATGTTGAAAATGCAAACTGCATGCATTTCTGGCAAGGTTGTAAATAAGTACTGCAATTCCTGGGTGGCAGTTTAGGAGTAAAAGCATCTATCCTTTGACTTAGCAATTCCACATATCCATATTTACAGAAACCGCCATTCATGTGCAGAGGGTGATATGTCAGACATTGTGCACTGTTTTCAAGTAACAAATTAATAGAAACAACCTAAATGTCCATCAAAAAAAACTATGCTATATCCATGCTATCCAGTGTTATCAAGTTAGAAGTGTAAAAGTATCAAGTTAAGCTGTATTTAATGACCTAGAAACATGTATTTAAAATATATTAAGTGAAAAAGTAAAGTTGCAAAGCAATACAGGTAACGTGATATAATTTATAGTAAATACGCACTCACACAGAAAAGCAAAACAATGAATAATGTATAAATATATCTCTATAGACTTTTAACCAACAAAGATCAAAAGAGACAAAGAAGGCAATTACATAATGGTAAAGGTATCAATTCAACAAGAAAAGCTAACTGTCCTACAATACAGGAGCACCCAGATTCATAAAGCAAGTCCTTAGAGACCTACGAAGAGACTTAGACTCCCACACAATAATAATGGGACACTTTAACACCGCACTGTCAACATCAGACAAATCAACGAGACAGAAAGTTAACAAGGATATCCAGGAATTGAACTCAGTTCTACACCAAGAAGACCTAATAGACATCTACAGAACTCTCCACTCCAAATTAACAGAATATACATTCTTCTCAGCACCATATCGCACTTATTCCAAAATTGACCACACAGTTGGGAGTAAAGTACTCCACAGCAAATGTAAAAGAACAGAAATTATAACAAACTGTCTCTCAGACCACAGTGCAATCAAACTGGATCTCAGGACTAAGAAACTCAATGAAAATCGCTCAACTACATGGAAACTGAACAACCTGCTCCTGAATGACTACTGGGTACATAACGAAATGAAGGCAGAAATAAAGATGTTCTTTGAAACCGATGAGAACAAAGACACAACATACCAGAATCTCTGGGACACATTTAAAGCAGTGTGTAGAGGGAAATTTATAGCACTAAATGCCCACAAGATAAAGCAAGAAAGATCTAAAATGGACACCCTAACATCACAATTAAAAGAACTAGAGAAGCAAGAGCAAACACATTCAAAAGCTAGCAGAAGGCAAGTAATAACTAAGATCAGAGCAGAACGGAAGGAGATAGAGACACAAAAACCCTTCAAAAACTCCATGAATCCAGGAGCTGGTTTTTTGAAAAGACCAACAAAATTGATAGACTGCTAGCAAGACTAATAAAGGAGAAAAGAAAGAAGAATCAAATAGACGCAATAAAAAATGATAAAGGGGATATCACCACCGATCACACAGAAATACAAACTACCCTCAGAGAATACTATAAACACCCTACACAAATAAACTAGAAAATCTAGAAGAAATGGATAAATTCCTGGACACATACACCCTCCCAAGACTAAACCAGGAAGAAGTTGAATCCCTGAATAGACCAATAGCAGGCTCTGAAATTGAGGCAATAATTAACAGCCTACCAGCCAAAAAAAGTCCAGGACCAGACGGATTCACAGCTGAATTCTACCAGACGTAGAAGGAGGAGCTGGTACCATTCCTTCTGAAAATATTTCAATCAATAGAAGAAGAGGTAATCCTCCCTAACTCATTTTATGAGGCCAACATCATCCTGATAGCAAAGCCTGACAGAGACACAACAAAAAAAGAGAATTTTAGACCAATAACCCTGACGAACATCAATGCAAAAATCCTCAATAAAATACTGGCAAACAAAATCCAGCAGCACATCAAAAAGCTTATCTACCATGATCAAGCTTCATCCCTGGGATGCGAGGCTGGTTCAACATACGCAAATCAATAAACGCAATTCAGCATATAAACAGAACCAAAGACAAAAACCACATGATTATCTCAATAGATGCAGAAAAGGCCTTTGACAAAGTTCAGCAGCCCCTCTTGCTAAAAACTCTCAATAAACTAGGTATTGATGGGACGTATCTCAAAATAATAAGAGCTATTTATGACAAACCCACAGTCAATATCTTATTGAATGGGCAAAAACTGGAAGCATTCCCTTTGAAAACTGGCACAAGACAGGGATGCCCTCTCTTACCACTCCTATTCAACATAGTGTTGGAAGTTCTGGCCAGGGCAGTCAGGCAGGAGAAAGAAATAAAGGGCATTCAATTAGGAAAAGAGGAAGTCAAATTGTCCCTGTTTACAGATGACATAATTGTATATTTAGAAAACCCCATCATCTCAGCCCCAAATCTCCTTAAGCTGATAAGCAACTTCAGCATACAAAAGTCTCAGCATACAAAATCAATGTGCAAAAATCACAAGCATTCTTATACACCAATAACAGACAAACAGAGAGCCAAATCACGAGTGAACTCCCATTCACAATTGCTTCAAAGAGAATAAAATACCTAGGAATCCAACTTACAAAGGATGTTAAGGGCCTCTTCAAGGAGAACTACAAACCACAGCTCAATGAAATAAAAGAGGACACAAACAAATGGAAGAACATTCCATGCTCATGGATAGGAAGAATCAATATCATGAAAATGGCCATACTGCCCAAGGTAATTTATAGATTCAATGCCATCCCCATCAAGCTACCAATGACTTTCTTAACAGAATTGGAAAAAACTGCTTTAAAGTTCATATGGAACCAAAAAAGACCCCGCATTCGCATTGCCAAGACAATCCTAAGCCAAAAGAACAAAGCTGGAGGCATCACGTGACCTGACTTCAAACTATACTACAAGGCTACAGTAACCAAAACAGCATGGTACTGGTACCAAAACAGAGATATAGACCAATGGAACAGAACAGAGCCCTCAGAAATAGTACCACACATCTACAGCCATCTGATCTTTGACAAACCTGACAAAAACAAGGAATGGGGAAAGGATTCCCTATTTAATAAATGGTGCTGGGAAAATTGGCTAGCCATCAGTAGAAAGCTGAAACTGGATCCTTTACTTACTCCTTATATGAAAATTAATTCAAGATGGATTAGAGACTTAAATGTTAGACCTAAAACCATAAAAACCCTAGAAGAAAACCTAGTTAATAGCTTTCAGGACATAGGCATAGTCAAGGACTTCATGTCTAAAACACCAAAAGCAACAGCAACAAAAACCAAAACTGACAAATGGGATCTAATTAAACTAAAGAGCTTCTGCACAGCAAAGGAAACTACCATCAGCGTGAACAGGCAACCTACAGAATGGGAGAACATTTTTGCAATCTACTCATCAGACAAAGGGCTAATATCCAGAACCTACAAAGAACTCAATCAAATTTACAAGAAAAAAAAAAACCCCATCAAAAAGTGGGCAAAGGATATGAACAGACACTTCTCAAAAGAAGACATTTATACAGCCAACAGACACATTAAAAATGCTCATCATCACTTGCCATCAGAGAAATGCAAATCAAAAGCACAATGAGATACCATCTCACACCAGTTAGAATGGCGATCATTAAAAAGTCAGCAAACAGCAGGTGCTGGAGAGAACGTGGAGAAATGGGAGCACTTTTACACCATTGGTGGGACTGTAAACTAGTTCAACCATTGTGGAAGACTGTGGCAATTCCTCAAGGATCTAGAAGTAGAAATACCATTTGACCCAGCCATCCCATTGCTGGGTATATACCCAAAGGATTATAAATCATGTGTGTATTTAAAGATCTGTTGGCTGTAAATAATGTGGGTTTATTTCTGAGTTCTCTATTCTGTTCCATTGAACAGAATATTTTAATACCAATACCATGCCATTTTAATTACTATGGCCTTGTAGTATAATTCGAAGTCAAGTAATGTGATGCTTCCAGCTTTGTTCTTTTTGTTTAGGATTGCTTTGACTATTTGGGTCTTTTTTGGTTCTATATGAATGTTAGAAATGTTTCTCTAATTCTGTGAGAAAGTGATAAATACACACACACATGTATGTTTACTGTGGCACTATTCACAATAGCAAAGACTTGGAACCAACCCAAATGTCCATCAGTGATAGACTGGATTAAGAAAATGTGGCAGATATACACCATGGAATACTATGCAGCCGTAAAAAAGGATGAGTTTGTGTCCTTTGTAGGGACATGGATGCAGCTGGAAACCATCATTCTCAGCAAACTATCACAAGGAGAGAAAACCAAACACCACATGTTCTCATTCATAGGTGGGAACTGAACAATGAGAACACTTGGACATAGGAAGGGGAATATCACACACCGGGTCCTGTCGTGGAGTAGGGGGAGGGTGGAGGGATAGCATTAGGAGATATACCTAATGTAAATGACGAGTTAATGGGTGACACACACCAACATGATACATGTATACATATGTAACAAACTTGCACATTGTGCACAGGTACCCTACAACTTAAAGTATAATAAATAAAAGAAAAGAAGAATAGTAATACCAGAAAGAAACCACAGGAAAAAAATAGAGGGAAAATAATTGTGAAATAAGATAATTTCCAAGCAAGAAAGCATTCGGGTTGAAAAAGCCCGTGAGTCCCTGAGGACACATCCACAGCAGGTGTATTATGAAGCTTTAGAACACACTGGGGAAGGAGAAGCTCCCCACAGGTGGGGGCAGCTACGGGACAGCCAGGGACAATTACAGGTCATGAAATAGGAACTACAAACTGAACGATGTCTGATTTCTCAACAGCATCACTGTTGTGCTGATGCTAACAGTAGAATGAAATGCTCAACCTACTACAACCAACCAAATGTTAATTAAGCATGGGGATAGACTAAAGATATTTTCCAGCTTACAAGCACTCATAACCAACAAAAGAACCACCTGTGTCCCTTTTCTTAGGAAGCTACCAAAGAGTGTGCTTTAGGACATGGAGTGGGGAGACATATTTGGCCTAATACAGGATTTGATACAAGAAAGCAGCAAAGTAAGACTCAGAATGATGATGAGGGCAGTCCCATGAACAAAATAAACAGCAGTACAGCAGGCCTTAAGAGCAATAGCCCAGGCAAGGCTCTAGGGGGTGGAAAATAAGCTTTATAGTATGGCATAAGAATGATACAATGGACTTTGGGGACTTGGGGGGAAGAGTAGTAGAGGGGTGAGGGATAAAAGACAATATATATGGTGCAGTGTATACTGCTTGGGTGATGGGTGCACCAGGATCTCACAAGTCACCACTAAAGAACTTACTCATGTAACCAAATACCACCTGTACGCCAATAATTTATGGAAAATAAAATAATAAAGAAACTTTGTATCTGAGAATATGGGATACTGATGAGCAGTTGGAGAGTTGAGGGAAACATACAGGTTTTCAGGGAAAAAAAAATCATATTTTCTGCAAAAAAATAAAAAAAACCACCCAGTAACAATAACAAACAAAAAAATATTCCTAGGAAAACAAGAGATTGTTCATGAAAGAGATCATGGAGTGTACCATTTAGTCAGCCATGCAATCAGTGGTCATGATAATGCTGTAGTTGCTGTGAGTTTAAACATCAATGAATTACAAATTACTGTGTTAAAGTTAGGAAGGGGAGACAAGAAGTAAAGGCATGTGGTGGGAGAGCTTAGTCTGTATTTACCATGTTGGGAAGTCAGTGGAAGATGTCTGCAGTTGATAAATCAAGAAATAACAGTGAAACATGTTACGTGAGCATTTTTGAGCAGCAGCATGTTGTGATAATGGTCAAGAGTACAACTACCTAGATTTAAATCCTGGTTTTGCTACTCAGTTGCTGTATGACCTTGAGGAAATTTCTCAATGTTTCTATACCTCAGTTGTCCCATCAGTAAAACAGGATAACAAGAATGAAATATTACAAATATATTTTTAGAAAAGTACCTAATATGCAGTAATCACTTTACAAGCCTTAGCTATGATTATTATTTCAAAAGTTGGAGCCAAGTATCAGGGAGAAGCCTGGGGTTAGGAAGTAGGCCCCCAAGGTAGAGAAGGATGGGGTGAGACACTTCTATGTTTTGTTTCAAGCTGCTTAGTCATATCTAACTTTTAAACTTTTATATATTTTACTTGGATAAAATAAAATTAATTGACATAAAATTAACTGGCAGTAAAATATTAGGAGGAAAACTGAGAATAGTGCTCTGATGGGTAAAATTTGAATGAAAATTGGAAAAAGAAAAGTTAGTTCATTAAAGGCAGGAAAGTGAAAAAAATCAACACACCTCCCCAACAAAGAAAGAAACTTGAACAAGCCTGATCTAGAGGGAAAAAAAAAGTAAAAATTCAGATAAATGATGTTAGAAATTACAAAATGGTGTAAACTATGGATGGGGAAAGCTTTGTACTAATGAAATTGAATGCTTAGTGTTCTAAGGAAGATAAAAGACAAAAACCATCTCAGGAGAAGGCAGGAAACCTTAGCCAACCAGTGACCAGAGAAGACGTTGAGAGGGCAAAGATCAACCCCTAAACAAAGCAGCTGAAGTCTAATTCATTCTATAAGGCCTGTATCATCCTGATACCAAAACCAGACAAGAAGACAACAACAAAAAAAGAGAATGATAGACCAATATTCCTGATGAATATAGATGCAAAAATCCTCAACAAAATTCAAGCAAACAGAATCCAACAGCACATCAAAGAGATAATATACCACAATTAACTAGGTTTTATACCAGGGATGCAAGGATGGTTCAACATATACATACCAATAAGGGTGATGTATCATATACCCAGAATTAAGGATAAGAAACATATGGTCATCTCAATAGATGCAGGAAAAAAATGATAAAATTCAGCCTCTCTTTATGATAAAAACCCTCAACAAAGTAGGCATAGAAGGAATATACCTCAAAATAATAAAGGCCCTGTACAACAGACACACAGCCAACATCCTACTGAACAGGGGAAAGTTAAAAGCGCTTTCTCTAAGAACTGGAATGAGACAAAGATACCCACTTTCATGACTCCTATTCAACATAGTACTGGAAGTCCTAACCGGAGCAGTTAGACACAAGAAGGAAATAAAAGGCATTCAGGCTGGGTGTGGTAGTTCACAACTATAGCAATCCCAGCCTTTGGGAGGCTGAAGCAGGAGGGTCACTTAAGGCCAGCAGTTCAAGACTAGCCTGGGTAACATAGCAAGACCTTGTCTCTACAAAAATTTAAAATTATAAAAAAATTACTCAGGAGGCTGAGGTAGGAGGATTGCTTGAGCCCAACAGTTCAAGGCTACAGTGAGCTATGATTACACCACTGCACTTGAGTTTTGGTGACAGAAGTCAGACACTGTCTCTAAGACATGAAATAAAGGGCATCAAAATTGGAAAAAAAGAAAGTCAAATTATCTCTGTTTGTTGATGATATGGTCTTATACCTAGAAAAACAAAAAGACTCTACAAAAATCTCTTAGATTTGATAAATAAATTCAGTAAAGTTTCAGGATACAAAAGCAATGTACAAAATTAGTAGCATTTCTGTATACTATAAACAGTCTAGCTGAGAACAAAATTAAGAAGGCAGTCTCATTTACAATAGCTGCCAAAAAAAAAATATCACCTAGTAATAACATTAACCAAGGAGTGGAAAGATCTCTAAAAGGAAAACTACAAAACATTGATTAAATAAATTATAAATGACACAAATAGAAAATCATCTCATTCTCAGAAATAAGAAGAATTAATATCATTAAAATAACCATACTACCCTAATCTACAAATTCAATGCAATCTCTATCAAAATGCCAATGTCACTTTCTCACAGAATTAGAGAAACATTTCTAACATTCATATAGAACCAAAAAAGACCCCAAATAGTCAAAGCAATCCTAAACAAAAAGAACAAAGCTGGAAGCATCACATTACTTGACTTCGAATTATACTACAAGGCCATAGTAATTAAAATGGCATGGTATTGGTATTAAAATATTCTGTTCAATGGAACAGAATAGAGAACTCAGAAATAAACCCACATTATTTACAGCCAACAGATCTTTAACATAGCTGACAAGATCATGCATTGGATGAAGAACACTCTTTTGAATAAATGATTCTGGGAAAATTGGATTGCTATTTGCAGAAGAATTAAGCTGAAGCCCCAGCTCTCACCATGTATAAAAATCAACTCAGGATAGATTAAAGTCTTAAATGTAAGACCCAAAACTACCAGAAGAAAACACAGGGGAAACATTTCAGGACACTGGTCTGGGCAAAGATTTTTATGGATAAGACTTCAAAAGTACAGGCAACAACAAAAAATAGACAAATGAAACTGTATAAAGCTAAAAAGCTTCTGCACAGCAAATGAAATAATCAACAGAGTGAACAGAACCTGCAGAATGGGAGAACACGTTTGCAGGTTATTCATCTGACAAGGGACTAACATCCTGAATATACAAGAAACTCAAATCAGCAACAACAATGAAATAATCCCTTTAAAAATGGTGTAAAAGGCGTGAATAGACGTTTTTCAAAAGAGGACATACAAATGGCCAACAGGTATATATAAAAAAGCTAAACATCACAGATCATCAGAGAAATGCAAATTAAAACTACAATGAGATATCATCTTCCCCTAGTTAGAATAACTATTATTAATAAGACAAAAAATAGTGGATGTTGTCAAGGATGCAGAGAAAAAGGAATGCTTATATGCTGTTGGTGAGAATGTAAATTAGTGCAAACTTTATGGAAAATAGAATGGAGATTACTCAAAAAACTAATAATAAAACTACCATAAAACTTCCATTTGATCCAGCAATCCCACTACTGGCTACTACCCAAAGGAAAATAAATCCATATACAAAAAAGAAACCTGCACTCATATGTTTATCACAGCGCTGTTCACAATAGCAAAGATAAGTAATCAACCTCAGTGTCCGTCAACAGATGACTGGATAAAGAAACGTGGTATATGTATGCCATGTAACACTATTCAGCCATAAAAAAGAATGAAATCATGTCTTCTCTAGCAACAGGAATGGAACTGGAGGTCATTTTCTTAAGTGAAACAAGCCAAGCACAGAAAATCATATCACACGTTGTCACTCATAAGTAGGTGTTAAAATATATGTACACATGGTTGTAGAGAATGGAATGATAGACAGTGGAGACTTGGATGGGGTGTGGGTGGGGGTGGATGATGATAAATTAATTAATGGATACAGTGTACATTATTTGGATGATGAATACCTTAAAGCCCTAACGGGACCATTTTACAATCTATCCATGTAACAAAGTTGCACTCGTACCCCATAAATACATGCAAAACATATGTAAAACCAAATCAAACCACAGCATTTCTACATACCAGCAATGATTAATTAGAAAATGTAATTAGTGAAAGACATTAATACTAACAACCACTCTTTGAAATGCCTATTAACAAACCTACTTGAGAGCTCTCACTATGGAATGATACAATGTCCATGGATGGGAAGACTAAATAATTTAAAGATAATATTTCCAAAATTTAAAAAAAGTAAATCAAAATTCCATTATGCTATTTTACAGATTTTTGACAAGAACTGGAAGAAAATTTTTGCAAAAGAAAGCATGAAGGGGGACTTGCCTACCAAATTTCAAAACAAATTATAAAGCTACAACCAACACAGTATGATATGGTTCAATAGTAGAAAAATAAATGAAAGAAAGAAAATATCTTCACAGTGTTTAAAAATGGGAGTTTTGTTTATGATAGAGATATTATTTTAAATCAATAGATGAAACAATAGGGATTCATCAATGTATTTCTAAAAAAATCATTACAGCTCTAACAGGATAAGCACAAGTAAATTCCCCGATGGAATAATATATTAAATAAAAAAAATCAGAGTATGTTTATAATTTTTTGGTAGGTAAGGCATTCCTAAGCAAGATACAAAATCCAGAAGCCACAAAGGAAAAAAAATGATGTATTTAAGTACAAAACCAAGCCAATCAACCAAATAAACAAAAACCCTATTGCAAAAGACATCGTAAATAAAGTTAAAAGACAAGCAACAGAGAGGGAAAAATTCCAATATTAATATCCATACTAATAATATATAAAGAGCCCCTACCAGTCAATAAGGACAAACAAACTGAAAGAAAAATGATCACAAACTATGTAGAAGCAATTCACAGGAAAAACAGCAGATATCCAATAAACATTCAAGTACAGTTGAAATGATCAGAGAAATAAAAATAAAACAGCAATCAAATAATATTGTTGGTTGACAAATACTTTAAAAATTGATATCCAATATTTAGAGTGTGATAAGTGAGTGCTACACTTTTGTTGAAAGGTAATTTGACTCTTTATAACAGAAATTTAAGTATGCATATCAGTCCCAGAAATACCAGTTCTTGATATCTCTTCTGCAGAAATGCTTGTACACAAGTACATATGTAAGTTTTAGAATGGTTATTGCAGCATAGTTCATAACAACAAAGAATCAGAAATAACCAAAATAAAGTTTAGTGGGGAAAAGGTTAAGCAAAGAATGGTTCTTCCATGTAATGGAGCAGCATGCAGTAGGAAAAGTGAGTAAAACTGATCTCCATGTACTGACAGAAAGAATCCCAAAATATTCTGTTACATAAAAGAAACTGCAGAACAACGTGCGTCATACTGTGCCATTTATTTGTGTTTTTAAAAAAGGTATGTTCATACATGTTAGCAAATTTGCACGCATTGGAAATGTTCTGGAAGGATCCACACCAAAAATAAATAGTGGGTATTTCTGGCAGGAGAAAACAGGACTGAAGGGGGGTGAGACGGGGAGGAGGACATTGTAAAAAAAGACTTTCACTTTTACTATATACACTTCTACATTATCTGACATTTTATTATAAGAATACTTTCACATATTGTATAGTTTTTAAAAATTAAATTAAAAGACCATGAAATGCTACTGATGGTTGTCATATTCTTTTGAAAATTACTGCCTTTTGTTCTTCTAACACTTAAGAACTTCAGGAAGCAATGGGTCAGATGGATGGTGGATAGGAACCCTTGTCAGTCCCAGTGAGAGAAAGCAGCTATGCATTCTTTTCCCTTCTGCTGGAAGCAATATTCAGGATATGCAAGTACGCAATAGATGGGAAGAACAGGCTCATCTGTGTTCTTATCTCTGTGGTGTGATTGGGGAAGTGCCTCATATCCCCAAAATACCTCTTCTGCTGGTGGTCACGGAGCTCCCATTCCACCTTGGCCCTTTGTTCTTCCGGAGTGAGATACTGTCTACCCTCCTGACTTCCTTTCAGCACTGCAGGCGGGGAAATTGCAAGCAACAGTCTGTCTGTAGACTCAGCATAATCACCAGAAGCACCAGTGAGCCAATTTAGTACTCCAAACCCCTCCCATCCCCCTCCACATTAAAAAATAAAATAATTGGGAGTCCTAGTCCTTTTTGGATAGCTTTTACTGCTCTGTATCCTGTTAAAAATAATTTTTGAAAATTGGAAAGGAGCTGGAAAGACGAGCATGAGAATGATTTATTTTCAATAAGGCCTTGGAGGATGAAGAAGGAAGTAGAAGGAAAGTAAAGCCCAGACTTTAGAAATGTCCTTCTGCTTGGGTTGGTAGAAGGGACCCAGAATAAGTTTGTGTAAGAGGAGCAGAAAGCTTGTGTTTTATCAGTTGTGTTTTAGACTGTGGCAGGATCTAAGAGGGGGAGAGAACATCACTAGACATGAAATCTGGAAAGGCCCTGAAACTTTGACCAAAACACTAGACAGAGTAAGGAAATGCCTCTTAACGTGTATTTCAACAGCCACAAACAAACCCAATGATGTGTGTGTATTCCATTGAAGTCAAAGAAAAGAGAAATTTGAAAAGTCTCTCACAATCAGCGGTTCTCAGCTGAGGTCCCTGCACCACCAGCAGCAGCAGCCGCATCACCTGGGAACCTTTTAGAAATACAAGTTCTCAGGCCCACCCTAGACCTCCTGATTCAGAACATCTGGGTAGAGGTCTCCAGCAATCTGACTTTTATCAAGCCCTCCAGGTGATCCTGCTGGATTCTACAGCTTGAGAACCCATATTCCAGATCGGGGGTCGGGAAGCATTTATTTCTGTAAAGAGCCAGATAGTGAATATTTTAGCAAAGAACTGGCTGTAAGGCCTCTTGTCAGGCATGCTCACTCTGCCGTGGTAGGCAAAAGCACATGTAGATAATATGTAAATGAATGAGTGTGACTGTGTTTCAGTGAAATTGTATTTACAAAAGCAGGGATTTAGTCCACAGGTTGTGGTGTGCAAATCCCTGTTCTAGATAATAACAACAGCTGCCACTTACTGAGTATCTCCTGTGGGGCTTTTTACGAATCATCCCATTCGTTTCCCCCAACATTCCATAAGGTAGGCGTTGCTGCTCCCATCTTATAGATAATGAAATGAGCTTCAAACTGTCCACAAAGCATACACTTAATAAGCCTAGAAATCAACCCTTATTTTACTGTAAAAGCCATGCTGTTTACTTTGATGCTTAAGTAAATGTTTAAACTAATTGTATTATACTCATTATTACTAATATTCAATAAATGCAACATGACTGACATTTTCTTCATCTGATGAGCTGACATTGTCAGTTTTTTTAAATGAATTTTTTTTTAATTTTTTAATTTTTTTGTTTATTTTTTTTATTATACTTTAAGTTCTAGGGTACATGTGCATAACGTGCAGGTTTGTTACATATGTATACTTGTGCCATGTTGGTGTGCTGCACCCATCAACTCGTCAGCACCCATCAACTCGTCATTTACATCAGGTATAACTCCCAATACAATCCCTCCCCCCTCCCCCCTCCCCATGATAGGCCCCGGTGTGTGATGTTCCCCTTCCCGAGTCCAAGTGATCTCATTGTTCAGTTCCCACTTATGAGTGAGAACATGCAGTGTTTGGTTTTCTGTTCTTGCGATAGTTTGCTGAGAATGATGGTTTCCAGCTGCACCCATGTTCCCACAAAGGACACAAACTCATCCTTTTTTATGGCTGCATAGTATTCCATGGTGTATATGTGCCACATTTTCTTAATCCAGTCTGTCACTGATGGACATTTGGGTTGATTCCAAGTCTTTGCTATTGTGAATAGTGCTGCAATGAACATACGTGTGCATGTGTCTTTATAGCAGCATGATTTATAATCCTTTGGGTATATACCCAGCAATGGGATGGCTGGGTCATATGGTACTTCTAGTTCTAGATCCTTGAGGAATCGCCATACTGTTTTCCATAATGGTTGAACTAGTTTACAATCCCACCAACAGTGTAAAAGTGTTCCTATTTCTCCACATCCTCTCCAGCACCTGTTGTTTCCTGACTTTTTAATGATTGCCATTCTAACTGGTGTGAGATGGTATCTCATTATGGTTTTGATTTGCATTTCTCTGATGGCGAGTGATGATGAGCATTTTTTCATGTGTCTGTTGGCTGTATGAATGTTCTCTTTTGAGAAATGTCTGTTCATATCCTTTGCCCACTTTTTGATGGGGTTGTTTGTTTTTTTCTTGTAAATTTGTTTGAGTTCTTTGTAGGTTCTGGATATTAGCCCTTTGTCAGATGAGTAGATTGCAAAAATTTTCTCCCATTCTGTAGGTTGCCTGTTCACTCTGATGGTAGTTTCTTTTGTTGTGCAGAAGCTCTTTAGTTTAATTAGATCCCATTTGTCAATTTTGGCTTTTGTTGCCATTGCTTTTGGTGTTTTAGACATGAAGTCCTTGCCCATGCCTATGTCCTGAATGGTATTACCTAGGTTTTCATCATTGTTTTTATTATTGTAAAAGAATATTCAAGAGCACTTTTCTCCCATTACTGGTTATGTCAGTCTCCCATCCCCATTTTCTTTGTAAGATGCTGAGTCTCCTAGCGGACAGTTGAGCTGACATCACCATATTGCTGCAAACCAAGGTGAGAGGATAGTAATGACAAGAGCAAGCCTCCACAGGCCTCAGGCTTCGGCTCTAGGAAGGCAATGGGGGTATTGGGCATCCAGAGCAGGACTCCTGAGGAAGGTTGGATAGGAAAATGCCAGCAGGAAACACCTGCTTCTCAGTGTTGTGTGTTGAGCTACCTGTGGAAGGTTGAGAGAGATAATTGCCTTCCCGGATTAGACCAAGCACATGCACTGTGAAGTGACTTATGATAATAAAGACTATTTGTTGTACACACCTTGTGGTCCACACATCACATTAAGTACCTGTATTAGTCTGTTCTTGCACTGCTATAAAGAAATACCTGAGACTGGGTAATTGGTAAAGAAAACAGGTTTAATTGGCTCACAGTTCCACAGGCTGAACAGGAAGCATAGTGGCATCTGCTTCTGGGGAGGCCTCAGGAAGCTTCCAATCATGGCAGAAGGTAAAGGGGAAGCAGGCATTTCCTACATGGCTGGAGCAGGAGGAAGAGGGAGAAGCAGGAGGTGCTACATACTTTTAAACAACCAGATCTCACTGAAACTGCTCACTATCATGAGAACAGCAAGGGGAAAATCCACCCCCTTTGATCCAATCACCTCCCACCAGGCTCCTCCTCCAACACTGGGGATTATACTTCAACATGAGATTTGAGCAGGGACACAAATCCAAACCATATCAGTGCCTTAGTCTATTCCTGTTGCTATAACAAAATAGCACAGATTGGAACATTTATGAACAATAGAACTGCATTTTCTCACAGTTCTAGAGGCTGGACAGTCCAAGATCAAGGCACTAGAATATTCAATCTGGTAAGGACTGCTCTTACTGCAGTATCTCACTTGAAGTGTCTCCATTTTTCATGAAAATACAGTGAGGAAATAATATCTCTCTTTTACAGATGAATAAACAAGATCACACATCTGGTGTGACCTCAGCTTGGGTTTGAGCTTGTATCTGACTTCAAAGCCAGTATTTTACCTATTCTATCATACCGCTTCCCCTAAGGACTACCAGCAGGTATAGGGTCAACCACTGGCCTTGGAAGGGCTTTGAAAAACCCAAGTGGCAGCTCCATTAAATCTCAGCAACTCAGCTGAAATACGTTTAAACCTGTCTATCTTAGAGGTCTTTATTCAAAGGTAAGAATCAGTATAAAGGAAATCAAGGCCGTGAGAAAACACAGACCGAGAATCCTATGAACTTTTTAGTGTGATCACAACAATGTCTTGTTGAGTAATTTTTTTATAGCACATAGGTGAAAAGCACACACATCTGGAGCCAGACTGTCTAGGTTTTTAACTTGAACAAGGTATTTTATCCCTCTACCACCATTTCCTCATCTGTAACATGTGGCTAATAATACTGTCTACCCCATAGGGAAGTTGTAAGGATTAAAGTATCACATAAGAAAAGATAAATGTTTGAGATGATGGATATGCTAATTACCCTGATATGATCACCGTACATTATATGTGTAACAGCATCACTGTGTACCCCATGAATATGTACAATTATTATTTCTTAACTAAAAAAGAAAATTAAAAACGGGCAAAGAGTTGAATAGACATTTCTCTAAAAAGGATCTACAAATGGCCAACAAACACATAAAAAGATGCTCAATGCCAATGAATTATCTATTTAAAAGTGATGGAAATGGTAAATTTTGTGTTGTACATATATTTTGTCACAAGAAAAATAACGCCCTTTGTTAAATTAAAAAAATATATATCACCTCTAAGGAGTGGGGCCGGGCCTGTCATACAGTGCATGCTCAGTCATTTTAACTGTTGCAGATGTAATTATTTCCATGACTCTATCTATACACTCCATCTCCATCTGAATGACGGACACTCATGACATTTACCATCTTGCAGTCTTCTGCTCCACATGAAAAGCAGTCTCTTTTCTTCCCTTTTCACATATCAGTGCCTCTGTCGATACCTAGAGTGTCAGTCTGCCTCTAAGTACCTGTGCTTTCTCTTCCCCCGCCTCTGCTCTCACCTTGTCTTTCATGCCTTGCCCAGCATCCACCACACTGCAGATGCTTGCGGAGGGTTTGTTAAACTTACACGGAACTTCTGCTATCAATGGTCTGTTAATGAAAAGGTAGCAAAAAGAACATTTCTTCTCCTGTATTGCGAAGAATCCTAGGATGTCCTATTTTTCTCCTTAATCTATAAACTGCTTGATTTACCTGGACATGGGAGGCACTCATTAAATGGTGACTGCCTCTGCTGCTCTTATAATTCTATCACTGCTCACTCCTTCTGTAGCAAATCTAAGCTAATATTTTTCTGTTAAACCTGAAAAATCTCACTGATTGCTATTATGGGTCACAAACATGATTTTGACTTGAGAAGTCAGTATCATTCTAACAGGAGGGCAAAGCACAAATCATGTAATACAAATAAAAGTATAATTTGGCATCGTCGGGTCACCTCTGATAGCCCCTTGGTTGACACCATGCTGGGGAATTAAATAATGGTTCCAGCAGGCCCTTCCTGAGTACAATAAACATAAACAACAGGTGTGCTGGTTAATTGTTTTCTCATCATGATGCATATTTCACACCCCATAACTCCCAAATACCAAAAGAATACATAAAATTAAATGATTCAAAGATTTAAAGGGTTTATGCTTTTGTGAGAGAGTGGGAATCCACGGAAATCTTTACAAGGAACCGTAACTATTTAATATAATAATTATTAATGTCCCTAAATATGTAATGCTTATTTTGGCTTTAAACGTTTGCACTCCAAAGATGATAACCACGGGAACAAGGTGTGTACACATTCATGGAGAGTAAAGCAGTTCATACATAGATTTTACAAAAGCAAAGGATTCGTTATCTCTTACCTCCTTTTAAATGAGCAATTGAAAACTCCACAGAAGTACAGCATCGTACAACAATGGCTTTCTGTTCTTTCCTTGCTGTTTCCAAACTAGCCTTTGCCCTTTGCAAGTGAGCACCGTAGCATGACTGCCTGGAAGGGACTGCATCAGTAATTACACTTGTCACCACTTAGTGTTCTCTTCGCTGCATACACTACACTATGCATTTCAAGCCAGATTAACCTAACTACAATTACGTTAAGTGATTTGTAGCACATAAGTATGTTGTGTAAGATATTTTGCTACCATCTGCTGTGGAAACAACAGTTGTGCCAGCAATAAATCCATATGGCTAGCTCCTCCCATCTCAGGGTAAGACCAGGGATAGTAGTTAAAATGGAATGTGAGCAACAGTGAAACATGAAATCACTAGTCAAGCAGTCGCCTCCTTTGCGCTGAATTCTACTAATGTTCTCTTTCCTCTCCCATCATATGACTTGCCCTCTGTTAAAATGGTTTGATATTGGTAGCTTTCAGTCCTTATGGAAAAGTCCCGTCCTATTGATTTTGCTGAGGATGTGAAATACTGTATTTAGAGATAAAAATCAGACACTCAGTGTAACCGAAGAGGCCATTAATGTTTTAACTCTTAGTCACCTCCCTTCCCACTCCAGATTTTTGTCTTCCTCTGAAGAGTGGAGATGTGAACTATATCATTAACAAGGCTGGTCATAAACTATGCCATCCCTCATTATCATGCATTAAATTTTTGTGGATGGTCATCCTGGAAGTTCATATTAAATTTGGTGGCTTACCTTGAACACGCTATGTTTCATTAGCCACTCACCTATGTAGAGACACAGGAGAGGGAGATCATTTGTCTGTGTCCTGTGAGCAGTACAAGGACAGCTGTGTAACATTATGAATTAAAGTCCACTTAACTGCTCTTGAAGTAGAGAAAGTTGGCTTCAGGATATTGTCCCACTGAGATCAATGTTGGTTTTCAGGGATCTCTAATACTGTCTGAAACTGAAACTAGTTTTGCCTCTCAAACTTGTTCTTATGGCTGCTGACATTTCAAGTTGACTCACTGAATCAGTTAGGATAATATAGGTCATGCTATGGTAACAGCCATACAATTTCCATGGCTTCAAATACAAAAGTCTATTTCTTTCTCATGCCACATGTCTTTTATGAGTCATCAGGCTTGTTGTCCACATGTTAAACACTCAGGAGACCTTGCTGATAGACCAGCCACCATCTCAAACATTGCCAGTCACTAGGCCAGCAAGGTGAAAGCTCTGAGGGGTTCTCACATCAGTATTTAAAATGCTCTTGTTTGAAGGATTCCATCCACAATTCATTAGCCAGAACTAGTCACAGGGCCCCACCCAACCACAAAGGGGTCAGGAAGCACAACTGGACATACTCCCAGAAGGAAAGAGAGCTAGATTTATGTGCTAGGCAGCACTTGTGAACACCATACTCAATCAATATTCTTCTCCCTTCTTTCTTCTACTTCAGAGATTAGAAAGCCAAATATGCTATTTCTCAGCCTCCTTTTCTCCTAGTTCTGGCCTATGAGACCTAAAAGGAAATCTGCCATAGAGATTTATGACAAAGCTTACGTTACCTGATAAAGGAGGGACAGATACGGCTCTAGATGTTCTTCATCCCCTCTTAACCCTTCTCTCTATCTGGAGGGTGGAAGCAATGCCAGGATGTGCAGCAGCCATCTTGGCATGAGCCCCCAGTAAAAGATGGCAGAGCAGAGCAGAAAGGTGGGAAGAGTTAATTCCTTGACAACATCAATGAACTCTTACACAAGCCCTGGACCGCCTACCTCTGGACATTTGGCTATGTAAGAAATATAAATCCCTATAAGCTAAAGTGACTGTTGGGTGAAGCTTTCTGTTTCTTTGCAGCTGAATGAAATCCTGAGATATTCCTTATTTATTCTGAACTTCAAGAGGAAAACATTCCCATCCAAAAAGATGTATTACCCACAGTCACCCCATTACATTTGGGAGCTCCAGTGTTAGGTGCATATATGTTTAGGATCCTGATATTTTCCTGTTGGATTATTCCTTTTATCATTGTATAATGTCCCTCTTTGTCTTTTTTACTGTTGTTGCTTTAAAGTATGTTTTGTCTGATATAAGAATAGCTACTCCTGCTTGCTTTTGGTTTCCATTTGCATAGACTATCTTTTTCCACCCCTATCCCTTAGGTTTACGTGAGTCCTTATGTGTTAGGTAGGTCTCTCAAAGACAGCAGATATATGGTTGATGGATTTTTATCCATTTTGCCATTCTGTATCTTTTAAGTGGAGCATTTAGGCTATTTACATTCAATATTAGTATTGAGATGTGAAGTATTGTTCTATTCATCATGTTAGTTGTTGCCTTAATACCTTGGGGTGTTTTTTTTTCCATTGTGTTCTTGTTTTATAGGCCCTGTGAGATTTATGCTTTAAGGGAGTTCTATTGTGGCATTGTCTGAGGTTTTGTTTCAAGATTTTAAACTCCTTTTAGCATTTTATGTAGTGCTAACTGAGTTGTGGTGAATTCTCTCAGTATTTGTTTATCTGAAAAAGACTTTATCTCTCCTTCCTTTATGAAGCTTAGTTTCACTGAATACACATTCCTTGGCTGACAATTATTTTGCTTCAGGAGGCTGAAGATTGGACCCCAATCCCTTCTGGCTTATAAGATTTCTGCTGAGAAGTCTGCTGTTAATCTGATAGGCTTTCATGTGTAGGTTATCTTATGGTTTTGTCTCAACAGCTCTTAAAATACTTTCCTTTGTTTTGACTTTAGATAACCTGATGACTATGTGCCTCGGTGATGATCTTTTTGCAATGAATTTCCCCAGGTGTTATTTGAGCTTCTTCTGTTTGGATGTCTAGATCTCTAGCAAGGCCAGGGAAGTCTTCCTCAATTATTCCCACAAATAAGTTTTCCAAGCTTTTAGATTTCTCTTCCTCAGGAACATCAATTATTCTTAGGTTTGGCCGTTTAACAAAATCACAAATTTCTTGGAGGCTTTGTTCATTTTTTTAAATTATTTTTTCTTTGCCTTTGTCTTATTGGGTTAATTCAAAAGCCTTGACTTCAAGCTCTGAAGCTCTTTCTTCTACTTATCTTAGTCTACTGTTGAAACTTTCCACTGCATTTTGCATTTCTCTAAGTATGTCTTTCATTTCCAGAAGTTATGATTGTTTTTCCTTTATGATATCTGTTTCTCTGGATATTTTCTTATCCATATCCCATATTTTTTTATTTCTTTAAGTTGATTTTCACCTTTATGTTTTATCTCCTTGAGTAGCTTAATAATCAACCTTCTGAATTCTTTATCTGGCAATTTAGAGATTTCTTCTTAGTTTGGATCCATTGCTGGGGAACTGGTGTGATCTTTTGGGCATGTTATAGAACCCTGTTTTGTCATATTACCAGAATTACTTTTCTGATTCTTTCTTATTTGGGTAGACTAATTCAATAGAGAGGTCAAACCTGCTGGCCAAGCCTGTTCAGATTCTCTTGTCCCACGGAGTGCTCCCTTGATGTGCTCTCCCCTTGCCCCTGGGAATGGGGCTTCCTGAGAGCAGGACTGCAGTGGTTGTTATTGCTCTTCTGGGCCTATCCACACAGTGGGGCTACCAGGCTCCAGGCTGGTGCTATGGAATGTCTCCAAAAAGTCCTGTGATGTGGTCCATCTTCAGGTCTCCCAGCCTTGGAAACCAGGACCTGCCCTGGTAGAGGTGGCAGGGGAGGGGAGTGGACTCTGTAAGTGTCGTTGGTTATACATATGTTTAATGTGCTGTCTTTCTCGGATGCTGGTTACACTAGCTGTGAAGTTGTCACATAGACACCCTCAGGACCTCTGGTTAGCCAAGATGTTGCATGCAGTGGAATCAAGTGTTGTCTTCTCCTTCCTGGGATCAAGGTTATTCTGTCCTGAGTTGCTGTAATAGCCTGAGTTGATTGGCCTCCAGCCAGGAGGTGGCACTTTCAAGAGAACAGCAGCCGAGATAGTAGTAGGGGGCTCTAAGCTTGCCCTAAGATGCCCAGAGTAAGTATTTTGCTTTTTCAGGTAATGGGTGGGGCCATAAAGCTCCCAAGAGTCTCTATGTTTTGTGTTCACTACCAGGGCAGGTAAGGAAATACTATCCAGTCAGGGCAGGGTTAGGCACATGTGGGCTCAGACTCTTCTTGGGTGGAGCTTGCCACGGCCACTGTGGGGGATTGGGGAGTGAGTCTCAGGTCAACAGGGTTATGTTCCAGAGGGGATGCTGGCTGCCTCTGCTCTGTTATATAGTTCACCAGGGAAGTGGGGAAAAGTCTCACCCAGCTCCCAGGCAGTTGGTAAGGTGGGTCTCACTCCTCCAGTTCCCCACTCAGACTTTGCCCTAGACTATGAGCTACCCATGTGAGAAAGCAAGCATGGCTTTCAGACCTCTCCCTGCCCTGTCTGCCCACTCTGTCCGCAGTAGCTCCCTCGCTGGCTCACTCATATCCACAACAGCTCCTGCTGGTCTCCTGAACTCCACTCAAGAGAATTTGTGCCCAATTGAAACCATTACCAATTTCAGTTGAGAGTTTCCTTTGTCCAGCAACCCCTTCCCAATTCCTCTGGTTGTCTTTCTGGAGGGCCCCTGTGAGGTATAATCAGGGATGGCTTCCTGGGGCTCAAGCTAGAAGCTGGGAGTGTGTTCAAGGCACTTCCCACTGCTACTTGTACTTCTATTTTTCTCGCAACTCCCTAAACTCGTTTCATCCCTAGGTAAGGTTAAATCCTTCTCCCATGAGTGATCTGGAGTTTTCAGATTCCCCATTGGGGATGTGTGTTCAGAGGTAGTTTTTCCCCCCACCACACACTTTGGGAACTCAGTTTTTCACCTGTTTCATGGAATTTGCAGTGGAATGCTGCTTCTTTCAAGGGATCTGTGAATTCTTTTGGTTTTCCTGGTATGTTTCATGGTGGTTCTTGGAGCAAAAGATCATGGTGGGAGTCCACACACTGTTCTGTTCATCCATTTTGGAGCTCCACATTCACCCTGCCTCCTCTCCACCATCTCACTTACCCCAATACAATTAAAATGTGGTCCAGAGATTTTTAATACATGACCCTGTTTCAGACTGTATTTGCCACTTGGTCCTGCTGGCTGACATTTTATGTTGCCTCACTTTATCATGCAGGATAAGCCCAAGTTATGATGCAGTAACAACCCCCAAAATCTTTATGACCACCTGTCTCTGGACTTCTAGCTTAAGGAAAATAAACCCTTGTATGTTTATGCCACCAAAATATTTTCTTCTATCCCCGAAAGCTAGGTGTAATCCTGATTGACAGCAGCCCGTCTTGCTTATTCTTGAATTTAAAAAGAAAACTTCCCATTTAAAAGAATGTGTTACCCACAATCCATGAATGTTTTCAGGTTTTCTTACAAAGGGCTATGCAGAGAGGAAAATCTGTGTAATATTCTCTAAAGGATTCTCAATGTATTTCCAATGATCAGCTTTACCTATATTAAAAAAAAAAAAAAAAAAAAAAACCTTACTAAAAATACCTGCTATCCCATTTCTGTGTCCTCTTTCAAAATTGAAAAACTTTCCCCATGTTTTAATAAAATATAAAGCCTTCATTCTCTGATTTTAAAAAATTAAGTCTGGTTTTCAGGTTTTTGTGGGGAACACCTGGGACACCTATAGCATAACATTTGTTGGGAATAAGATGAAGGAAGGGAAGAGAATATCCTGTGGTTCTGAAAACTTTATAAAAGCCTTGAAACCATCTATGAGAATACCTCTCTACACTGAGAGTTTTACAGAAGCAGCTCAAATCTTTCAAGATGCAAAACGCTTTAAAACAGATGGGAGCTTGTTCAGCATCAACCTTGACAAATTCAGGTTTTGTCATGTGAATGAATGAATGCTTCCACTCTTGAGAATTCTGGACCTTGAACATCCAAATTGAAGTAGGGTGGCAGAAAATTATCTTTGTCTTTTTCTCTCTCCTTCCACTTTCCGTCCCATCCTCATTCCCTCTTTAAATTTTTAACAGATTAAGTGAATGACTTCAACCAAAAAAAAAAAAAAATCGAATGAAAAAGCCTCTTCAGAAACACTGTGGAATTTCTCACTCATCCCCATCTGCGCTCCCTAGAAGGGCAGCTCTTTGCTTTATGACCGTGTATTGATCTCTAATATCTTTCTTGAGCCTTGTTTCTTCTTTGCCTCCTACAGGCAAAGGGTGAGAGTTAGATAATAGTATTAATTTTCCAGACATCTGCACATGTTTTAATGGCCTTTTGAAGTTTGAAAATAGTTTCTCTTGAGCTCACCACAGGGCTAAAATGCCATTAAGGTCTAGATTGCAACAATACATAACAATCATAGCTGTAGTGCTCTGCTTGGCAATGAAAAGGAAGCTAATTTATTTTAGTGGAGATCTGAATTAACGTAAGTTCTTTAGCCAACCAGGGCCAGTGACTCCAGGTTCTAGAGGTAAATGGCAGAACTCAGGATCCCTGAAATTCACCCATTCCTGTTCACACATGTGGGAAGTCAGAGCCACAACAGGAAGGCTCCATGCCACATGCAACGTGAGACAGAGGATTGGGGAGCAGTGAGGTTTATAACCAAGTTTTAACCATAGACCATTTTTTTCAGATCAAGGAAGCCTATGGTCCCCTTCTCAGAATAATGCTTTTAATGCATAAAAGACAAGATTATAAAGAAAGCCAATTGCATTGAAGTACAGTTGCCAAAATATTGGAAAAACATATATGACATGGTAATACATGTGCTTCCTTTCTAAAGCATGAAATAGCAAGCACAAGATGCAAGTTTAACATGATTTTTAAATAGTGATGCACATACACAGCATTTAGGGATATTTTCAACAACTATAATATGATAAAATGTCTGTAATTTCTGTTGGAGACAAAGTCACAAGTTTATAGCACTGTAGTTTGATGCCTCCATTCATAACTGAAGGAAATACTGAATTTTGGTTTAAGTTTGATGAAACTAAAGATGCATTTTTTTCCCCTCCAAGTTTATAAATGTCTTGAATTTGGGCGGACGCAGTGGCTCACACCTGTAATCCCAGCACTTTGAGAGGCTGAGGCAGGCGGATCACAAAGTCAGCAGATCGAGAACATCCTGGCTAACATGGTGAAACCCCATCTCTACTAAAAATACAAAAAATTAGCTGGGCGTGGTGGTGGGCGCTTGTAGTCCCAGCTGCTTGGGAGGCTGAGGCAGGAGAATGGCCTGAACCTGGGAGGCAGAGTTTGCAGTGAGCCAAGATTGCACCACTACACTCCAGCCTGGGCAACAGAGCAAGACTCCATCTCAAAAGAAAAAAAAAAAAATTAATGTATTGAATTCTAGGTCATACTCTGTCGCCCAGGCTGGAGTGTATGGCACAATCTCGGCTCGCTGCAACCACCACCTCCTGGGTTCAAGTGATCCTCCCACCTCGGCCTCCCCGGTAGCTGGGACTACAGGTGCACACCACCACGCCCAGCTAGTTTTTGTGTTTTGTTTTTGTTTTTATGGTGGAAATGGGATTTCACCATGTTGGCCAGGCTGGTCTCAAACCCCTGACCTCAGTTAATCTGCCTGCCTTGGCCTTCCAAAGTGCTGGAATTATAGGCACGAGCCACTGCGCCCGGCCCTATTCATGGATTCCTGAGGTCTCATGTCGGAAACTCCTGAGAATCTTCTTTATTCATGTCCTAGAAATTGTAAGTCTGTAGAGACAGGGCAATTGCTTAGATTATTCTTCCTAAACAGAATGTAACATTAGGTCTGGGTATGGTGTCATGCCGGTAATCCTAACACTTTGGGATTCAAGGCATCCACGCTGCCGAGGCAGGTGGATCACTTGAGCCCAGTAGTTGGAAACCAGCCTGGGCAACATGGCAAAACCCCACCTTTACAAAAAATACAAAAATTAACCAGACATGGTGGCATGTGCCTGTAGTCCCAACTACTCAGAAGGATGAGGCATGGGGATTGTTTGAGCTAGAGAGGTGGAGGCCGCAGTGAGCCATGATCGTGCCACTGCACTCCAGTCTGGGCAACGGGGTGAGACACTGTCTTAAAAAAAAAAAAAAGAAAGAAAAAGAAAAAGAATTTAACATTAACCTTTAGAAAATATTTGGATAAATTTGCTTTATATTTGATGTCACTCCCAAGCATTTCTTAGTGAAGCATACACTCTGAGTTGTCTTCCTAAGAGTAGGGGTGGGTTCTGTGGACACAAACCACACTGGTATTTTCTTGGCCATCATACGGTCAGTTGTGGGTGAAGCAGCATTGGAGGCTTTGTTACTCCTGGCCAGGTGCTGGGAACCCTCCCAGAGGCACTGACATTATCCCCTGCTTATCCAGTTGGCCAAGGTTAATCTGACATCTGAAGCTCTCTGAAAGGAAAGGAAAAACAGTTTCCAGGAGAATTGTGAGTTGCTCTTAGAATTCACCATTGGTCTCTCATGGAGCACAGTGTTAAGGGACAATAAGTTCAAATTAACCTCTTTACACACAAAAACATCAGGGAATTTCTTAAGATTTGAGAAAAGTGAGATTTAAAACCAGGAATTTTTTTATTATTATTTCTTATAACATACTAGAGGAATTAATTTAGCTTGTCCCATTACATAGTGATAAACCAGCATCTGATAGCAGCAGCCTGTGTGATAAAATGATTATGGCAGCAGTGAGAAAGAATCTAATAAGGAAATTGATCTGTAGATTCCAATTTTGTAAGAGCCAACATCGATCAACATAAATGTCAATAATGAGATCATATTGAGAACTGCCTGATTCCTTCAGATGATTCTGGAGTCTAGTGACAGATTCAAGAAGTAAATGTGAAAAGGAATTTAAAACTCCCACAGTCACTCCATGGACCAACAGCAGGCTACATGGTACTTTGGTGCCATGTGGCATAGTCTATCTTGGTCCTGGGTAAAATGAGTAAGAAAGAAGTTGTTTAAGGATTTTCATATTGTAAGATATGTGCTGCCGATACCACGCGGTGACAGTATAATAACAGTTGTAATTATACTTAGTAATTATAGACATTTGCAGTTCAAGGAAGGGAATAGGAGAAATGTAATGCTGCTCTTTATTTGTATCTTTGAGAGGTCATGTCTAGATAGTGCTGTGGCAAAGGAAACTGTCAGTTCCTGGAGATTGATCAGGAAGGATTATATGGAGTAGAATTCTCAAGTCTTCATTTGCCATTTTATACACCTTCATTGATTGTCTGCCCAGACATTTTACTAAGAGCTGGTCCATAGCTCTGTGTCATATGAGGGACCATGGGTAGTAACAGGACAAGTGTCATTTAGCTTCAAGATCAGGAAAACTGAGGAGTGTTCAGGCAAGTGAGGCAGGGCAGAAATGTCAGGTGGGTGAAGAGAGGGAAGAATATGAAGACACTAGCTCTGCTCACCATCACAGGAGGCCATCTTGTAAGGGAGCCAGTGTTCCACCTCAGCAGGGAAGTCCTCCCGTACTTCCGTCAAGGGAGCAGTGCCTTTCAGGGCATGGACAGCCCTCCTGCGGAGACAGGAAAGGAAATCCATTGAAACAAGCAGGGGCTTCCAGCAAGCTGCTTCCGACATTCTGACTGTAAAGCAACTGTGACTCAGCATTGTCAAAATGAGCCTCCTGGAGTCTTTACCTATCCCCTCTTCCCCTTGCTACTTGTGTTTGTTCTACCTCAGCTGAACACTCTGCTGTTGACTTTGCACTTTCTTTAGCTTGCTGCCAAAAAGGTGATTCTTCAGTGGAGGTGATTCTCTGAGCCCCACAAATTGTGCCCCAGGCCCTAAAAACAGCTAACAGTCTTCAAGCATTTAATTAAACCCTCACCACAACCTTGTGAATCCAAGAGCTCCATCTCTTAAATTTGAAATCGCCAGTAGGCCCCTGTGAGCTAGTATTGGTATTTTGTCCCTAAAGGAAATGGAGGCTCAAAAGATGAAGTGGCTTGCCCTAGTCACACGAAGCCAGGATTTAAACCCAAGATTGTGATGACACCTGTGGTCACCTGCTTTCCTGCTTCCCTGGTTATGGATATAGCCATGGAGAGGGAAGCTCATTCATGAGGCTGAACTCAGGTTTTCTCCTGCATGTTGAAAAGCTAGTTGTGTAGTTATTATCCTCTTTGTTTTAAATATGTCGGCTCTAATGGAGAATTTTGGTCTATTGAGTTCCAGTCAATTGGGGTATTTTGATAAGGCAGTTAACATTAGCCACAGTGTGTGGACCTGGGCTTTGCTCCAGCATAGAGCTTGATGATGCACTGGGCTTGGTGACGTCTTCTGTGACTCAACCATTGGCTTTTTGAATAACTGATTCACATGTTACACAATGACTAAATTTTTGTGCATTCAAGTTTAAGGGCATCTGATTTCCTTAGTTTTCTACCACTAGGAAAGGGTTTATGAAATAAATTTACCATCCCACACGAAATAGCTAAAGAAAACAGTATAGATTTATATGTAATAAATGTTTTTAAACCCCTGGAATTATTAACATGGGGCATTTAAGGAGAAATATTTGTAGTCTCCAACCCACAGTCTAAGAAAAAAATTGTTGTCTTTAAAATCGGCTGAATACTAACAAGTGTTCAAAGCAAACCCTTAATTTTACCATAATAATTACTCTTGGGAATCTGAACTTCCCCATAGTTTCTCAAATGAGTCTAAGAGCAGCTTCTTCTCTCTATAATGCTCATTTCTTTGTAATAGTTATTTATAGATCCATAACCAATTTCTCTGAAAAATAAGAACTCATTTTTGGTATTCTCTGAGGTTGCAAATACCGCACATGGTATATAATATGAAAGGAAAGCTCAGAGAAAGATAACTTTGCATCTTGAAAAAAGTTTCCATCAAAGTCGTTTATGAAAATTAATAAATCTTTAGGGATTTAAGAAGACAGAATAATTTTAGGATTATGGTAACTATGGACTGTCTCAGAAGAAAATAGAGAGATTATGTTATTTATATTTATGCATCGAATATCTGCTTAATACTTCACAATTTCCACCCTAGGAGATTAGGAATTTCTCTTCGCCTTCTTTCTGGGTGCCTGCTTCACAGATTCACATTGTTTACCCAACTTCAGACATGCTTGATTAGAACAGAGTGTTGCCTGTCTGTAGAGTCTGAAGCAAAAACAATGGAAACATTGTTTTATGTCTTGGGGAAGATATGCGTTTTTAGTGAAATTTCTGATGCAGTTGTAACTTCCTAATCTGTCATACAAATGTTTGCAATGTCATAGCCTTGCACTTTTCTCTGAGATGTTACAATCCCATCTTTAGTCAACTCAGAGGATTTGCTGGGGAAATCGATGAGTAGTTTTGAGTTGAGTGGATCACTTCTATCTCAGATTCTGTTTTCAGAAGCTTCCCCTAATATGCCTGAAAAAGAAATCTGCAAAATTGAAGTTTAAATATAGGATATATTTAACAAACTAATAGAAAAATAAAAATAAATCCACTTGACTTGATGAATCCTGCGTATTAGCTGGAAACTGCCATTTGCCAAGAAATGATTTAGCTTAGTGAAATGTATTTTGCAGCTAATCCTTTAATGTCTGTTTTACATATTATCCTTCCCACTGTTAATATTGAACAATGTTGTAAGCTAGTAATTTTATGCCCTATATTTCAAATTGCTATTAGGAAGCCACATAAATAGCAATTTTCAACTGCTCGTTTATAATACCACAAGGCGTTTCTTACCATGGGGTAAAGTAACAGTGGATTTAAAAAACTACTTTGGAGATAAAGCTACAGGGAAACCATGATGCGGATCTGTAGCAACAAAGCCTATAAGGCAAACTGAAGTAATAAGTTGGAAACCCTGATAATGCACAACTTAGTATTAACTATCAAGGGAAGTGAGACGATGGGCTTTCATTGAACATTCAGCCAGAGATTGCATTTATGTAATATATCTTCACAAATGTTTTAAAATGAATGGGACTCCAGCAACATGTCCTATTAAAACCAGGACGTTGAGCTGTAAAATGCAGATGAGTGCACATCACGAAAGTCACTTTTTCATCACCACTCTCATCTCTTTATTCTCCCAGCCCCCATGCAGCGGAATAGTGTGAGAGTCAATATTGCAGGCTGTGAAGGTCCCAGTGATTATGTAATCTCTCAAACTCTGAATTTCATTTGTTCTAATCTTTCCTTTAATAATGTAAGTAAGCACCCATCTTATAAATAATTCTACATAATTTTTTTTTTTTTTGGTTTTCCAAAACACTGATACGGCATTTTCCCTTCTTTGGAGGTTATCTTCCAAAGTGGAGTGATAATCGTTCGATTTTAATGTCTCCTCATTGTAGTTGCAAGAGCAGGGCCCACGTACAGTTTCTTGCTGACCATCTGGATAACATATGGAACCATTTGGTTTTCGCAGGAGGAGTCACTGCCTGTCTTCAGGATTGCCAGTTATGGATCTCTGGAGTGCTAGTGGCTCTTTTCTAGCATGCAGCATAATTGAGGGCCCTGGACTGACCCCCTACCTCCCCAGCCACCCCTTTTAGGAGGAAGCATACCGAGAAGGCATCAAAGCCGTGTGAATGTCCACTGTGTCTACATTTCCTCCCAGAGACCCATCTGCAGTCTCTTCTTCTAGACCTTTCCTTTCTGTGCATAGATAAGAGTAATGGAGGCCCACAGCCAAGGCCAGCATTGGGAAAAGTATGGGGTAGACAAAGGAGTAGAGGAAAGCATGTATTTTGGAGAAAGTGATGGAATCAGATCCTAACTCAGCTACTTACTTGCTCACTGTGTGACTTGACCCAGGTTCCTGATTGCTGAGACATGTCTCTCAACATTCCCTTCTTGAACTTGCCTCTGTGGTCTTGCTGAACTTTTGCAGAAAATATCACATTCTCTCTCTTCTCTGGACCTTTTCATATGCTCTTCTCAGAAAGACCTTTCTTTCTTTTTTGACCCCTGCTTTGGCCTGAATGTTTGTATCTTCCCCCAAATTCATATGTTGAAATCTTAACCCCCAAGGTGATGGCATTAGGAGGCAGGGACTTTGGGAAGCTATTAGGTCACGAGCATGAGAGCTCTTATGAATGGGACAGTGCCCTTATAAAAGAGTCCTCAGAAAGCTGCCTTGTCCTTTCTACCACATGAGGATACAGTGAGAATACGCCATCTATGAACCAGGAGATAGGCCTTCCTCAGACACTGGATCTGCTGGCACCTTGATCTTGGACTTCACAGCCTCCAAAACTGCAAGAAATACATTTCTATTGCTTATGAGCCACCCATTTTGTGGTATTTTGTTTTATCGATTGAAAAGACTAAGACAGCCCCCTCTCCTGAGTAATCATTTCTCCATAACATCTCTTAGCTGTGCTAAGACTTAGCTACAGCTTCCCTGGGAGAACCCCCAGAGCCCCTCTGCTGAGGGTTCCCACGGCACACTATGTTGCAGGTGCCTGCTCAGCCTGTCCCATGAGCACCTTGATGCAGGGAGTGTGCTTGTTCGTCATTGTACCCCAACATTCAAACATGGATAAGACAATATAGTGGCAGAGAATGAGGTGCCATAGGGGCAGCCCTTAAGTTCATGTCCAGGTTCAAATCATTGACTTGATAGTTACTTAGCTCCTCTTGTCCCTCAGTTTTCTCATTTGAAAAATGGAGTTGATAAGAGTTTCTACCTCATAAAGTGACCATAAGGATTAAATAAGGAAAAATAATGCATATCACCTTCATCACAGTGGACGGGAGGCAGGACTAGACTGCAGCTCCAGACAGAGCAGCATGTGGAGGCTCACATTATGAATTTTAGCCCCAGATCGACTGCAAGAACAAACCGAGAGGACTCACAGACCCTGCAAAGGAAGCGACTGCTCCTGCAGAACCCAGGAGATGCCCCAAATACTGTGAGTGTCCCAACTGCGGAAGTGGGAAAGGGAGACCCTCCTCTCCCAAACACACACCCCACTGGAGAAGCCGAAGGTCTGTTTGTGGGAGAAGTTTCTGACCTTAGCTGGAGCTGAGTCAGTTTAGAGAGCTGAGTGGAATACAGGAGTAGAAGAAGCAGCAGAAAGGCTCTGGGAGCTTGCTGTGTCCCCTAACAGCCCATTTCTGCATGGCACCACAGGGATCCATCAGGAGGGTGGCCAGAGGAGCTGGGGGTGAAACTCCACAGGAAGAAGGAAATCTGTAGCTGAACTTTGTAACAATTTAAACAGGGCCAGACACCTCCTGGCCAGAACTCAGAGGAGGGCGCAAATCTGGTGTGCAGGGGAAGAACCAAGCCTTTTTTCTTTCTCAGCTGGGAGGTGGGTAGCCTGGGGCAAGTTTTCAAGCCTGTCTCACCTTCCGCCTGGAAACAGACTCAGGGCTGTTGAAGGGGAGGGGGGCAGGGTGGGAGGGAGCATGGTAAGAGTGAGACTGGCCCTTTGGTTTGCATGGGAGCTGGGTGAGACCTATGACTGCCAGCTTTCCCCCACTTCCCTGACAACTTGCATGACTCAGCAGGGGCAGCCATAATCCTCCTAGGCACACAACTCCAGTGACCTGGGAATCTCTCCCCCATCCCCTACAGCAGCGGCAGCAAGATGCATCCAAGGAGAATCTGAGCTCAGATGTGCCTAGCCCCACTCCCACCTGATGGTCCTTCCCTATCCACCCTGGTAGCAGAAGACAGAGGGCACATAATCTTGGGAGTTCTAGGTCCCCGTCCACCATTGGTCCCTTTCCACACTAATACAGCTGATGCTTTCTGGAAAGTGCCACCTCCTAGCAGGAGGCCAACCAACATAAAAATCGAGCATTAAACCACCAAAGCTAAGGACCCTCATGAAGTCCACTGCACTCTCCTGCTGCCTCCACCAGAACAGGTGCTGGTATCCACAGCTGAGAGACCCATAGACATTTCACTTACAGGACTCTGTGCAGACAACCCCCAGTACCCCGCTGGAGCCAGGTAGACTCATTGGGTGGCTAGACCTGGAAGAGAGACAGTAATTACTGCAGTTCACTGCAGTTTGGCTTACAGGAAGCCACATCCATAGGAAAAGTGGGAGAGCACTACATCAAGGGAATACCCATGGGACAAAAGAATCTGAACAACAGCCTTCAGCCCTAGACCTTCCCTCTGACAGAGCCTACCCAAATGAGAAGGAACCAGAAAACCAACCCTGCTAATATGACAAAACAAGGCTCTTTAACACCCCCCACCCCCGCAAAAAAAAAAATCGCATTAGTATACCAGCAATGGATCCAAACCAAGAAGAAATCCCTGATTTACCTGAAAAAGAATTTAGGAGGTTAGTTATTAAGCTAATCAGGGAGGGACCAGAGAAGGCAAAGCCTAATGCAAGGAAATCCAAAAATGAATACAAGAAGCGAAGGGAGAAATATTCAAGGAAATAGATAGCTTAAAAAACAATCAAAAATTCAGGAAGCTTTGGAAACACTTTTAGAAATACAAAATGCTCGGAAAGTCTTAGCAATAGAATTGAAAAATTAGAAAAAAGAAATTCAGAGCTTGAGGACAAAGTCTTCAAATTAACTGAATCCAACAAAGACAATGAAAAAAAAGAATAAGAAAATATGAACAAAGCTTCCAAGAAGTCTGGGATTACATTAAACAACCAAACATAAGAATAATCGGTGTTCCTGAGGAAGAAGAGAATTCTAAGAGGTTGGAAACATATTTGGGGGAATAATCCAGGAAAACTTCCCCGGCCTCACTAGAGACCTAGACATCCAAATACAAGAAGCACAAAGAACACCTGTGAAATTCATCACACAGTGATCTTTGCCTAGGCACATTGTCATCAGGCTGTGCAAAGTTAAGATGAAGAAAAGAATCTTAAGAGCTCTGAGACAGAGGCACCAGGTAACCTATATAGGGAAACCTATGAGATTAACAGCAGACTTCTCAGCAGAAACCCTACAAGCTAGAAGGGATTGGGGCCCTATCTTCAGCCTCTTCAAACAAAATTTCCAGCCAAGAATTTTGTATACAGTGAAACTAAGCATCATGGATGAAGGAAAGATATAATATTTTTCAGACAAACAAATGCTGAGATAATTTGCCATCACCAAGCCACCACTATAAGAGCTGCTAAAAAGAGCTCTAAATCTTGAAACAAATCCTGGAAACGCATCAAAACAGAACCTCTTTAAAGCATAAATCACACAGGACTTATAAAACAAAATACAAGTTAAAAAGCAAAAACAACAAACAAAAAAAAACAAGTACACAGGCAACAACGAGCCCAGTGAATGCAATGGTACCTCACATTTCAATACTAACATTGAATGTAAATGGCCTAAATGCTCCACTTAAAAGATAGAGAACCACAGAATGGATAAGAACTCACCAACCAACCATCTGCTGCCTTCAGGAGACTCACCTAATGCATAAGAACTCACATAAACTTAAAGGGATAGAAAAGGGCATTTCATCCAAATGGACACCAAAAGTGAGCAGCAGTAGCTATTATTAGATCAGGCAAAACAACTGCTTTAAAGCAACAGCAGTTAAAAGAGACAGAGACATTATATAATGGTAAAGACCTTGTCCAACAGGAAAATATCACAATCCTAAACATATATGCACGTAACACTGGAGCTCCCAAATTCATAAAACAATTACTAATAGACCTAAGAAATGAGATAGACAGCAACTCAATAATATTGGGGGACTTCAATACTCCACTGACAGCACTAGACAGGTCATCAAGACAGAAAGTCAACAAAGGAACAATGGATATAAACTATACCTTGGAATAAATGGACTTAACAGATTTATACAGAACATTTCATTCAACAACCACAGAATACACGTTCTATTCAATAGTGCGTGAAACTTTCTCCAAGATAGACCACATGATAGGCCATAAAACGAGTCTCAATAAATTTAAGAAAATTGAAATTGTATCAGGCACTCTCTCAGACCACAGTGGAATAAAACTGGAAATCAACTCCAAAAGGAACCTACAAAACCATGCAAATACACAGAAATGGTATAGCCTGCTCCTGAATGAGCATTGGGTCAAAAACGAAATCAAGATGGAAATAAAAAATTCTTTGAACTGAATGACGATAATGACAAAATCTATCAAAACCTTGGGGATACAGCAAAGGCAGTGCTAAGAGGAAATTTCATAGCCCTAAATGCCTACATCAAAAAGACTGAAAGAACACAAACTGATACTCTAAGGTCACACCTCAAGGAACTAGAGAAACAAGAACAAATCAAACTCAAACTCAGCAGTAAAAAGGAAATAACCAAGATCAGAGCAGAACTAAATGAAATTGAAACAAAAAAATACAAAAGATAAAAAGATAAATGAAACAAAAAACTGGTTCTTTGAAAAGATAAATAAAATTGATAGACCATTAGCAAGATTACCAAGAAAAGAAGAGAGAAAATCCAGATAACCTCACTAAGAAACAAAACAGGAGACGTTACAACTGACACTACTGAAATACAAAAGATCAGTGAAGGCTACTATGAACACCTTTATGCACATAAACTAGAAAACCTAAAAGAGATGGATAAATTCTTGGAAAAATACATCCCTCTTAGCTTAAACCAGAAAGAACTGGATACCCTGAACAGACCATTAACAAGCAGTGAGATTGAAGTGGTAATTTAAAAATTACCAACAACAAAAATAGTTCAGGACCAGGTGGATTCACAGCAGAATTCTAATTGACATTCAAAGAATTGGTGCCAATCCTTTTGACACTATTCCACAAGAAACAGAAAGAAGGAACCTTTCCTAATTCGTTATATGAAGCCAGCATCACCCTAATACCAAAACCAGGAAAGGATATAACCAAAAAAGAAAACTACAGACCAATATCCTTGATGAACATAGATATGCTAAAATTTTTAACAAAATACTAGCTAACTGAATCCAACAACAGAACAAAAAAATGATTCACCATGTTCAAGTGGGTTTCATACCAGGAATGCAGGGATGGTTTAACGTACACAAGTCAATAAATGTGATACACCACATAAACAGAATTAAAAACAAAAATCACATGATCATCTCAATAGATGCAGAAAAAGCATTCAGCAAAATCTAGCATCCCTTTATGATTAAAACTCTTAGCAAAATCAGCATATAAAGGACATACCTTTATGTAATAAAAGCCATCTGTGACCATCCCACAGCCAACGTAATACTGAATGGGGAAAAGTTGAAATCATTCCCTCTAAGAACCAGCAAAAGACAAGGATGCCCACTCTCACCACTCCTCTTCAACATAGTACTGGAAATCCTAGCCAGAGCAATCAGACAAGAGAAAGAAATAAAGGACATCCAAATTGGTAAAAAGGAAGTCAGACTGTCACTGTTTGCTGCCGATATGATCATTTACCTTGAAAACCCTAAGGACTCCTCCAGAAAGCTCCTAGAACTGATAAAAGAATTCAGCAAAGTTTCCAGATACAAGATTAATGTACACAAATTAGTAGCTCTTTTATACACCAACAGCAACCAAGTGGAGAATCAGATCAAGAGCTCAACCCCTTTTATAATAGCTGCAAAAAAATTAAATACTTAGGAATATACCTAACCAAGGAGTCAAAAGGCCTCTACAAGGGAAACTACAAAACACTGTTGAAAGAAATCATGGATGACTCAAACAAATAGAAACACATCCCATGCTCATGGATGAGTAGAATCAATATTGTGAAAATGACCATACTACCAAAAGCAATCTACAAATTCAGTGCAATCCCCATCAAAATACCACCATCACTCTTCACAGAATTAGAAAAAATAATTCTAAAATTCATATGGAACCCAAAAAAGAGCCTGCATAGCCAAAGCAAGACTAAACAAAAAACAAATCTGGAGGCATCACACTACCCAATTTCAAACTATACTATAAGACCATAGTCACTAAAACAGCATGGCACTGGTATAAAAATAGGCACATAGACCAAAGGAACAGATTAGAGAACCCAGAAATAAACCCAAATACTTACAGTCAAGTGATCTTAGACAAAGCAAACAAAAACATAAAGTGAGGAAAAGACACCCTTTTCAACAAATGGTGCTGGGATAATTGGCTAGCCGCATGTAGGAGAATAAAACTGGATCCTTATCTCTCACCTCATACAAAAATCAACTCAAGATGAATTAAGGACCTGAAACTATAAAAATTCTAGAAGATAACATTGGAAAACCCCTTCTAGACATTGGCTTAGGCAAGGATTTCATGACCCAGAACCCAAAAGCAAATGCAATAACAACAAAGATAAATAGCTGGGACCTAATTAAAGAGCTTTTGCACAGCAAAAGAAACAGCAGAGTAAACAGACAACCCACAGACTGGGAGAAAATCTTTATAATCTATACATCTGACAGAGGACTAATATCCGGAATCTACAATGAACTCAAATAAATCAGTAAGAATAAAACAATCCCATCAAAAAGTGGGCTAAGGACATGAATAGAAAATTCTCAAAAGAAGATATACAAATGGCCAACAAACATGTGAAAAAATGCTCAATATCACTAATGATCAGGGAAATGTAAATCAAAACCACAATGCAATACCACCTTACTCCTTCAAGAATGGCCATAATGCAAAAAAACAGTAGATGTCAGAGTGGATGTGATGAAGAGGGAACACTTCTACACTGCTGATGGGAATGTAAACTAGTACAACCACTATGGAAAACAGTGTGGAGATTCTTTAAAGAACTAAAAGTAGGGCCAGGTGTGGTGGCTCACACCTGTAATCCCAGCACTTTGGGAGGCCGAGGCAGGTGGATCACAAGATCAGGAGATTGAGACCATCCTGGCTAACACACTGAAACCCCATCTCCACTAAAAATACAAAAAATTTAGCTGGGCATGGTGGCGGGTGCCTGTAGTCCCAGTTGCTCAGGAGGCTGAGGCAGGAGAATGGCGTGAACCCAGGAGACGGAGCTTGCAGTGAGCCAAGATCACGCCACTGCACTCCAGCCTGGGAGACAGTGAGACTCCATCCCAAAAAAAAAAAAAAAGAAAGAACTAAAAGTAGAACTACCATTTGATCCAGCAGTGCCACTACTGGGTATCTACCCAGAGGAAAACAAATCATTATTCGAAAAAGATACTTGCACACACATTTATAGCACAGTTCACAACTGGAAAATCATGGAACCAACCCAAATGCCCATTAGTCAATGAGTGGAGAAAGAAACTGTGGTATATATACACAATGGAATACTACACAGCCATGAAAAGGAATGAATTAACAGCATCTGCAGTGACCTGGATGAGACTGGAGACTAATATTATAAGTGAAGTAACTCACGAATGGAAAACCAAAAACCCTGTGTTCTCACTGATATGTGGGAGCTAAGCTATGAGGACACAAAACATAAGAATGATAGAATAGAGTTTGAAGACTTGGCAGGAAGAGTGGGAAGGGAGCAAGGGGTAAAAGATGACAAATATGGTGCAGTGTATACTGCTCGGGTGATGAGTGCACCAAATTCTCAGAAATCACCACTAAAGAACTTACTCATGTAACCAAATACCACCTGTACCTCAATATGGAAAATTAAAAATAAAACAAAATATTGAATTAAATTTTTTAAAAATAATAATAATGTAAACACTTAGCACAAGACCTAGCCTGCAAGTGAGCACTCTATAAATGTCCAATGTTTTTTTGCATAGTTTTATTTTTTCAGTTAGGTCCAAATTTACATATGGAATTATGCTTCCATGGAAAGAATGTAGAGATCTAAAAAGCAAATGAAATTGACAATACCAATCAAATACCAATAGTGGTAACAATGGAATAATAATAAGGAAAGCGTGATTTTGAGTAAATGAATGAATGATGTTTGAGTCTAGCAAACAAAGATATCACATTGTATTTAGAGGTAATTATTTTTTAATTCTATGCAGTTCATTTTACTGTCTGATTAATTTTTATTGTTATTTTAATAAGTTGTCTATAGCAAACCATCATTAACCAGATTTAACTGGGTAGAATTAGGAGCATGAACTCTGCAGTCAGACTGTCCAGGGTTCAGATACTATTTATGTGACATTAGGCAAGATTTTTTTAGCTCTGTATGTCAGTTTTTTCACCTGTAAGACAGGTATGGTAGTTCTTACTGTAGATTGTAATGAGGATTTAAAAGGTTAACATATGTGAAGCACATATTTAGTGCTAAAAAGAGCTCAATAAGTGTTCACAGCTATTATTGTCGCTGTTATTATTATTATTTCCTTCCCAATTATCTGCCTCTAAAGCAGAACCTGGGAAGGAAAATCACCAAGGCAACATAATTCATTTGATGGGAGTTGCTCAAATTGTGGGCTTAACAGTTAGGCAGAAATAAGCTACTTCCATAGGATTTGCCTTGTAAAAGATAGCAGTGGTGGTATCACGTCCCTGCCTTCGTAGAAAAAGCAAGCAGAATGTGGTAGGAAGAGCTTGGACTTAGAAAGAAGCAGGTCTGGGACAGAATCCTGGCTCTCCTGCTTCCTGAAATACATGTAGCATTGTGACTTCAGATGCCTTTCTTCGCTTCTGTCATCTTGGGTTCTTCATCTCTAAAAACTAAGATGACAGCTTCTTCCACACAGTAGTATGAAGATTCATGAGATTAGAATAGGGGAAGGACTTCACAGAGTGTCTCTTCCCCACACAGAGGAAGTGGTAATTCATTTCTTCCTAATAAGTGATACATTGAACTCTAGTGACCGTAAGTGGAGCTTCCGATAGGTCTGGTAAAAATAGATCAAGTTTTGGGGGTTTTCCCCCCACTAATTAATCCTTTTAGTTTGGTGAAATCAGAGGGAAAAAATGTGTTCCCCCACATGTAAAAGGCAAAATCTTCAGAAAGTCAGAACTTTTCAAAAATAAAGCTTGATTGAAAATGTAAAATGCAGTGTGGATAATTTTACAAAACAGCGGGGGCAATTGGAAAGCACTTATTAAAGTACCTGTTAAAGTAATTAGTGATGAAAATGGAAATTTCAGGGCACTTCTGTGTCTCTTAGATCCCAGAATAGGCTCAGGCTGTGCTGAATCACTTCCTCCCTTAGATCATATTCACAGAAGAAGACAAAAGAGAAGCTTCAGAGACTCAGGCTTGGCAAGCAAATGCGAGTCACTCTTCGGCTGTCCTCCTGCCCACAGGTCTGACTGGCCTGCCATGGGAGCCTGAACCTTCTGTCCTTTTTCTCAACATTCTGTCACTTTGCTGTTAGGTCTGAAATATTTCTGATTTTGTTTTGTTTTGTTTTGTTTTGTTTTTTTGTAAAGACTTCAAACAAAGAGATTTGGGAGCTCTGCAGGAAGAGCTAAGTTCCTGTTGCACAGAATATTCTCTTACGTATACTTAACTGTGTGGTGAATACACTGGCCTCCACCACCTCTAGCTGCATAGCGCCCTGACTCTACTGTGATCTTGTTTGCATGTTCTGCCTTAAGAATTCTTGGATTTTTTTCTCCTTTGTGTGCTTGGTCTGCTCAGGGATATTGTCAGCTCTGTTAATGAGCTGCCTTGAGTCTCTCATAGCTCATAGTCATGACTCTGCACATAGTAGATGCTTCATAAAGCATAAAGCATAAATTAGTGTTGGACTAATTAGAGTGGAGGCTCTTGAGGGCAAGGTCTGCTGTTTTCATCCTCATCCATTCTCCCACTGGTGCTCACCCTGTGGGCCTCGGGGCACTGTTAATGGAATTGCAGCAGATAAGGATTGGTATGAGATGCTCTGGTCATCAGTCTAACCTGCAGAGACCATGAATAAACTTTCGAATCACCAAACCAAATGCTGCTCCCTTAGGTAGCCACTGGATAATCAGGCTGTCATGGAAGTGGGGACCCTTGAAGAAGGTTTTGAATATAGCTATGGAATAATTGTTTCAAAAATATTTTATAACCTTGGGTCCTGGAGAAGTAGAAAAGAGATAGAGCCATATCATTTGCCAAGGCACCATCCAGAGCAAAACAGAATGCACTCACGGCAGCTAAACATTGATATGCAAGGCAAGTCCAAAAGTTGTCAGGGAAAATAATAATTGCAACAAGGACTGTTGCAGATGGCTAAAAAGAATTAGCTGTAAAACTTTCACACACTGAAGTGAGATCAAATTATGATGGACATTTTTTTAAAGGGTCTCTAGAAGAACATTCGGAAGGCACACTGTCACGTCAGCAGGAAGGCTGAACGCAGATACTATGTTTTATCTTTGTAGCCCAAAATGGAAATAATGGCATAATTAATTAAACATCAGCTTTTATCCAAAAAGATTTTGTCCTGGTCTCAAATTTTTGTGAATCTAAGAGATGACCATATAATACTCAGTTATGTAATATGCAGTTATGTAATATTCAGTTTTATAATAAATTCTTAATGGAATAGAATGAAACTTGTGAAATGTGAACCTAGGGATCTGCCACAATCTCTCTTGATGGGATTCTGGAGGGACTGATGAAAAATCACACTTCTGGGTGTGGCCAAAATGTAAGTCTAGTATGTGAATAAGGCAAAACTTTGGGGTTTTTATGGAAGATCATTTGGCTTCCACAGAAAAATTATTTTCATCAGGCTCCAAACTGTTTTAGAAAACTTCCTGGAACTTCCTTTTGGAGATCCTTATGCATACCTGTGAAATTGCCTTATTACCCAACAGAAGGAACAAAGCTTATTCACCTGAGTATGCCTATTCAGGGTCATATTTAAAATGTTTCTCTTAAACATGCACCAAATCCTCTAGAAAGCTGAACTTAACAGGAAATCAGAGGAAGTTAGCAATATCAAAAGATACTCAGGAGATTTCATAATAACTCACTCCAGGTTTGCTTCCCTTGTGTTGGGCCATCAAACCCTGGGCCCAGAGCCCACCTAGGACAGAGTTGAGGAAGCAGAAATGGGGCTCTAGGAAGCTTTCTAGAAGCTGTGAGGTGAGAACAGCTCTCCAACGTGGAGACGATTTGAAAACAAAACTAAAGCTGAAAAAGCAGTAAGTTCTTCATCCGAGAAATCAACCCAACATCCGGGCCACTAGATTTGAGGGAGGGTGATCCCTAAACATGGCCAGGTCCAAATAAGCAGCCAGCCAAGTTGACAAGGCGCAGCAGAACCGAGAGAGACAGTGGGCTAGAGCAGGTGAGGACTCACCGAGACAGGGAGAGACCAGGGCAGCTGTTGGCGTCCCTTCTCTCAGGTCAGGTGCTGAACAGTTAAAACTTCTCTTTTGTGCAGATATTTGGCTTTTAATAGTTGGAGGGGCTGGATTCGGTGGTTCATGCCTGTAATCCCAGCACTTTGGGAGTCTGAGACAGGTGGATCACCTGAGGTCAGGAGTTCGAGACCAGCCTGGCCAACATGGTGAAACCCTGTCTTTACTAAATAGCCAGGTGTGATGCATGCCTGTAATCCCAGCCACTCGGGAGGCTGAGGCAGGAGAATCACTTGAACCCAGGAGACAGAGGTTGCAGTGAGCCAAGATCACGCCATTGCACTCCAGCCTGGGTAACAGAGCGAGACTCTGTCTCAAAAAAAAAAAAAAAAAAAGAAGGGAGACTAATTATATGCATGATTATGGTGGTAGATTAATTCTCTCACCAAATCTGAATGAAGAGAAGAGAACCATGGTGAAATGATCCCTTTTGTACTTTCCTCTCTACTTCTAAAGCTGAGTTAATAACTTCTAAAATCCTGACATGAAAAATTTCATACATTCCTCTTCAACCTTCAGGAAGTACATCAGTAAATGCAAAAGCTGCTCACCGATCTATTTTACTTGATTTGTCCAGCATGGTTTCTTGTGTTGCCCAAATTTCTTAGATGAGCTATTTTTTTAACCTCAACTTGCATCAATAAATAAGACTCAGTGTCTTCCTGGCCTTAGCAGTCACTGCCTTAAAATTAAGACATCACCATGGTGCTGAGTAAAAATCTAGAGGCAGAATTCTATCAAGTGCAACAAGCCTTCACGGAGCATCCGAGGAACTGAGGAAAATGAAATGGAAAACCCTGGCTCTCCAGCCCAGCTCTGAAAGGCTCAAATGCACCTCAGTCTCCAGTCTCTGCTGCCATCATTAACTAGAGAGCTGCAGAATCAGTCACTACCACCCTGAAGGGTCCACTCCACCTTCATCCTGCCAGATGAAGGACAGCCAGTCCTTGGCACAGTCTGTTGAAGGGGATATGTCTCTGCCTTGAATTACAGATACAGAACCGCACAGAGAACATAAAACTGACTGACTGAAGGCAAGTGAACCCACCAAATATTACCCACCCAATGTGTGGTTCAGGCACTGACTGCGCTGGCATTGTCAGGTCCCCAAAGCTTAGCTTGGTATTTTGCACCTGTATGAGGCATGCGTTCTGTTATAAATTGTGACACATCGTAGCTCTTCACACGATCTCCTAACCCCTGCCCTTGCATATAGTGACAGAAAGCAAGTCTCTTTCCTATGAAGCTAGAATCTTCAGTGGGGGTATCACCTTGGGCTGTTGACATAGGCGCTACATATCCATGTGTAAATACCTGTATATCAGTACATGTGTGTGCACATATGTACACATATGAAATATATACATAGAAACATGCATATTTCTTGAGTGGCTATCCTGTAGGCTGCAGAGAGAGTTGTGTCAGCCAGGTCAATGTCAGCAATAACAACAAACTCCAAATGAATCATGGCCCAAATTCAGTATAAGTTGATATCTTCCTCATGTCAAGTCCAAAAAGACTGTTTCTTTTCCCAGAGTAGCTTTCTTTCAGTTGAGACTTTAAGAAGCCAAACTCCTTATACCTGAGTTGGCTTCATCTTCAACAAGTGGCTTCCAAGGTTGCTGTGCTGAGTTGGCTGCATCAAGCCAGTGGGAGGATAAAGAGCACGGAAGACTATTTGAGGGAGGTATTCCTGGGCCCGGCAAGAAAGGACAGATGTCACTTTTGCTCAGGCTCCATGACCTAGAACTAAATATGTCATGTAGGCACACCTGACTGTAAAGGAGGCTGGGAAATGCAGGCCAGCCATGCACCCAGCAAGAAGAGGGCCAAGGTTTCCGAGGTTTTGTGACACCCAGCTCATCCTTGCCACTGGGACAATGTAGAAATTAAGGGATTGGCCTGCATTTTCCTGGAACTGATCGTCCTATTAGGAAGATAGAACCTACACAGAGAACAACTCAGTAAGAGTGCACTTTGGATAAAAGACCGAAATGAGAGGCGGTCCAATCCCTCAAGGCAGGGAATCCACTGTGGGTTAGAGAGGATAGATGACTTTACAGGGAGGGTTTCAGTGTCGTCCTGAATACTGGACAGGATCTAGGGGCAGGAGGAGGAGGGTGTGCCATGGAAAATTGGACCAAAGATCAACTCAGATGGGGTAGTGGCACATTCCAGAGACTGAAGCCAGTCTGACAGGGAGGGTTAAACCATCACGGTCAAAGGAAGTATCTGAGTAAAAAGATCCCTCACTTACCTCTGGTTTGAGAATGTGTGAAATTAGGAGTCTCTATCTCCGAAACCCAGTTGAATCTCAGTTACTGACACAGTGTGACAGATGACGCAAGGCCTATTTCAAACCCATACTGAGTAGTCCTGCTACTTTTCATGCCTAAAACAAACCAAGTATGTCTAACTCCAGAATTCATTGGGAGTTGCAAATTAAAGATAGGAAGTTTAAAGTATTTCAGATGAGATTTTATTCAGATGAACACGAACAGTAAATATGAACTATACATGGGTATGTGATGGAGAATTTGCCCTCTAAGCTGGGGAGCTCCTCTTAAGAGGTCATGGCCTTCTTATGTCAGTTATGCTCTTTTTGACAGTGATTTAATTAAATTTCTCATGTATACATTCTACCTATTTTTCACTGAAGCACAAGTAATATAACATCAATATACAAAGTGATGCTATACACACACACGCCTGTGTATTATATATATATGATGAAAATATAAGCCTATTTTAAAAATTCTTATCATAAGAAATGTAGTCTCTATGGCATTGTGTGCTTTCATAGTTATTTAAGGGAAGTTGTGTGAAGTTGTGTGATATTTACCTATCATTTCTTTGCCTATAGCCTTAACACAAAAGTAGATTTTATTATGCTTGAGATGATAGGTAATCCAGTTACCCTGATTGGATCATTATACATTGTATACCTGTGTTAAAACATCACATGCACCTCTATAAATATAAACAACTATTTAGTACCCATAATAATTAAAAATTTTTAAACATAAAATAATAATTAAAAATGTAAATGGTTTTTTAAAAAATGTAAACAGATTTTATTTTCTTCTAAGTCAAGTTTTATTTGCCTTATATGTATGAAAACTATAACAATGAATGATTCATTTGTGCCTTATTATCTAAGAAATTACCTACCATCAACTGTCAGGTATAACAATAAACTAACCTGTGTGAATTTCAGCATATTATCCTATTTGTTTTCCCTTCTTACTATGACAGTACCTCTCTCTACCTGTGGTAGTGGATTAAATAGCCACTTCTGTCTTTCTTTTTTCTGAAAATATACACTTATTGATGCCTATAATTCTGTCATTGGATGTTGTGACTTTGTTAGGAATTTTATTTAACTTCACCTTTTATTTTAGATTCAGGGGGCACATGTGCAGGTTTGTTCCATGGGTGTATACCATGATGCTGGGTTTTGGATGCAGGTCCCTTCACTCAGGTAGTGAGCACAGTACCCACTACATAGTTTTTTAACCCATTCCCCCCTTTCTTTTTCCCCATCTATTAGTCTGCAGGGTCTGTTGTTCCCATGTTTATATCCATGTGTGCTCAGTGTCTAGCTTCCACTTGTAAGTGAGAACATGCAGTATTTGGTTTTCTGTTTCTGAATTAATTCACATGGATTATGGCCTCCTCTAGCTGGATTCGTGTTGCTGCAGAGGACATGATTTCATTCTTCTGTATGGCTATATTCTGTGGTATATATGTACCGTATTTCTTTATCCAATCCACTACTTATTAGCACCTAGGTTAATTCCATGTCTTTGCTGCTGTAAGTAGCGTGGCAATGAACATGTATGTGCTTGTATCTTTTTGGTAGAATGATTGATTTTCCCTTGGGTACGTACCTAGCAATGGACTGATGAATCAAATGGTAGCTGTGGTTTAAGTTTTTCCATCTTTCTTTAGCAGATGAGGGATCTGAGACTAAGAGGTTCAGTTACATTCCTGAGATCCTGTAGAATGTATACCTTCAACAGGGCTAGAACTCAGGTCTCCTGGCCCTTGCCTCAGGACCTCTCCTTTCTCCCATGCAGACCTTCCCTATTTCAGTGAAGGGAAGGGACTCATTTGGATAAAAGCCACTGAAACCGCCTTGAGGAGGGCAGGGTTTTAGATGCATATATGCATACAGTAGGTGAAAGCATGACATCATGTATCTGAGAAGTAATAATGAAGTGCATTCATGAACTGAATAAGTCAGATAGCTAATCCATTGAGGCCTCTTCTCTCAAATCACATGATATACCACTCAAAATCATTTCTTTTGTTGAATGTCATTTCCCATAACTTCTTGTCCTGTTTGCATATTGATAAATGTACTCTTAGGTCTCACAACATTGAAATTCTTTTGGCACTCTCTCAGTCTTTAAAACTTATATATGGGTGAGTCAAATATAAAGACGTCTTTTTGTTTATAGACTACAACAAGCACTAATGGGCTGCTTACTAAGTATGATGCATTTTGTCAGGTCCCAGAGATTACAAGATGAGATAAATTCTATCTTTGCCCCCAGGGAAGTCAGATTCTAGAGCTTGAAGATTATAGGATTAGGATTCTAAAAACTGTCCAGAAACAATGTCATGGTTTTGGTTACCTATGGAGGTCTTAGCTCTGCTGAAGAAATTTGGATTTTCAAAGCAACAGGCAATCAGTTTAGAAATTATTTTCTTTTTTTGTGAAAGGACCTCCACAGACACACAAATGGAAGGTCCACTGAGAAGGAGAACTGGCCAACCCACAACAGCAAAAAAAATACCTTTACACTTGCAGGAGGATAGAATGCAGCCCTGTCACAATGCCGTCCTTCAGGAGGAGCTGCATACATGTTTGTGGAATAATCAAGTAACCAAGTACTCAGGGCTCTCACAGAAGTTCAGCCTAAAGAGAGTCGAATGGGGAACAGAGAGAATGTGGCTCATTTTAGTGGAGTTTGTAGTCCCTGCTGACTACATGGTAGATGTGCTGGGACAGAGTGACCTGTGGGACAGCCCTGCCCTCTAAGATGATTCTAACATTGCTTAGTGGCAAAGAAGCAAAGGCATTTCTTAGATCAGCATCAGTGTGCAGCAGGGCCTCTCCAGGGGGAAAAAGTAGAAAAAACTTTTCAGAAGTGAGAGAGGCACGCTTAGCCGCATTATTTACTTACTCAATTAGATTTTTTTAGCATCTGGAGCCACAAAAGTTGTAACCAAGACAAGCCAGGCTGTAAGTGCCATTTTCAAAATGTCATCACCTAGCAGAAACATTAGGCATAAATCACGAGTTTTATTGTATTTGCAATTAAACAGATCAAATTTAATGTCCACAGAAAAGCCTTAGTAATTAGTATCAAGATTAATACAGTGAAATGTCTCTGGCTTAGCAGGCCTCCCAAACAAAACTGAAATAAAGAATTCAGTATATAATTGAATAGCACGTGAATATTAATGTACAAAATCCTCAGAGTCCCCAGGTCCCCAATGCAATTATTTTCTATTCACATTAATTGTTCCTAACAGATGACATTAATGACTTTGAGCTAAAATGTGTCCAAGGGAAGATTTCACAAGATCAATGCTGTTTAGAAATAAGGTCACTTTTATAATTATCTGCTCAGATTTTAACCACTGCTCAACATAATAAGGTGAACTTGGTGATTGGTTTTCTTAATGTGAATATCAAATGTTAATTTTCATACTACCCAATAAATAGATCAGAGTATTCATAGTTTTCCTACTGCTTATTTTTTAACTACTACTTATATTTTTCTACGACATATCTTCCAAGGCAGACTGACAGACTGTAAAAGCATGATTATTGTTTACAAAATGTAATTTGCGTACACACATACATATACGTGTATGGAACACTGATAAACTAGAATAAACTTTTTAAAATTAGGACATGTATTATCTAATTTGGAAATGCCAACTCTTTTGAGATTTAACTGTCCAAGGCAGGATTTTGAAACAAGTAATTAAATTATCCCTATTTAATGTTTCTGCTTGATTTTACCTAGAAACTTCACTCACGCCTCTTGGATCTTTCATCCGGAGATTTGCTTTCAGAGGTGGAAAGAAGCCGAAGTCTGACACAATCACGAACTAATGCTGAGCTGCACGTGAGTTTCCCAGTTGCCTTCAGAACACTTGTTTCGGTTGTTATTTTCCTTCCATCAACTATGATGTCACAAGCGAACCATAAAGCACATCCTTGAAGCATTGTCAGGCAGATAAAAATACCTTCCTTTCTTGTGTTCTCTGAAATTCAATATCATGTCCCCCAGCTGATATAGTAAGCAGAAAGTGTCATTCTCCACAGAAATATCATAAATCTTGGTTTTGTCCCCAAGACACCTTTTTTGGATATTGATTATATCTCAGAGTCTCTGAGAAATGGTCAAGGAGCTTTTTATTAAAACCCACATCCCATATTATTCATCCTACTTTTATGATGTATTATGTATGAACTTTTAAAAATTCATGGGCTCTGCATTTTTTTCCTCTAGCTGGGGTTAGCTTTGTGCTTATTTGGCAAAGCTTTAACCAGCATGGCTTTTTAACTCTCATTGACATAAAAGGAGTAACTTGAAAAAACACAATTGCCAAATAAATATATAATGAAAAATGTAAGGCTTAAAACAATGACATGAACATTTGTGGATCACTGTTTTTTTATTTTACTGAATAATTCTATCAGTGTAGATAGACCATTAAATGAAAATATTCTCAAGTTAGATTTGAATTGAATTTCAGTGGAATGTTGTCACTTTAAACATTTATAAAGACCTAATGGCATCCAATCTATAATATAGCCTTAAGGTCAAGAGGTTTTGTTTTTTGTTTTTTGTTTTTTGTTTTTTTTTTAAGTGTGGAGTTTTTATTTAAAAATGGGAAGAATGAAACCCTGGGCTTAATTTTTTTTTTTTTTTTTTTTTTTTTGAGACGGAGTCTCACTCTGTTGCTTGGCTGGAGTGCAATGACGTGATCTCAGCTCACTGCAGTCTCCGCCTCCTGGGTTCAAACGATTCTTCTGCCTCAGCCTCCTGAGTAGCTGGGATTACAGGTGCTCACCACCACACCCAGCTAATTTTTGTATTTTTAGTAGAAATGGGGTTTCACCATGGTGTTCAGGGTGGTCTTGAACTCTTGACCTTGTGATCTGCCTGCCTCGGCCTCCCAAAGTGTTGGGATTACAGGCATGAGCCACTGCACCCGGCCAGCTTCATTCTTTATCTCTATTTTTTAACTAAAATTGTAGATTTTCTACAGCATTTGTCACAGTAAGAATGTTTAAAGTATATGAATCATTCAGGGTAGTAATCTAAAAATAAACAATGAGGAAAATACACTTTGGATAGTGCAGAAGACAGGTTGTATTTTTGCCTGTTAACATAATTAAGATAATGTTGCAAGAGAAGCTAATACACATTTTTTATGAAGAATTTTAAGAAGAATCACTATTACTGATGACAACTCGCTGGGATTCATGGGGTTCTGTGTATCTCTGGGAGCTCTGCTCATTGCCAGAGGGCTCACTTGGCATCATGGCATGATGGCTTGGACTTGGGCAGGCATCAGAATGGTATATTGACAGGGCAACTTGGGCAAGGTATGAAAACCTCAATGCCTCAGTCTTCCCTTTTAGAAAACGAGGATAATGATATTTCTATTTCAGAGAGTTGTGGCGAGGATTAAATGAGATAACACAGGAAATGTGTGTACACAGTGCCTGCTAACAATATTGCAACAATCATAAGATCTCTGTCCCTTTGGCCCTCTTCAGTTCTCTTAATATGTGGTACCATGCCACACCCACAGCAAACCACAGCAAAGGTAGAAATGATCACTGAGAAAGGGCTCTACTAATATGTCTCTCCAGGATCCAGAAGCTCACATCAGTGATCTCTGGTAACAAAGTCTATCCACGTTTGACTATTGCCTAATGTAGTTACTACTTAGGCACCAGGCATTAGGAAATGATAGGATATCAGGAAGTGTAAAACAGGGTCCCGTAGGGAGACCATGAACTCACTGATGGCTTAGTTGAAGAGCCAAGACACATGTGTGTGTTTGTGTGTGTGTGTGTGTGTGTATATATATAGTTGTTGAGATGAAATCTCACTCTGTTGCCCAGGCTGGAGTACGGTGGTGTGATCTCAGCTCACTGCAACCCCCACCTCCCTGGTTCGAGCAATTCCCCTGCCTCAGCCTCCCAGGTAGCTGGGATTACAGGTGCACGCTACCACGCCTGGCTAATTTTTTTTGTATTTTTTAGCAGAGACGGGGTTTCACCATGTTGGCCAGACTGGTCTCAAACGCCTGACCTCAGGCAATCCACCCACCTCAGCCTCCCAAAGTGCTGGGATTACAGGTGTAAGCCACTGCACCCAGCCTCTGTCTCTCTCTCTCTCTTTCTCTTTCTCTCTCTCTCTATATATGTATATATGTATGTATGTATATGTACATATATATTTCATGTTTTATATATATTTATAATATACAATATATAAATATATATTATATATTGTGTATATATGTGTATATATAAATATACAATATAAAAATATATATTATATATAAATGTTTTTATATATGTATGTGTGCGTATATATGTATGTATATGTATAAATACATATATATATATAAACATTTTTAATAATAGCAGCAAAACCCATGTAAAAGTCCCTAAGCATTAGCATTTGTCAGGGGCTGTTCGGTCGTCACAATGATCCCATATAGTAGCTACTTTCATTATCTCCATTTACAAAGAAAGAAACTGAGTCACAGAGGGGTTCAGTAATTTTCCCAAGCTCAAAGAGCTAGCAAGTGAAAGCTAGAATTTAAACCTCATAAATGGCCTTGGAGTTCCAGCGCTCAACCACAGAGCAGTTATTCACTGGAGTAGATAATCCTATGTGACGATCACATGCTGATGAAGGAAACTGGAGGAAAAAAAGAGCTCACTTTGCAGCCAGGATGTCAGGGATTCTGCATCCCTTATTAAATTCAAACATTGATTTTCCAAAGTGTAGGAAGGTGTGAGAATTTCCCAGTAGAAAGGAGTGGCCGCCTCCTCTTCTTTGCAAGGAATTACCCTGTAACCACCACTACACATACACGTACACAGACACTCTCCCTAACTCGCGTGCCTGCCAGCCGGCAGACTCAACCATTGCTTTTGTCTGGCTTAGCACAGCCCATGTCAGACTGTGAGGTACCACAACATGCCGCTGGGGAATCCACACAAGAGACATACTTCTTTAATAGCTTCTCCTAGAGGCTTGCTACACAAAGCCCTGGTCACAGAATAGCAGCATTGAAGCACCTGGGAACTTGTTAAAAATACTACATACATCTCAGGTCCTACCTCAGAATTACTGATTCAGAATCTGCATTTTAACAAGATCCCTTGGTGATTTAGTTCGCATTAAAGTGTGAAAAGCCTGTCTTAGAGGACACCTCTCTGCTTAAGCATCTTTGCCCCTGCCTGCTCCCACGTGACGTTCACAGGCCTTCACCTCCCTCAAGCATCTGCCATCACATCAGGGCATCTCAGCTGGGCGCAGTGGCTCACACCTGTAATCCCAGCACTTTGAATGGATCACCCACCTTATTTGGGGGTTTGAGATTAGCCTGACCAACATGGAGAAACCCTGTCTCTACTAAAAATACAAAATTAGCCAGGCATGGTGGCTCATGCCTGTAATGCCAGCTACTTGGGAGGCTGAGGCAGGAGAATCACTTGAACCTGGGAGGCAAGGCAGAGGTTGCGGTGAGCTGAGATCATGCCATTGCACTCCAACCTGGGCAACAAGAGCTAAACTCCATCTAAGAAAAAGAAAAAAATCAGGGCATCTCAAGTTCAAGGCCAAGGAAGAAGCAACAATTCCTTCTCACCCCAGCCCATCTTCTGAGTCCTAGTTTCCTGTCATCTTACGCAACATCTATACAGGAGGTATACACATGGGCACGAGTGGGCAAGGCTGCTTATTCATTAAAAGAGACCTGGAAATTGAGTTGTAAAAATAGATATAATTTTAATACATGTAGTAGGAAGAACAGGCGGGAAGATAAGAGAGAATTGCATGCAAGCCTCCCTTAATACATTGGGAGAAGGCAGAATGTAAACTGTAACCAAAAGCCAGGCAGAGTGCAGAAAGGCAATTGGAGTCTGGATCTGGACAGCCTGGTGGGACAGCAGACACAGTCTCTCTTTCTCTCTGGAGAGTAGTCACGTCTGTCAGAGCAGAGGCAGTCCTAAATAGCAGCCACCACGCTGCTTACTTAAACAACAAAATATGAGAGGACAGAATGGAGAAAACGGAAAGCATACAGTAGAAGTGGAGCCTGATGAGCTCTTTCTGAAAGTTTGCTCAGTGCACATTCCAGGTGCCGACCATGGCTGAGGCTGAAATGGCAGTTGCTGCCCTGCGGCACAACCGCTGGTTGTGGGCATCTGTGGAGATACAGATATGAACTCCCCTTAACTAAGTCACATCCGGCAATAAGCAAGGTCATAAATCAATAGATATTGCTGAAAGCCTGGTTTTAAGACAAGTTTCTCCTTTCAGTGATGTTTAGAGCCAAATTTCAGGGGGAAGAAGTAGGATAGTAAAATGTCTTGGCATTTTTAGATCACTTAAAGAGATTGTTTTGCAGCAAAAATGAAGTATTGATAGTAAGGCAGATGCCTAATACTGAAAATCTAATGTTATTAAGCATTATAGATATTGATTAGAGAGTAAATTAAACATGCCCTATATACTGATGTAGGAGTTTAATATTTACCGCAAGTACCGTAGGATCATCATTACCTTCCTTCCGCAAGCTGGCGTTTAGTCACCGTCAGCTGGAATGGCATTTGGAGAACAGTGATAAGTACTCAGGTACTGAAAGGCACCCACAAAGTGTCAATAAATTGTATAAGTAAGAGGCTTTGCCACTCTGCAAGTGACACAAAGACAGATGGCTTCCCATCAAAGAGTTTCTGAGACAAAGCTTTATATAAATAGGAGACTGGAATTAGACGGTAATAGAGAGATTCTGTTCTCAGTGGTTGGGATGTAAATTAATTTAGCCTGTCCAGTTTGTAGAGCTTCATCTGTTACACGAGGGGCCTATAATGTGGCTGTCAAGATGTGCTCGGAGGTTTACAACTTTATTTGTCACTCTTGCCTTATGCAGAACCACTAGAATTCTAACAGCCTGAACCTTCCACCAAGAACCCAGATCTATTTGATGTTAGGGTTATTGCCATGTGGATGGCCAAATGGTAACCAGGATTGGATATAGAAATCACTATGATATTTACAGTGGAGGCTCATGATACCTGAGTTTGGTGTTTGCTGTAGATGGCTTCCTGTGAGGTAGCACAGATAGGCAATGGGCATCTGGTTGTTGACTTAGAATGATGTCATCAGAACCAGAGGAAACCATAGCAGAAATCTCAAAGAGCAGCACCCTCTATAAAGAAAATATTGAAGACCATGGAAGTTAGAAGTCTTCCTTGCTCAAGAGTGCATGCTTAGTGCCAGTGGCTAGCCCAGGATCCAGACCACTAGACTCACAGCCAGTTTGCATGCTCTTGAACCCCGTAGTCAAAGATGTGACTCTATCTTTGTCCTTTTGTAGCATTCGAATCGTGTTTTGATACTGATTTGATATTCTCACCAGTATGGCTAGATAAAATAAGAACACCTTTGTGATACTTTTGCCTAATAATGATGGCAGCTTGTAATAATTGAGCACCTGCTATAGGCCAGATGCTGTGATGTGCTTCACAACTAGACCCTCATTTAGTCCATGCAATAACCCTATAAGATAAGCAATAGTATCATGATTTTCTTTTTTCTTTCTTTCTTTATTTTTTAAGCTTTCTATTTTTTTATTATACTTTATGTTCTAGGGTACATGTGCACAATGTACAGGTTTGTTACATATGTATACATGTGCCATGTTGGTGTGCTGCACCCATCAACTCGTCATTTACATTAGGCATATCTCCTAATGCTATCCCTCCCCCCTCCATACCAGAATCTCTGGGACACATTTAAAGCAGTGTGTAGAAGGAAATTTATAGCACTAAATACCCACAAGAGAAAGCAGGAAAGATCTAAAATTGACACCCTAACATCACGATTTTCTTTTAAGAAAGAAAGAGAGTAAATAGTTTCCCCATAGCCACACAGTGAGAGGCAGAGCCAGGATCTGAGCCTATAATTTGACTGCAAAGTCTGCCCCTAACTATCATAACATACTATACAGAAAATCTGTAGTTTAGGGTAGTTCAATGGGATTTTTTAACTTTGTGATGGAGCCAAATTCAGTAGACACTGTACTGTGTGCACCCATACAACCATTCTGATGTTCATTTTCAGCACAGTATTCAATAAATTACATGAGATATTTAACAGTTTATTATAAAATATGCTTTGTGTTAGATGACTTTGCCCAATGGTAGGCTAATGTAAGTGTAGGCAGGGCTGAGCTATGATATTCTGTGGGTTAGGTGTATTGAGTACATTCTCAGCTGATTTTCCACTTACCATGGGTTTATCGGGATGTACTCCTGCCATGAGTTGAGGAGCATCTGTATTCCCACATACCTCACCATAAAGTTGTGTTGATATTTACTCTCCTCTGAGCAAAGCCCTTGCTCAGAGCTGTCCTGCTTTTTCAGGAACACCAGCTAAATACAAAATCAGCCTTGAAATGCCCTGGCTTGGGGGCTGTCATCCCTGGTCATCTCTGTCCTCGAAACAGCTACAGCAGCAGCAGTGAATTGTCTCTTTCAAGCACCTGCAGCGAGTACTCCAGTGGCTCCTCCTACACGTGGCACGATGGGAAGAACCTCAGGAAAAGGGTAAGGCCTCCTTTTAAGCACTGTGGCATCAGACTGAACCAGAAGAGAATCCTCTTCTGGTGGGATTTGGTCATGGAGGTGAAGGGCAGGTGGGAGGGGTAAGAAGGAAGCCACCATTTGCGGAGCACCTGCTCATGTATTATATTGACCTCCTTTCATCAGTGCCATAGCCTTGTAAAACACTATTTGACTCTAAATTGGAGGCAGCATGGTGAGATGACAGAGACCACAACTTCAGTGCAGGTAGGCATATTTCTACTTATATACATGCCAAGAGTTCCTTTACCAGGATTTTTAATAATTACTACTACTAGAAGACTCCCATCTACACAGTGGGCTTGCAGAGCTGGAGGTTCCTTCGTGCCCTGCGTAGACTTCTTTGTACACTGATGTAAGGGAAATATTTGAAATAGCTGTTTTATCCATTCCCTAATGTTGGAGAAAAGGAAACAGCACACGAGAATGGAAACCCTGGATCGGTGTATTTGGAGGTCGTTTTTCTACCATTTGTATACATTTAGTTCATGGTTTTAGCAGTGTAGAAACCAAGAAAATCTAGAACTCCCAGGAGATATTGATGAGGGAATAGCTTTGTCATCCTCTGAACAAGAACTCAGAAGATTTCACGTTTGCATTTAGGGCTTCTTCCCTTGTACTCATACTTCCAATGCAAAGTACGGAGCCTGCTGCATTATCAAAATTGCCCCCTCTAAGGAGTTGTTAGGTGCTCTGAATAATGACTGCTCAGAGCCTGGTTCGGAGCAGACTGGAAAGATGGTCAGGGATGTTTCCTCGCTTTGTGAATATCGCTGGCTCCCAGAGCCCCTAGCTCTGTTCTTTTCACTTTCACACCACTTTTTCTCTCTGCCTCTCAAAGGCTTTTCACTTTCTTTTATTTTTTGGCTGGAATTCTTCCAATTACAGTAGCTTTTGATGTTCTAAGGCAATCTCTCCCCTGAATGAGGAAAAAGAAGGTTCTTAAGGCACTTCATGGACAGTCAGGTGGCTCTTTTCTGGATCCTTAATAGGGCTCTGCCATGGTCGTGGAGTACCAGGACACCTGTCACATCTCACAGTGAACAGTCTTGTTTCTCAGGGACCTAACAAGCCAGACCCAGATTCATGAAGACATTTGAAATGTGTATTACTTAAGAAAGTTCTGCAGTTTCTTACTTTGTGCTGGATACTCATGTAGTATTAACTTACATAATAAACATGTATCATATTAATATGAATTTGTGTAGTAGCTTATGTAACGATTAACATATGATTGATTGCGCTTTTTGAGTTCACAAGTATGTTTTTTTTAAATACTTGTGTAGAAACAGAAAGGAAGCCTGCATGAAATGCACTAGCCTGCCCTACAGAGGAATTTGGCTCTAGTTGATGAGAAATTACCATATGTAGCACGGCTTTTTAAGGACTTCAGAAGCATTAGATCGTGTAATGCTCCCAGTCGCCTACTAAGTAGGCTCTCCTATTCTCCCCATTTCACAGAAGACAACACTGAGGTGTGAAGAAGTTAAGTAACTGGCCCAAGATGCCACAGGCAGTACATGGCAGAGGCAGGCTCCAGAAGGTTCTAGAACCCACATTCTTAATTGTTCTTTTATACTGGCCTTGTTGAATCAGCCTGAAACGTGGTGAGGTTGCTTCAGTGATTGAGATTGGTTTGCTCCCATTGAGACCAAGACGCCCTTTAGGAAAAAAAATGTATAAGATTCTTGTCCAGTCAAGAAATGGAAGAGGACTGTGGACATTAAATACAGGCCTCAACCTCAGCAACAGCATCTTTTAGTCAGCCACATTGCTTCCCAAGAGCAACTCTCTTCCAACTTTCGCAGCAAAGGATGGATCTGCCTGTGGGAAGTGCCAGCTCCTCCCCACCATCACTCCCACAGGGCGTTCATGTATCTCTCACCCCCAAGCTTCAAGATTGGCCTAGGCTTTTCTCCAGCTATTAAATACTATAACCTCCTGTGGAGGACTGAAGGAGGAATGTGGCTGATCTCACCGGGCAGACAGCCTGGGCCCTGGGAGGTTTGCAGCCACCGGCTCTGGGGCAAGTCGCAGTGCAGCACTGGGCAGGCTCCAGAATGGCGGAAAGGAGGCAAGGCAGAGGCTGAGCATGTCTTCTTGGGGGGCAAACACATCCACATTTTTCAAGCTCTTCTGGGGTACTTTGGCCTGGCTTCTCTTATTTATTGTCAACGTGACTATCAGGATCATGGAAATTCTTAGAAACTCACACTGTGGCAACTGCTTTCTGGTGGATCTGTAATATCCAGATTCACTAATGGGACTTCTTCTGATTTCTAAAGGAATTTGTAATGGTACAGGGAAGAGGAAGTGGGGCAGTGTCACCAAATAGCATCTACTGCCAGCAACTTCTGACGGTGGAGAATTTCCTAAAGAAAAATTATAATTTGATTTAAAAACAAATAAATGTGTGCATTGTTGATAGCAAGAGTAATTTTCATGAAAATGCCTTAGATGTAAGCAAATGTTTACAGTGTACTAAGAAGCCCGGATTCAAATGGAAGTTTCTGACCTTTTTTTCAACCTCTGCACATAAGTGTGTGGGGCAGGGAGGAGACTGATGTAGCCAAACTGGTATAGAGTGCATTTCTGAAACCCAGAGCCTTCTTTTGAAGCTCTTTACCATTAATCATATAGCCTTTTTTTTTTTAATGGAGTCTCACCCTGTCTCCTGGAAAGGAGTGCAATGGTGCAATCTCAGCTCACTGCAACCTCCACCTCCCAGGTTCAAGCGATTCTCCTGCCTCAGCCTCCCGAGTAGCTGTGATTACAGGCATCTGCCAACACGCCCAGCTAATTCTTGTGTTTTTAGTAGAGTGGGGTTTCACCATGTTGGTCAGGCTGGTCTCGAACTCCTGACCTCGTGATCCACCTGCCTCAGTCTCCCAAAGTGCTGGGATTACAGGCATGAGCCACTGTGCCCAGCCCAAATAGCCTTCTTAAGAAGTCGCTAGGTCAGCCCCTTAAACTCTGCAAGTACCATTTAAGAAATAGTGTAGGGTAACCTGTGATCTCTATTGTGACACTGACTAAGGTAAAGGGGAGAAGAGGGGCCAAGCTTGACTTTAGTAGTATAGCATCAATTAGGGCTGCAGGCTCTGGGGCCAGACTGCCTGGGTTCACGTCCCCTCATGGCCACTTTTGAACTGAGTTGAAATCGACAATGCTGTAGAAAGAGCCTGAGAATCCAGAGTTCACACCTTTGCTCCAGCTCTTTCTGTGTGATCTCCAACAGACCCAACAATGAGTCTCAGTTGCCTGTTCTGAAGATGGAGTGAAAGTACTCTGTAAATGGCTGGTATACAGCAGAGGCTCAGTAAATGTTAGCTTTCTTTTTTTTCCCCCCCCCTTCCATTTCTTATTAGCAAAACTATGAAAAAGAAATGAATATGTAGAGCACAGTCTTTTCTCTCTGTCATTTCCCATACATTTTTCCAGTGCTGAGGCTGGCATTGGGGAAGGGTGATGGGCAAGGAATTGACCTTTCTAAATTTGGTAGGTGAATAATTACTATCAGGTTCTAACAGCGAATGCCCAGCTGCTGTGTGTGTGTGTGTGTATGTGTGTGGTAACTTAAGAAAGTTTTCACAGATATCTGTTGCCTACCAAATAAAGTCATGAAGTCACAGAACTATCAAATGTGAGCGTAAAGATATGAACCAACTTGCTTTTCCAGCTTTACCCGCTGCACCTATCATAGACACTCTACAATAAGATCATGTCATTTTCTAGTCATTCCCCCAATGTACCTTGAATGTACTTTCTGACTTAGGTCTTCGCCCATCCCATTTCTTCCATCTGAAAGTTATTTCCCCCACTTTTAACCTAAGGCAAACCTGTCTTTCAAGAGCTAGGTAAGTTTAAAAGAAAAAAATATGTACCTTTCCTTTATGCCTTTCTCCAAATAGACCTGTCTGTGGCCTCCCTCCTCTGAATCTCCAGAGTACCCACAACATTTGCACTTCTCATTTTCTCCCTTACATACAGTGAGCTGTGGCCAATTCTCCTCTCCCCTGCTGGGATTTCTGCTCCATGAAGACAGGGCCTTTACCTTCTGTTTCTTGAGATCACTGCGCTGCTTAGCACAGGACCTGGCAAAATCAATATTTGCTGCATAGTTCGTGAATACATTAATTAGCTAATTAATGTAGGCATTTATATGTGAATACTTATCAACCACTAGTGCAAATTAAGTCCCATGATGGACTTTTCCTTTTATATATGTGTGTTCTGTATGGTTTAATCATTTCTGATGTCTACTTTTCTTTCCTAGCAATCATCACAAAACTGGGATAAAAGGCTAAGTATTGATTCTTCGCTCCCAAGTGGCTTTGCTAGTCCTACAAATGAACTACCTCCAACTCGTATCAAGGAAAGCCACATTTTGGAAGGGCTAAGAAAGCTACAGAAGCGAAAAGTGTTACTTGAACCCCCATCAGTGATAACCAAATGGGGTTATAAAGATTGCATGAACTCGAATGAAGGAATATATTCTCCAGGAATTAAAAGTAGCAGCCTCAAGGAGTATCCCCCCTGCAAAACAGCTGACCTGGGGAGCCCCTGCAAGGAGCCCCACAAGACATTTGTTTATGATCTAGATTCCCACGATGATGCAGACGATGACTCCTCCACCTTCGCATTGCTCCAAGCAGTTCCAAACCAGAGCTACAGGCCGCATGGCAGTAAACTAACCCACAGTGTTTCTGACAGTCTGTTTGGCTGGGAAACAAATAGAAAACACGTTCTGGAAGGCACATCCTCAGTTTATCCCAGGGAAAGGCCTGAAAAGCTGACAAGTTGCGCCAGCAGCTGTCCCTTGGAGAGGAAGCTGTGCCCGAGTGTGCAGACGCCTCAGGTACAGAGGGAGAGGGGCCCACACGGCCAAGGCCATGGCTGCGTGGCTCTCAACCTCCAGCTTTCAGACACTGATGACAATGAAACACTCGATGAGCTGCACATAGAGAGCAGTGATGAGAAAAGTCCTTCAGACATGTCACTGGCTGCCGACACCGAGAAGTCTGTGGAGAACCTGGATGTTCTTGTGGGGTTTGGAAAATCTCTATGTGGGTCTCCTGATGAGGAGGAAAAACAAGTGCCCGTCCCTTCAGAGACTAGGCCAAAGACGTTTAGTTTCATTAAGCAGCAAAGAGTTGTAAAAAGGACTTCTTCAGAAGAATGTGTTACCGTGATATTTGATGCGGAAGACGGTGAGCCCATTGAATTCAGCTCTCACCAGACTGGAGTTGTCACTGTTACCAGAAATGAAATTTCCATCAATTCAGCTCCTACTGGACCCAAGGCAGAACATGCTGAACTTTTACCTCAGGGAATTACTTGTTTACACCCAGGAGCTGCTGCAAGAGACTATACTTTCTTTAAAAGGTCTGAAGAGGACACTGAGAAAAACATTCCAAAAGATAATGCAGATAATGTTCCCAGGGTGTCCACTGAATCTTTCAGCTCCAGGACAGTGACACAAAATGCTCAGCAGCAAAAGCCGGTCAAGCCCACACACACGCTATCATGCCAGAGTAATTCCAGGTCTTCAGCGCCCATGGGCATCTATCACAAGCAAAATCTCACAAAAATACCTGCCAGGGGCAAGTCTTCACCTCAGAAATCAAAACGAATGGAGCCGGAAGCCTCCACACTACTCCCTTCATCTGGCCTGGTGACTCTTGAAAAATCAGCGGCCTCAGTTCCTGGGAAACTCTCACGATTCGTGAAGACTGAGAGCTCAGGACCCCTCTTTGAATTACGACCAGATCCACACATTCCAAAACATCCCACCCAACTTCCGCACAGCTCCAGATTGCCCAGCAGGAGGGACTGGGTCCACTGCCCCAAGAGTCAGACTCCAGGGTCACGGTCAAGGCCTGCCATTGAGTCTAGCGACAGCGGAGAGCCCCCCACGAGGGATGAACACTGTGGCTCTGGGCCAGAGGCAGGGGTGAAATCCCCTTCCCCTCCGCCCCCTCCAGGCAGGTCCGTCTCCCTGCTGGCCAGGCCCAGCTATGACTATGCACCAGCACCTTCATCCACCAAGTCTGAAACCAGGGTCCTCAGTGAAACAGCAAGGACCCCATTCAAATCCCCTCTGCTGAAAGGAATCTCTGCTCCGGTTATTTCGTCTAATCAGGCCGCGACAGAAGTGCAGAGGAAGAAACCTTCTGTGGCCTTCAAAAAGCCTGTCTTCACTTACCCTACACCCTCCCCAGAAGCAGTCATTCAAACCCGATGCCCTGCTCACGCCCCCTCCAGCTCCTTCACCGTAATGGCTCTGGGGCCTCCAAAGGTCTCTCCAAAGAGAGGTGCCCCGAAAACCTCTCCTCGCCAAACACTTGGGACCCCACAAATGGACACAGGATTACAGACTCCCAGGATTTCTCCTTCAACCCATGAGCCACTGGAAATGACGTCCTCCAAAAGTGTATCTCCAGGGAGAAAAGGACAGTTGAATGATAGCGCCTCCACACCCCCCAAGCCTTCCTTCTTAGGGGCAAACGAGTCACCATCATCTCAGGTCAGTAGTCCCTCTTTGTCCTCATCACCCTCCAAAAGCCATCACAGCCCTCATGGTTGTCAAAGTGCTCATGAGAAAGGACTGAAAACTCGCCTTCCGGTGGGACTCAAAGTGCTCATGAAGTCTCCCCAGCTGCTCAGGAAAAGTTCCACCGTGCCAGGGAAACATGAAAAAGACAGTTTAAATGAAGCCTCCAAAAGTTCCGTGGCTGTGAACAAGTCAAAGCCAGAGGACTCCAAGAATCCAGCAAGCATGGAGATCACAGCAGGTGAGAGAAATGTGACCACACCGGATTCACAAGCACAGGACAGTTTAGCTGAGGGGCTTCCCCTGGAAACAGCACTACAAGAGTCATTGGAAAGTAGCATCCCTGGGAGTGATGGAAGGGACGGGGTAGATACTAGATCCATGAAAAGATCCCTTTCCTCCAGCAAACCACACCTCAAACCAGCTCTGGGCATGAATGGCGCCAAAGCCCGCAGCCAGAGCTTCAGTGCGCACTCAGGAGACAAGCCTTCCACACCCGCCATGGAAGGGCCAGGCAAAGTCCGAACTCAGATCATTACCAATACTGCTGAGAGAGGCAATTCTCTTACCCGGCAGAACTCTTCCATGGAAAGCTCTCCCAACAAGGCCCCTTCTGTTCCCATGTTGGAGAGTCTCCCTAGTGCTGGGAGGCCCTTGGGGCACCCCTCCTCCAGGCAGGGCTCCCTGGGGAGCTCCGGCAGCTCCAGCAGTCAGCATGGGAGCCCAAGCAAGTTGCCTCTGAGGGTCCCTCCAAAGTCTGAGGGACTCCTCATCCCACCTGGGAAGGAAAACCAGCCGGCCCTCAGCCAGGGAGAGTGCCCCAGTGTGGCTATACTTGCGGAACCAGGCAGTGACCGCCACCGGTGCCCACCCACCCCAACAGACTGCCCTGAAGCCCTGCAGAGCCCGGGGAGGACTCAGCATCCAAGCACTTTTGAAACAAGCAGTACATCCAGGCTAGAAACTTCTGGAAGGCATCCAGATGCCTCTGCAACTGCGACTGATGCTGTGAGTTCAGAAGCCCCCCTCTCACCCACAATCGAAGAAAAGGTCATGTTGTGCATTCAGGAGAATGTGGAAAAGGGCCAAGTGCAAACAAAGCCCACCTCTGTAGAAGCAAAGCAGAAGGCTGGGCCTTCTTTTGCCAGCTGGTTTGGTTTTCGGAAGAGTCGACTTCCAGCTCTGAGTAGCAGGAAAATGGACGTCTCCAAAACCAAAGTAGAAAAGAAAGATGCAAAAGTCTTGGGGTTTGGAAACAGACAACTAAAATCGGAAAGAAAAAAAGAGAAAAAGAAGCCTGAATCACAGTGTGAGACAGAAAATGAGCTTGTCAAGGACACCAAGTCAGCAGATAATCCAGATGGCGGTTTACAAAGCAAAAATAATCGGAAAACACCACAAGACATTTACAGCCAACTGAAGTTTGAACCAAGGAATAGACACAGCCCTGTTACATGTTCAACCAAAGACACCTTCATGACGGAACTCTTGAACAGGTAACTCGCTGGAAAAGCAGGTAGCAATGTAGAGGGGTCCCTCCACCACCTTAAAAAGAGTGGTTTGCTTTCTGTGCATTAAAGGCCAGTCAGGCATGTTTTTCATACAAGCAGAAATGAATAGTAGCAGTCTTTTATACATTAGCCAGAATTTAAACAATGAAATAAAAGTTAGCAATAAAATGATAATTTAGTCCACGTTACTTTGTTAACCAAACCAATGGTCTTTGAAATTAAAGAATGGTAAGTTTTATCAGCGTTGATAGAAATTCCACCTACACTAGGAACTATGAATGTACCCAGATGGCATGAAATGGAAGAAAATTACATGTACGTTTTAAAGCATGCCGATTTCATTGATTATACCTAGCAAACATATACTTGGAAACTTTCCAGAAATAATGATGTTTCTTGCCACTCTTAAGCTAAAAATGTATTTAGGAATCACTCTTCAGTGATTTTTATTTTGCCCTTCTCCACAGTAATCATAAAATAAAAAATACATTATGATATTGTCACATCTAAATTGACACGCTACTAGAATATTTGAAGATTTGATCAAGGCCTGTGAGAAACACTTATCCCTCAAAGGTTTAAAGACAAAGAGCTAGAAAGAGATTACTTTAAATATTAAAAAGATTGGGAAAAGGAGAGTGATTGAAGAAGGAGCAAGGTAACTCATCAGAGGAATCACTTTCTACCTGCAGAGTTGATAAGAAAGCAGCTCCACAGACAGAAAGTGGATCAACTAATGCTTCCTGCAGGAATGTGTTAAAGGGCAGTTCTCAGGGCTCCTGTCTCACCGGCAGCTCTCTCAGCACTCAAGGAAACCACAAGAAAAACATGAAAAGCAAAGCCGATATGGAAGTACCGAAAGGCTCCCTGGTAAGTGCTCCTCCATCCTGGTATCAAGTGCTACAATCTGAGATGTTCTGGCTGAGGTCTTTCTACCGTTTGCTAATGAAAGTGTATGGGTAAGAGATTGCAGTTGGGGGAAAGAAAAGGTCAGTGAAAAAGGATTTGTAAAAAGAGAGAGAAATACTGGTGACAACTGCAGCAGAGAGCTGGCAGCTGGACCTCGAGTGGGCCTGGCCCTCAGGAAATGCTGCTTCTCCCAGCTGTTTTCAAAACGATGAATATAATCGCGGTGAGTCCAGGCAAATGATGCTACCGGTATCATCTTCAAATTACACCATTGGGCTGGAAATTTGTTTTGATGATTATTTCTAACATCACCAGCAACCAAAAAAGAACGAACATGATTTTAAAAATAAAAGTGCTAAACAATTTAAGAGACTATTGCCTATTTTGATGATTTGATTTAAGCGTTGTTTATGTTTTATGAAAGTTGTATGAACCAATTCATGCAACTTAGACAGAAGCTGTGAAGACTAAGAAAGCTTTTTTGGAACTTGGCTCCCTATCATTTAGCCTATTATGGGGTCCAGAATGCAGGGAATAGACTTCTTTTTAAAAATTAAAAAATAAATGGAGCATTTTTATATTTTCCTGGGGTGTACTAGTTTCAGTTAATTTTTTTTTTTAATTACCTTAAATTGCACTTACTCTCCTTACATTCTTTATGTACTTGTGTAAATAATTTGATAATATTCATTGTTCCTTTTGGTAAGTTCCAGAGCACTTAAACACACAAAAAAATTCTCTTTACGGAATTACTATATCCATATCTTTTTGTACTCTAATAAAGAGGTTATCAAAATATAGTACATACTACCATTTTCTGAGGGAGAGCTTTCACTATTTCTCTGCATTATTTTCTGGAGTCGTTCAAGAGTAGAGGAGATTTTAAAGTGACCACGGCTGACATTATTAGCTATTAATTATTAGCTATAAGTATTTATTGATGTTTAGATTTCCTTCAAGTTTCACATACTTTAATTTGAGAGAAGTGGATGTTTAAATTTTTTTACTCAAATAGCTCTTGACTCTACAGAACCATAAGGTCTTTTTGACAAACTCTCCAAAATTGGATGCAGATTATGTTCGTTACAGAAGTTTTTTTTTGTTTTTTTTTTTTTCTTTCCCCCATCCCATTTCTGCTCTTGGTTTCCATGGTATCATCCCTTCTTTGAAAACATAGATGTCCCCTGCATTATAAAACCACAAATTATAAGCATATCTAAGGCTGCCCTTGTAGTGTCACTGAAAGGAAGGGGAGAGAATGAACGTGTGAAAATGTGCAATATGCTGGAAATTCAATCCAGCTGATGGAAAACTTTGATAGCCTGGCAGAGCCCCTTATCAGAGGCGCTCGATTTAACTATGCTCCATTTAGTATGGTCCTGACAGCTTAGGGTATATCTTCACTGTACAGAAGTACCACAAAAACAAAAAGACTTTGTATTTGGCTTTCACGATTTCATTTTTATTTTCTTATTGCTTCCTAATGCTACAGTTCTTTGCCATGCTTTTCCTCTCTCATCTGCAGTCTTTCACAGGGTGCTCTGGTCTTCGCAGAATACCTGCAAGAAACACTCTTATTATTTTGTGTGAAGTACAAAGATTCCCTAACGACCCCGCATATACATAATCAATAGGGATATGATAATTTTTCCAGTTAGTTGAAAGAGAGATTAGTCATGCTGAGAAGCTTTTCCATACAGAGAAATGTCATTAACCTGGATAGTTGACTAGCTAGTCATTTTTTAAAATGTAAAATGCAGTGCTTTTTTGTTTCATCTCCATAATCATCAGCATGGATTGGACTGAAATTACTAATTTCAGAAAGGACATTGCTATAGACTCCTTTGGGACTAGTACAGGAATAGGAGTGAAAACTCATTTATTACATGTTATATAGGAAGGAGATTAGATGCAAAATGAGATGTATTTTAACACCACAGCCCATTTATGTGAATACCCATGAACCTTTTAAAATTCAGAGTTGAAGGGAATTTCCCCCCACTAGGGCTCGAGGTAAATTCACTGTCTGCTTATTTTAAAGTGTGTTGCAAAGAATTTTTTCATAGCAGTTATTTTGGATGAAAACAATGTCTATATACAATGCATTATGTATCACACTTTTTTTCCTACATAAAACCACTGTTTAAAACCTTATGATATACTATACCACCATCTTTTGTTCTTTACAAACTAAGATTATATATAGTTATGAGAGTCCTAAGGCATTTTTAGTATTCTAATATATAATAGAAAGATTATTTTCATACATATAACAAATCCACATGTGTAGCAAACCTCCACTTAGTTCACTAGTAACTGCATATTCATTTTTAGTATTGCTGGAAACATTCTAAAATATGTTTAAAAGTCCTATTAATGTTTGGCTGAATTAAATTTTTTTCTTATTTCACAGCCTTAATTAGAAGCTTATATCCCCATTTCTGCCATCATTTATAGACCACTTAGCTCTAATTTTTGTGTAATTTAGACAAGGGCTGTGCTACTTGGTACTTTTATTTAAATTATACAAAATCATTATAAAATAAGGAAAAGGCATCTCCTAGAAAGGCTGCTTTGGTATTAAGTTAATAAGTCAAAAAGAGGTACACTATGCTTGCTACATGTTTTAAGTTCTTCCTTCCTGTGGATTGAGATAATTTTCTGAAATGAAAAGTCTCAGAGAAAGACAGCTCTAGGCTCCCAGTTAACTATCACTGGGCAAAAATAAAAATCATTAACAAAATTAATGAGATCATATACCTTCATCATGAACCATTTTAATATGACCATTTTAGTATGGGTATTTTAATTTAAATTATTGGTATTCTCTTCACCCAGTGTCACATAGTCTTAAAAAAAAAAAAAGTCTGCTAATAAAAAAGCATCAAATACTATCCCATTAAAATGGTACCATGGTGATAAAATGGCAGAAAATAGTGCAATAATTACACAAATTGTTATCATCTTATTAAGTTCTGTGAAATGTTATAATTTTAACATCCTTAATTGAACAATTCTGTTCTAAATGGTATTTTGATGCTAATAAGAAGCATGCATATTTTGCCCTCCGCCTGCAAAGTTTTCTAAATGAGTAGCTTTTCCAAAGGTTATGCCTTCCAGGAGTTTTCCCTCCCAGGATTATTTCCTGTCTCACTTAGATTCATTATGTTCTTTTCCTTTTCAAATGAGCTTTGGCATCGAAATGTTGGTTTCTTGGGAAGCCGTTAGTGTTAGGGTGATTCAGGGAAGAAAGATGTATAGAACTCCAAATGAAGGATGTTCTCAAAACTGGGTTTAATTGTGAAATTATATCAATGGTGAATTATTTTCTCCCCTTTTCCACTTGTGTCTCTTACAAGCACATTTCTTCCCGCCCTTCCTAGGAACAGGAAGCTCAATTTAACTTCCTAGGAACCGGAAGCTCAATAAAATAGAAGTGCAGTGATATTTAATTGTTGCCTGTTATAGACTGGTGTTTGGAGTAGTAGTTCCTGAGACTAGAACTGCAGAGCCCCAAAAGATGGACAAGAGTTAGAGATGAATCATTAGAAGACACCCAAAGCACTGACAACTAACTTAAACCAAAAACAACCCATAGTTGTTGCTTGTGAGTCACCTTCTACTTTGTACCAAATGGGACATAACTGACATGGACTTGTTTCTGTTCCTGGGATGGCAGCAATGACTGGGACATTTCTGCATTTCTAACCACCAGTCTTTTCTGACCCAAACGCTTGCCAGACTTCTTGGTTTTGGGTCCACTCTCCCATTCTTTGCAGTGCTTTCCCGCATGGAGACTGTCCCACTTGTACCTATTTTTGGCAAATTCTTCACCTGGCAGCCTTCTTACTCCCAGGAAAGCTCCCACAACTTCCCACCAACATCCAGCTCCTATGGGATCAAGAATGAAAATTAATTTAAATTTCATCTTATGAAAAATATAATTAGCAAGGGGAATCTGCTGCCAAAATAAATTATGCCCCTCATTTCCATAGGCAAATGGATTTTTTTTAATTACTCACCACTTTGCATTGAAATCTATTTGTATGGATAATTAGAACTGACAAGTATGTCACTCTAAAGCACTCCCCCACTTTCCATTTTCTTGCTGCTTCTTCATCCATTCCCTTCAAGTTCACAGTTTCCCCCTCTGAGTCATCTGCCCCTCATGGGTCATCCAGCCCAGGAAAGCTGAGAGAGCCAGGGGACTCATTCACCATCTCAGTTCCTCTCATAAGTCCCCAGAGGCCACATTTAGCGTTTGCCATTAAGCACATAAAGCCCTGGAAAGGCTCTGGCAAGGAGCTGACAGGTAGGACTGTGCAGTAGCTTTTGTTTTCTTTCTTAAATACGATAATTAGAGAAAGGAGGTGGAGAAGGCACACAGAAGGGGTAGGGAATAGTAGGGAAGAGAAGCGGAGAATTACACACACACACACACGAAAAATGTTTACTACTCTTAAAATATAGTTTATGGATACTTGGAATATTGCCTTCATACCTAACTGGTAGACATTAACAAAGAGTAGTTCTTTGGAAGGTCTGGAAAGGACAGCTGTAACTGGACAGGGCACTCTGAAAAATTGAATTATAGCAATGAATAGGAATCAGGAGTGCTTGTTCTATAACTGAAATTGTGTATGACTTTGAATAGATTATTAACCCTCTCTGAACCTCCTTTTTCTTTATCTGTAAGATGAAAACTTTGTTCTGATTATTTGATTCTTTCATTTAGAATTTCACAGGCTGGCAGAGATGATGATTTACTCACAGTCCAACAGGTTTTGAGGGCACCCCTACAAGTTTAAAATGTATAAATTTAGAAAAACCTGAAGAAAATACTATTTTACATTAACAGGTGGGGGAAATATGGGACATACTGCCTTAAGAGCTGATATGAAACTGAAAATATGATTTCCTTGTTGTTTCTGTAAAGTAGGATAAAAGGCTCCCAGTGGATTATTAATGGAAACTAAGGTGTTTGGGGGCCTTTGGGTCACCTTGTCATGAACAGATCCCTGAGCAAAGAGAACCTTGGAAGGCAAATAAGTAGTGCTTTGGTCTTTCTCATACTCGCAGTACGTTTCCTCTCTGCCATCTGTAAATATATACTGCTAGAACACGGTCAGTTAATGAAGCCCTTTTTTCCTGCCTTCTTTCATTCTCTGACTTTCTTCCTTTGGAGTTGCTAACCAACAGGGAAATGCCCACAGATTAGACAGCTGAAGGGGAAAGAAAGTGATGAAGCATGGCCTCTTGATACTGAACCCTTAACGATCTCTCCTTGCCAGGGTTGAGTTAGCCGTCTACATACTCTCTTGAGTTTGCCATCTCTGGCTATCAGCATGGTACAGATTAAGCACCAATTACATTCTAATATTGAAACTGCAGTCATAAAATGTAAATAATTGGTCTTATTCCATTAAGTATGAAAAATAGGAGGCAAAAAGTAGAAAGCTAAATCCAGCTCAAGGTCAGTATTCAGCCATACGACTTTTACATTGAGAGTATAAACTAATAATTTCTTGGCATTCAACTCAAGCCCTGTAGCAAATCCACTGACAACCTCTGATGTAAGTGCCTCAGCAGAACACCCATTGCATTGCACATTATTATCATTGGCTGCCTGGAATGTATTTCAAAAGAGCTATGTAGGGCCATTCCCTCCAGAACCCTAAGTTGTCTTGATACTGAGTCCAAGTCTGCATAGGCATATTCAAGTGGAAATTTCAGAATACCAAAGGTCCCCCTAGTAAACACAAATCTGGAGTCAGATTTGCTGTGTTTAAATCCCAGTGCCACCACTTTGACAATCACCTTCTCTGTTGCTTTGGGATGGGTCTTCATCTTTTAAAATAAAGCTAACCATAGCACCTGCTTCACAGCACTGTTGTAAGGATTTTGAGATCTTACATGCAAACAGCGCCTGCCCAGTATGTAAGTGTTCACTGTTGTTTGTGGTTGGTATTGCTGATAATGCTCTTACTTCTGCTATTGGATTGGGAAGCAGGGGGCCTGGGCTTTCATGCCAGTGTTGCCACTGACTTCATTCGTGCCAACTTTAAAGAGACCTCAGAATTCTCATCTGTAAAATACTGGGACTTCATTAAATTCTGTGTAGAGTTCCATCTGATGCTGCCCAATCAAGCGCCTGGGCCTTCCAACTGAAATGTAAGAGGGAATGGTTTTGGCTGAAAAAAAAAATCTAGATAAATGACTCACTGCTCTAGTTCACTGATCATACATACATCATTGTCATCTCCTTTCATTATGGAAAGAATGAAAAAAAAAATCGTCTTCTTAGTTACATTCCAGGAAAGGGCCAGGAGATCTAAGTATATTTAAAGTATATATTTTCATTCCTATTGAAATAACTGGTAGTGGAAGTCACTTACTCTAGAGGAATTATACCTCCTTAGACTTTAATTTTTCCTAACAGTCGTGTGTTACTGATTTTATTAATTATTAAAAAGCAAAGCTGTTATCTCTAAAATTGTGTGTAGAATTAGATACCCTGTAAGTTCTCTCCTTCAGAGATGAAGTTATATGCCTGAAAATAAGCTCTTATAATTAAAACTTGCAATAAAGGCAAATGATGGAGTGTGGAAAAGTGGAATAAAAAAATATATGTTATATGTATACGTACATACTCACACATGTATATACATGCAAACACTCACACCTATGCCCAAATATTTGTTATAGAATGTATCCTTACTCTGAGGATTGCAAAACGATCTTTTTAATAAAACAAATAAGAACTTGCATCATTTTCTTCTTCTTACAGGTAAAACAGGCAAACGAAAACTTGCAAGAGGATGAAGATGATGCAGTTGCAGATTCTGTATTTCAGAGCCACATCATAGGTAAAAATTCACATATTTATATGTCTTTTACTGAGACTTATTCTAAATGTGTCCTTCGTTCAGATATGGTACATTCCTAGAGACCATGTCCCTCTATCAAGACTGAGTCTTAACTATTCACACGTGGTTGCCATTATCTCCTTAGACCTTGGACATTACCATAAAATACATGGGTCAAAGCAGCACCTATGAGGAAAACATGGGTATTTGTAAAAGAATGCAAACTGATGGGAAGTATTTGTCAATATGAAATCAAAGTGATACTGAGTAATCCAGTTTCTATAATTGTCTCAAGAACACCTAGTGGTTATAAGTGTGGGTGGTGGTTTTCCTAAATGAAATATTTGGTAAATTGAATGCTTTACACATAGTAGCAAATATAGAATAAGAAAATTCGGTTTGCCAAAACTCTCAACTCACTTTTTACATCATTTCTGTGAAAACTCAGAATATAGATAGTCCTGTCTCTGAAATAAGTTCAGCTTGTCAGCCACGTCTTAAAATTGTGCATAACCTTGAAGGAACTCAAGTTTCCAGCACACAGGAACTTTGCTGACCTCTTTTCAGCAGCTGGGAGGTAACCAGTAATAGAGGAGTTGCCTGTGACTACCATCCTTGTCAAGAGGTAGAAGAAGTGACACCTTTAGCTACTCCAGGCCAGGACACTTGAAGGATTGGTTGTTCCTCAGGCTCTAAATATAGCCATGCATCTGAGCGTGCTGATTATTTAGCTTGACACAAGACACGGAGGCATCATGGAATCATTTCTGCAAGTCACATTTGGGTGTAGGAGACAGTGCTGAATACCGTGTCCCAGAATATGATGGCCCCACAGATCCCCAGTGTCTAGTATAATCAGCATCCATTTCTCCTCTCCTTTCACCTGGAGCATCTTTAGCTGCCCACTCTCAGTCTCCCACTACTCGGCGCCATGTTGGCGCACTTTGTGGCTGATTTTCTAGCATACTCAGCGGTCTTGTGCAAACGATAATTTATAGTTTGTCTGAGAGAGTTGTTGTACCCCTATGGCTTAATGAGACTGGCATGCCATTATTATTCTTTTCATTCGTAATTGGGAACACAAAAGTCTTCACAAACAACTGAAAGAGTAGTCTGAATAAGATTATTATTCCAAAAGGACATCCTTTATTATAGTTGTCAATGTAAAATGCTTAAATTGGTATCAGTTCTGCCTAGTTAGCTAATATTCGAGTTAAATATTGTTTAACAGCCTTCAAACATGACATTGTGCAAAGCCCTGCTGAGTCATCATTTTTCCATAACGAGGTGTTCTTGGGCCTATGAAATAATATATATAAAGTCACAAGCTGAATATTTTCTAAGAGAACTACAGAAATCTCTTAAAATATTTTTTAATAGGTAGCAATTCTTTATATCTGTGCTGCTTGATGCGATAGCCACTAGCCACATGTTGGCTGTTTCAATTAATGAAGCAAGATAAAATTAAAAATTTACTTCATCAAAAATACTAGCCACAGTTTGAATGTTCAGTGGCCCTGTATTCTGTACAGTCACGTGTCACTTGGTGACAGGAATATGTCTTGAGAAATGTGTCATTTGGCAATTTCAACGTTGTGCGAATGTCAAAGAGTGAACTTACACAAACCTACATGGTATAGCCTACTACACACCTAGGCTATATGGTATAGCCTGTTGGTCCTAGGCTACAAGCCTGTACAGCATGTTACTGTATTGAATATTGCAGGCAATTATAACACAATGGTAAGTATTTGTCTATCTACCCGCAGCTAAACATAGAAAAGGTAAGGTTAAAAAAAATGCTAGTATCGGCCTGACGCAGTGGCTCATGCCTGTAATCCCAGCATTCTGGGAGGCCAAGGCAGGTGGATCACAAGGTCAGGTGATCGAGACCATCCTGGCTAACATGCTGAAACCCTGTATCTACAAAAATACAAAAAAAAAAAAAAAAATTAGCTGGGCGTGGTGGCGGGTGCCTGTAGTCCCAGTTACTTGGGAGGCTGAGGCAGAAGAATGGCGTGAACCCAGAAGGCAGAGCTTGCAGTGAGCCAAAATCATGCCACTGCACTCTAGCCTGGGCAACAGAGTGAGACTCCGTCTAAAACAATAAAAAATAAAAAAATTCGCATCGAAGATAAACAACAATATACCTATATAGGGCACTTATAGAAATAGAAGTTGCTCTGGGTGGGTCAGTTAGTGAGTGGTGAGTGAATGGAGGGCCCAGGACATCACCTTACACTACTGTAGACTTTATAAACACTGTACACTTAGGCTACACTAAATTTATTGAAAAAAAATTCTTCAATAATAAATTAACTTTAGCTTCCCATCACTTTTTTACTTTATAAACTTTTAAATTATTTTTAACGTTTTGACTCTGTGATAGTACTTAGCTTAAAACAAACACATTGTACAGCTACACAAAATATAATATTTCTTTATATCCTTATTCTATAAGTTTTTTTCTATTAAAATTTTTTTCACATTTAAAATTTTTTGTTAAAAACGAAGACACAAACACACATATTATCTAGGCCTCCACAGGGTCAGAATCATCAATATCACTGTCTTCCACCTCCACATCTTCTCCCACTGGAAGATCTTCAGAAGCAATAACACACATAGGACGGTCATTTACTGTGTTAACAATGTCTTCTTCTAGATACCTCCTGAAGGAATAGCCAGAGTCTGTTAACTTTTTTTAATAAATGGAAGGAGTACAGTCTAAAATAACAGTAAAAAGTGTACTATAGTAGTAAATACATAAACCAGTAATAGTCGCTTATTATCATTATCAGATATTCTGTACTATACGTCATTGTATGTGCTAGATTTTTCCATGACTGGCAGCACATAAGTTTTTATACACCAGCATCACCACAAACATGTGAGTAATGGGTTACACTATGACATTACAATCGTTTAACTATGACGTCACTAGGCAATAGGAATTTTTCAGCTTCATTATAATCTTAAGGGATCACCATCATGTATGCAGTTCATCATTGGGCAACACATCATTTTGTGGTACATGACTATGTTCTATATCATAAATAGATCACATATGTTCCTTCATCACACAAACATATGTGTTCTATATGAATGTTTCCTTTGTCAGTGTTCTGTTGGATAGTGCTGCGTTAGATTACTCTAATGGAAGTACATTTGAACCATGTTTTTGATAGATAATTGACTTGATGTTCAGATCATTGCAGATGTATCTCTTCAAAGTGGTAGAGAACCATATGAATAAGCTACTGTTGGCCACAAGTAAACAACAACAAAAAAGCCTGACAAGTCATTACATAAATAATAAAGTTAATCGTCTTATAGAATTAAAAGACTGGAGGAAGGCAAACATGAAAGAGGTGTGTAGCAGCTCAACAATGTCATCAAAAGCCTTTTATATACAGGTACCTTTTTCGACCACATATTTGTATTGTAACAAGAACTCAGGCAAAGTTTTGTCCATAGTTAAGAAGAACTCTTGGGATCTATAAGTTTGGGGCACTCGATACTGGTTTGAGCAAATTTGGGTTGGAGAAGAAAGGACAGGATCAAGCCTACTTCAGTGAACTGCACAGGAATCATCGCCAGGGGAAAAAAGAGTTGTTTTGTGGTAGAACCCTGCTTTTGAAAAGTAGCCTGCATAAAGGCTTAAGAATTGAGACAAAGCTATGTTAAGCCAAATAGAGGAGCCAATATTGGCTCATTGTATCTATTTACTTGGCCATGATTACCCTGCTAGTTTTTTGTCCTCATGCTTGTGGCCTCTGGTTGCAAATTGACTCCCACCACTCTAGTCATTTACCTTTAAGACAAAAGTATAAGGAAGACTAAAACTTCACTACAGTTCCCCCATAGACTCCATCTTATGGATCATTGATGAGAAATGAATCATGCAGCCAATCCTAGCTGCAAAGGATGCTGGGAAAGTTAGCATGTTGCTTTCCAGCCTCCATTGCATGAAATAGCAGGGAAAAGAGGGCTGAGCATGTCTCCTAGGCTAGCCAGTCAATAGGCTCTCCACAGACCTTCTAAAAAGTCCCTCCATTTCAAGACTGAATGAGACTCAACAAAGTCAAGTGGTTGTTTATCTTAATTCCACAAGAATGGCCAAGAATATATATATTTTGTACCCGGATAATACCATTGTTCTTCATGTTGTCTAACCTAAGTGTTGTCACATATTCTTGCAATATTTTGTAACCATAATATGTTTCCAATAGCAGCAACTGTGCAAATCTAAATGTGTTATTCTTCTAACCAACACTAACTAATGTCTTTGACAGAAAACAATCAGGAAAGTTGTGAATCTGAATGTTTGCATTTCTGTGGTTAAGGGTAATCACGTTAGTTTAATCCAAATGTTATGAGTTGATTACAAGAGAAGACATGTTAACTTGGCCAGATGCAGTAACTGATCTCTGTAATGCCAGCACTTTGGGAGGTTGAGGCAGCAGAATTGCTTGAACTCAGGAGTTCAAGACCAGCTTGAGCAACATAGTGAGATCCCATCTATACTAAAAATTTTTTTTAAATTAGTCAGGCATCGGGGCATGTGTCTATAGTCCCAGCTACTCTGGAGGCTGAGGCAGGAGAATTGTTGAGCCTCAGAGGTCAAGGGTGCAGTAAGCCATTATCACGCCACTGCACTCCAGCCCAGGTGACAAAGCAAGACCCTGCCTCAAAAAAAAAAGAAAAAAAAAGATATGAACTAAACCTGCTCGATATTGAAATTCAAGATTCATGCTTAAGTAAAATAAAGCAACTACATTTTTTTCTTTAAAATTGCCCTCATAAATGTCAGACTAAACACAGCAAATGGCTAGCCTAGCCTAATAGAAATATTAACAACAATGATCACAAATGCTGTATTTCTAATTAATCTTTCCTGCTATCTAACTATAATGCCTTTACCCTATGTATTATACTAATTGTCTACTACAGTTAACAATTAGTAGGAATTCAAATACCATTCCTTGTCTTTTATTGAAAACATCAGCCAATTATAATAAAAAGTAATTCCCTAGGAGGAAACAGGGGATTTGTAAAATCTTATAAAGAGGAGAAAATGTCCTTTGAGGAATTTGGGGGAGAATATTATTGAAGCAGAACCCATAGGATTCACACAAAAAATTGAATCCTATTGGGATTGTATGGTAGGTGTTCATGAAGTGAAAGATACATGTTATTTACCACCAACTTAAAAGGGTTGAAAAGAATAATCTTCCCAGTAGTCTAAAGGGCATAGGCCACAGTGCCCCCTGGTTGAATGAGGTCCATTTACCCTCCCCCATTGTCTGGGTGTACTCCTAGCCTCTTTTGCAGGAGCCAGAAGGGTTCCTACTACCAGAGTGTAGCATGACAGAGGACATGGTCTTACCCTGATGCTCTGACTTTCCTTGGATAGCTCTGTGAAGTTGCCAGTGAGGTGCTCTTTTCCCTACTCCAGAAACTGATATTGCCTCCGAAGCATCCTGCCACCCCAATCTATTGTCCTTCCTCCATTCTTCCCCAGAGGGGCTCTCCTGTCTGCAGCTAATGTATCACGCAGAGGGACAATAGGTGCTCAGTAAATACCTTTGAGTAACGTAACACCATAAATCAGTATATTCCCATTTTTCCAGGGTGTTTCATTTCTTTGTTCCTTATCCTCTCCTAGACTTTAGCTAGCTAATGTGGTAAACTAACTCACATCTGTGTAGTAACGGATTACACAGGTACCTTTTTCGGCCACATGTTTGTATCATAACAAGAACTCAGGGAAAGTTTTATTCATAGTTAAGAAGAACTCAGGCCAGGCGAGGTGGCTCACGCCTGTAATCCCAACACTTTGGGAGGCCGGGGCGGGCAGATCACCTGAGGTCAGGAATTTGAGACCAGCCTGACCAACAGGGAGAAACCCTGTCTCTAGTAAAAATACAAAATTAGCTAGGTGTGGTGGCATCTGCCTGTAATCCCAGGTACTTGGGAGGCTGAGGCAGAAGAATGGCGTGAACCCAGAAGGCAGAGTTTGCAGTGAGCCAAAATCATGCCACTGCCCTCTAGCCTGGGCAACAAGAGCAAAACTCCATCTCAGGAAAAAAAAAAAAAAAAAAATGGAAAAAAGAAAACTTACAGATCTTTGGATCTATAAGTTTGGGGCACTCAGTACTGGTTTGAGCAAATTTGGGTTGCAAAAGAAAAGACAGGATGAAGCCTACTTCAGTGAACTACACAGGAATCATTGCCAGGAGAAAAAAGAGTTTTTTTTTGTGGTAGAACCCTACTTTTGAAAAGTAGCCTGCATTAAGGCTAAGAATTGAGACAAAGCTATGTTAAGCCAAATAGAGGAGATTTGGAGCATCATGTATAATGGCCATTCTGGTAACACAGACATTGTTCTTATAAGCTTTTATCATCCAACCATAAAGCATCTAATCCACAGTAGTAATGTGCCCATCTGCAGTTAGGTAGAGACAGAAAGAATAAAAGAGTCATATGATGTACAGTTGTTATTATCAAGGAACCTCTACACCACATTCAACTGAAGGTCAGCAAATAGAGCAGCTTCTTCACCCAGCAGAGGAGAGAATGCCTGGTCCAATGCCAGAATGTTGATGGCTGTGGTTGTTTCTTTGGTCAGGAAAGAGGGGAAGATCTCACAGGCGCTTGAAGCAAGTGCCTCACTATATATAGAGAACAAAACCCAAGACCTAGATGCTTATCAGAATGAAAGGAACTCTGGGACCTACTTCATTGTATCAAAGCCCTAATAGAACGTGTCTAACAGTAGTTATCCATACGTGGATCCAATCATCTGAGTTCTCCAAACCACATTGATTTTTAAATCCACGACTGGATTTTTCTAACCATTAGTACCAGTAGAATTAGGTTCGGATGGGAGCAGAAGAAACTCTAAAGTGCCATGGTTTAAATAAGAATAGAACTTTCTTGCTGTCACACATGAAAGCCCGGAGGGAGGTGGTCAAGCTAATAGAGCAGTGCCAGACTCTCCTATCTTGTCCTTCTGCCTCATACAGTTTACATTCCTTATGATTTTCTTTTCTTTTTTTTTTTTTACACGCCTGTAATCCCAGCACTTTGGGTCGCCGAGGCGGGCAGGTCACGAGGTCAAGAGATCGAGACGATCCTGGCCAACATGATGAAACCCTGTCTCTACCAAAAATACAAAAATTAGCTGGGCATGGTGCCATGTACCTGTAGTCACAGCTACTCGGGAGGCTGAGACAGGAGAATCACTTCAACCCGGGAGGCAGAGATTGCAGTAAGCCGAGATCGTGCCACTGCACTCCAGCCTAGGGACAGAGCGATACTCTGTCTCAAAAAAAAAAAAAAGAAAAAGAAAAAGAAAAAAAATTCCATAGAAAAACAAATTTGGAGAGTTGTTAGAAAAGATGTGATTGATTTCAGTGATTTATGCATAGTTCCTATTTTGCATAATTTGAACGATCACTGCTCTCTGTGCAGTTAACCTTGAGTAACTTTTTGAGAAAACATGTTGGACTTGGATTAATTTGCTACCACCATATGTATGAATAAATATATACTTGTTCACCAACAAAGTATGTAGATGTTCAAATAAATATTTTGTGGAATACAATGCATCTAGAATTATCTTTTCCCTAAAATTAAATAGGACATTAGGACTTCTAGTACTGTACCTGGCAATCAAAATCCTTGATAATTATCTGTCTCATTTCAAGAAGTCACTTTAAGATGTCACTTTTGATCACTACAATGCTCATATTTAGACTTTTACCATTTCCTCCCCAAGAAGATTTGAAGAAAGTTTAGAAATTTAACGTACAGGAAATGGCATTCATATTTAAAATAAAAGTATATCTTAGAAAGTTGACCATATTGTTACAGCTTTTTGAGCAGAAGGCTGCTTAAGTCGAGTGTCACATTTTTAATAGTGTGCTAACACATTTAGGCTTAATTGTAGGCAGGAAGAGCTATTGATAATCAGAACAAAATGTGAGTGGGAAGTGCAAATGTTCTCAATAACTTTGATAGATACTATTCTGTTGACTACTATCAGACTGGCACGAAACTACTTAGATAATCATGCCTATGGATAGATGGGGAATAGGATGTTGTGATTTTATATGGTTCAGATCCTTTAGTAAAACTTGCCAAGATAATTTTACTTCTACATTTTCAGACATACAAAATAACATTTAAGAGGTACTGTAGACTAGTAGCTTGGTCAAGGAAATGTCCACTGTGGCTGCACTGAGTTCACCCACTTATAACTAACTACAAGTGATAGACTCAAAAGGGAGAGCTTTGCAGCCAGCAAAGGCAGCCTGAAATGTAAACCCTGCTTGTCATGAAGTTAGGTCCATGGAAACAAGACCATGTGATATCTTCTGATCAAGGACTGAAAATAATAATATTCATATTTATTCGTTGACTACCTACTACACCCCAAGCCCTGTACTTATAACATTACATGTCACCCTCCATGGTTTTCATTCCCTCCTGACTGGTTGTCTGGTTTTACTGTCATCTTGCTCCTTGTGAGTGCCTTCTTCTCAATAGCAGAGACAGTCACCAAATAAAGCTTTGGCGGAAGTTTCTGTATTTGTGAGCATACTGAATCCTAGTCTATGACTCCTTTCCTCTGTTTTTTCACTAGAGAGAGAATTATGGACTTACAGTGTTAAAAGTATGGCTTTTTCACTCCTGTAAAATATTTTTTTTCACTCCTGTAAAATATTTACTCCTATGGATTGCACCAGGGAGCTAAGTTCTATTTAGTCCAACAAGCCTGTATTGAGCATTGGCTGCAAACCACACCCTGTATCAGCTTCAGGGCATACAAAGAGGAATAAGACATAGTATCTGCCCTCTGTGAACTGCAGTCGAGCAAGGAGGCAGAGAAGCACATAGATAATTCAAATGCAGTGTGATCACTGATAAGAGAAAGGTGTGCTCTACATACATCTGATGGCACAGAGCAGGGTGCAGAGCCCCGCTTTAGTGGAACTGGGAGCGCTGGTTTTTGTCTGTCAGAAAAAGTTTAAGAGCATTTGCCATTTAGTCCAATTTTTCCCGAACTTTGCTACACATCAGAATCACCTGGGAAGCCTCTGAAAATACTGATACCAAAATCACACCCCATATTAATTAAATCCCAGTGTCTGGGGATGGGAGCCCAACATCTGTAGTTCTCAAAGATCCGCAGGTGATTCTGATCTGCAGCAGAGTGTCCTAAGGGATAGGATTTCATCAGAAAAGGAAAGATGTCCTTGAAGTCCAGAGAAACTGCGTGAGCAAAGGTCTGGAGATAGGAAGGTGCGTGGCACACTGGAGGGTAGGGGAGTCCACAAGAGACCAGTTTAGCTAGAGCACAGGATGAGGTGCACATACAGTTGGATTTGTAGGATGGGACCAGATGGTGGAGACCTTGAAAGCTGAGCTTAGATATTTGAACTTAGCCCTACAGACAATACAGAGACTATGGATATTTTCAAAAGAAGACCTATGTGTTAAGATGTCACTTTTGATCACTACAATGCTCATATTTAGACTTTTACGATAAAATACTTCTTCATTTTCTCTCACTTATCTTTGAGCCAACCAAATGCACCAGTCAGCTTCCTCCTCATGAAACACTCTTCCCTGATCAGTGATGTGCTGTGATAAATGGAATCATGTATTCATATGAAAAGATAGACAACCAAGAATATTTAAGGATTGCCAAAGGGCTCCCTACCCAAAAAAGAGCTCTCATGCCAGCCTAGCAGAGTATGTCTGAATTTCCCACCCACTGGCGATTCCTTTGAGTGAAAGTCCCCAGTGGCTTGTTACGATACAGGTAATCTCTGGAAAGGCACACAGTGAGCACTGCTGGCTGATAGCACAGTGTGGTTCTCAGATTAGCACCCCCAGACTCTAAAAGAATGAGCCATGGGGCTGGTAGCTTTTCCTGCCATGAAACTGAGAAGCGCAAGAAGGAAGGCTTTGACGTTTAAGAAAGAGAAGAATGATGGGCCACAGATCAGGAAGCTGAGCTGCCAGGGCCAGAGGCAGACATGCAGCCCTATGAGGTGGCGTGAATTAACCCAGGTACCTGAAAGGGAAAGGCTCCACTGAACAGGCCACAGTGAGACATATTAAGTAAGTTTTTCCCTTTCCCCACCCATTTCCAAGGCCTATTGCTCTAAAGTACAAAGTTGGGGAAAACGAACTGGCTGTACAGAGACCTGACTTTGTGCAGTCCCTTCAACTTCCCAAAAGGCAGTTAAGTCACTTAAAGTAAGTATAAGCCTGTGTTTGTAACTTATGGCATAGAAAGGAATAGGTGAAGGTCAAAACAAAGTCAGATAGCAGTGTGCCTCAGCCCAAACACCTGAAAGCTGTCCAATGGGACAGAAAATTATGAATAAGGTAGGACAATGATATATATTACATTACTATCTACTCCTTATTAAGAGCTTTCTATATGCTGGGCACTGGCCTGGGTGTTTTACGTAAGCTGCCTTGTTTTGTCCTCACATCAGCCCTGCAAGTTAAGTGTGATGGTCGCTATTTGCAGATGAGGAAATGGATGTTCTCAAAGCTACGTGCCTTGCTCAGCAGTGTGACGAGGATGGAGTGGAACCATCATCCAAACCAGGACTACAGTCTGTAGCTGTGAAAGTTAAATAACCCCCAGGAATTCTAAGTGATGACCAGATGTTTCCTAGATCACCTCTCAGGCACCAGATTCCAAGGGTCCCTTTTGTAGATTGTTTGGCCTGGAGTTACAAACTCAGAAAAAGCTCCTGTGTCAATGAGTGGTACAGGCTGGGCTTGACACGCACATGCATATATTATATGAGTGATGGGGATTTGAGGTATATAGAGAATATGACCTGTTCCAGGGAAGCAGCTCCAGTTGTCAGCACAGAAGAATGCTAGCCCTATGTAGCAAGTCTTCCCATTTTTCACCAGAAGCCAAATTCCTAAATTTCTTATGTGACATATGATATATGTTTAAATGTGGGCTCCGTTCAAAAGAATGAATCATCAGGGACTTTCTTTTATCTGGCAATATGCCAAATTAGACTTTCAAAATCCTTTCACAGAATGCCACATCTACTAAAAGTATAGGTTATAAAATTCTACATATTTTCTTAAATGTATGGCTGAGCTGCAGGCAAAGAATTCATCACAGGCTAGGAATAGCAAGAAAGCCGGAATCCATAGGAGCAAGAGAATACCATAGCCAGCATTTGCCCATGGGGCACGTGCTAGTCTCTAGTGGCCTGGAGCTAGGGTGACCAGTGGTCCCAGTGTACTGGGACTTTCTTGGTTTCAACACCGAAAGTCTCATATCCTGGGAAGCTCTTCAGACTTTGAAAAACGTGTTATCGTTCCTCAAATCCCCATCATTCACCCTACCCAGAGCCTGGTTTTAAGGAGCTAAACTGTTGACATAATGAAAGCCAAGGGCCTGACTAGGGTGAAATGTTAGATCAAAGACTCACAAGCCCCTCCTCGGCATAAAGCTGGACTCCAAAGAGCAGTAACTTCAAAGCTGCCCTGGAGAGGAAGACTTTGGGAATAAATTCCTGACTCAGCCTTAATGCTGTCTTGACAATAGCTGGGGAAAAAAGAAGAGGAAAATGTGTCCTCTGAAGACTGTGAATCATTAGTTTGCACTCATGTGGCTCAGGGACTTAATTCACTATTTTTGTGTCCCATGAATCCCTCAGCTTCAAATTACAAAAGGGTCCCAGTTGTGCTTCTAATACTCCAGAGAAGAAACTGAAAGAAGGAATTGATGTAATGAGAATGGCAGAAGGTTAGTATTTTCTAAGATTGGGCAATAGGTATATGAGGATATATTACAGTTTGAGTACATTTGACATTTACCATAATGAAAAGTTAAAAAACAGTGCAGACTCAGGTTAACAGTACTCCTTGGAATCTGGCAGAACCCATCTCAAATCCTCTCTCAAGGTACCCACTCTAAACTTTACTTACAAATGAAGTTCCAAGTAAAATTAACTCACAATAGAAAATCAATGAAAACATGAGGGGGAAAAGAATGACTCATTAGTGAGAGTCAGAAAAAACAATAATACATAGAATGAGACCTGCAAAGACTGCAAAACTGAGAATTATCCAATATAGAATATAAAAAGATTTAGTATATCTAAATAAAAATGGAAATAGAAGTTAAGAAAGGAACCAAAAAAATCTTCCAAAAAATTAAAAGTTGGTAGATAGTGTTTATCACAGCTGAAGAGAGAATTACTTAACTAGAAGATACAGTTGAAAAAATTACACAAAGTGCATCACAGAGAAACAAGGAAGTGGATAATATGAAGGAGAAGTTAAGACACATCAAAGAAAAGATGATAAAATCCACCTACATCTAATTACAGCTCCAGAAAGAGAGAATAGAATGAAAAGGACAGACATAATATTCAAAGAATTAATGACTAAGAATTTTGCTGAATTAAAGAAAGTTACCAACCCTCAGATTCGGGAAGCCAAATTAGCTCTAAGCAAGATAAATAAAAAGAAATCTACACTTAGGCACATCTTGGTGAATATGTAGAACACCAAAAACAAAGGAAAGATATTACAACAAAAGGAAAATACAGATTACCTAGTAAGGACTGACAATTAAAATGTCAGTGAACTTCTTTCTGATAACAATGAAAACTGGAAGACGTTAGAATTATATCTTCAGTGTGATTGAAGATATAATTTGTATCTGAGATAAAATAATTAATTATTGGCCTAGAAGTGAATACTCAGTGGAACTACACTTCAAGAACAAAGACATTTTCCAAGGCTAGAAAAAAAAATAATAAATTTTCTACTAGTAGATCCTCACTAAATCAACTTCCAGAGAGTTTACATCAGACAGGAGAAGAATTATCTCAGGAAGATCTGAAACACAAGAACTAATAAATAGAGACAGTGGTAAATACTCTATATATAACAATAAAAGTACATTATTAAATATGTCAAAGGAGAAATAAGTCCTGAGCAATAATAGAACTGGAAATGAGTGGGAATGGGCAGTAAGCACGTAATGTCCTTATATTGTTAAGGAAAATGATTAATATATTAGTTTGGTAAGTTATATTTGCATGTGAAAAGTTCTAGGTTAAATTTAAGGGTAGAAATAAAATATAAAATTTCCCAAGTAGTGGAAAAACTAGGGGGAAAATGAAATAGTGAGGAGGAGAAACACAAACCAAAAGAAAACATGAAAAAAAAGAAAAATATAGAAAAGCTGGACAACTACAAAGCATAAAATAAAAGGTAGAAGTCTGAATATAGAGGATTTATAATAAATGTAAATAAACTAAAATCTCTAATTAAAAGGCAAAGATTATCAAGCAGCTATAGCTGTTTAGATATAATAAATGTAAATATCAACACAGGAAAATTGAAAGTAAAAGGACAGAAAAATAAATACCACACAATATTTAAGAAAAGAAACGTGGTATAACTGTATTAATAACAGAAAAAATATATTTTAAACAAAGACTTTTTGAACTGTACTCTTCCGTGAGTCATGAAATCGATTTTGTGAGTTAAGGTTGGCATTTGTTTTTGTTTTCTTTTTATTTCTTTTTCCTGATGAAAATATTGGAGTGTCATACAAGCATTAAGGAAAAATATTGTGACATTTTGGTAACATTTATAAATAGATACACATATAAAGATGTACTGTTTATGATATAAAAAATAATATATTACTGTGGATAGTAGTCTACAAAGTTTGGAAGGCATGACCCTAGAAAAACTCTTAACAAGTATATCAGGAAATACATAGCACAGTGATTGTAGTAGCATTGTCATCAAAGCAAAAATTAGAAAATAACCCAAATGTTCATTGACAGTAGAAAGGATAGACAAATTTTGAAATACCTCTACTGTGGAATACTATACAGCAGTGAAAATTAATGAACTTCAGCTGCATGTACCATGATAGATTCATCTGAAAAGCAATGTTGGTTGAAAAAAAAAGCCAATTGTAGCAGAACACTTACAGGATGATTCTATTTGTTTAGTGAGCAAAACTAAACAATATGGTAAGAAGGAACAAACAGCAAATTAATGAATAACATGAAATTAACAAGATACTTTATCAAGGGGTAGTGGTGGTTGAAGGATGTAATCAGAGAGGAGTACATGAGTAATTTAAAAACATGGTTAAAGTTGTTAGGGTGGGTTATGATGATGATTTAAATTTAATAATTTAATAATATGCATTCCTGTATTTGAAGTAAATTTTGTAATTTTTATTAAGTTAAAAACAAAAAACACCATCCAAAACAAAATGCAACACATCTATGGGCCACATCAGCCTGCCTTTGGTTTGCTCTTCTGATCTGTGCCATTCATCCCCCATCCCAATCCTCTTTCTGTCTACCCTTGGAGCAGCTCTTTGGCATCACAAGAAAGATGCCAAGAGGAGAGAGAGCGGGAAAGAAAGGGATATGTCCCCAACACAACTATAAAGTTTCAGGTCATCATTCTGAAGCATATCAGGTGTCGGAGGAGGAGTTAAAAACAGAAGTTGTGGGTTGAATTTTCATCTTTGTCCTCCATTCTCCCACAGATGATTCCGAGTTTACTAGACATTAAAGATAGGTTGAACTGTCTGTGGTTTAGGTGCTGTTAAAACTAGCATTTCTTATGCCAGAAGGGAATAAAAAATTAGCGACTGAAAAGCAGCAGTGATTCATGTATTTGTTTTTTTAAGACTGGCAACAAATGACTTGTAGATTTACAAAAACCCTATAATCTAGCTTGGAAGTCACTGTCCCTGTTCTAAGAACTCAGTCACAGGTACTTAGTGAAAAGCCACATCCATGAAAATGATCCACACATTCATTCCACCAGTGCGCCCAAACCAAATAGCGTTCATTTGCCCACACACAAAGGAAAGCCCAACATCACAGCACCAGTCTCTTGCAGAGAAAAGTTTACTGCAAAGCAACCGAATGAGACAGGAGACTAACTCAAATCTGTCTCCCACGCCAGCCTAAAAGCAGCATACTGAGGGGAGAAATTTCAGGAGGAGGATTTCGGGATTGGCGAGTGATTGGTGGAGGAAAGGGCGAAATTTGTAAAATCCCTAGGGTGTGTGCAGTTGTCTCTTCATGCCTCTTCATGAGTCACATGTGCAAATGCAGGGGGAGTTGGTCTGAAACATATGGTGGAAATTGCAGCTATTGTGTCCGGAATTGTTGGGTTCTTGGTCTCACTGACTTCAAGAATGAAGCCGTGGACCCTCGCGGTGAGTGTTACAGCTCTTAAAGATAGTGTGTCTGGACTTTGTTCCTTCAGATGTTCAGATGTGTCCGCAGTTTCTTCCTTCTTGTGGGTTCATGGTCTCACTGACTTCAGGAGTGAAGCTGCAGACCTTCGCAGTAAAGGCAGTATTGACCCAAAGAGTGAGCAGCAGCAAGATTTATTGTAAAGAGCAAAAGAACAAAGATCCCACAGTGTGGAAAGGGACCTGAGTGGGTTGCCACTGCTGGCTCAGGCAGCCTGCTTTTATTCCCCTATCTGACCCCACCTACATCCTGCTGATTGGTCCATTTTGACAGAGCGCTGATTGGTGCATTTACAATCCCTGAGCTAGACACAGAGTGCTGATTGGTGCATTTACAATCCTTTAGCTAGACACAGCCTGCTAGACAGAAAAGTTCTTCAAGTCCCCACTAGGTTAGCTAGATACAGAATACTCATTGGTGTATTTACAAACCCTGAGCTAGACAGAGTGCTGATTGGTGTGTTTACAATCCTTTAGCTAGACACACCCTGCTAGACAGAAAAGTTTTCCAAATCCCTACTAGGTTAGCTAGATACAGAGTACTGATTGGTGTATTTACAAACCCTGAGCTAGACAGTGCTGACTGGTGCATTTACAAACCGTTTGCTAGACATAAAGGTTCTCCAAGTCCCCACTAGACCCAGGAGCCCAGCTGACTTCACCTAGTGGATCCCCCACTGGGCCGCAGGCTGAGCTGCTAGCCAGTTCTGTGCCTGCGCCCGCATTCCTCAGCCCTTGGGCGGTAGATGGGACCAGGGGCTGCGGCGTAGGGGGCGGCGCTCCTCGGGAAGCTCCCGCCGTGCAGGGGTCGGGGGCGGCGATCAGGCATGGCGGGCTTTGGGTCCCGCGAGGAGGCAGCTGAGGCCAGGCGAGAATTCCAGCGCAGCGTGGGCGGGCCCTCTGCAGCTGTTGGCCTGGGTCCTAAGCCCCTCACTGCCCCGGCCGGCGGCGCCGGCGGGCAGTTCCGACTGAGGGGCCGCGGAGCCCATGCCCACCGGCCACTCGCGCTGGCCAGCGAGCACCGCGCGAAGCCCTGGTTCCCGCCCGCGCCTCTCCCTCCACGCCTCCGGGCAAGCAGAGGGAGCTGGCTCCGGCCAGCCCAGAGAGGGGCTCTCACAGTGCAGTGGCGGGCTGAGGGGCTTCTCAAACATTGCTAGAGTGGACGCCCAGGCCGAGGAGGCTCCGAGAGCGAGGGCTGCTAGCATGTTGTCACCTCTCACTACGGTGTTAAAAGGTCACTTATCTGGCAAGCAAGTCTATTCTGTGCATATTCTAGTTAGCTATATTGGTTCCAACCAGTTTCAGCCAGTTTTGCCATGTAGCAAGCCAAGGGGATTTCAACAAGCCGTTTCCTTATCTGCCATCCTGTAAAATAACATCAAGAATTCCTGTTAGTCACCAGTTTCTTTAATCCACAGTTTCACCTGGATTCCCAATGATATGTCCATTAAATCTGGCATGTTTGAGAAATACATTAGCTTGAGAGAGATGTAAAATGCTAGAATGATAAATCGGGTGAGGGCTGTGGCAAATTGTGGAGATGAAAATTGAGTTGTTTAATGAAATGTGTGACTGAGAAAAGTAGGTAGAAGAAGGATCTTGAGAACAGGGTGTTCTTGGCTTGAATGAATCCTTAAAGAGGATGTTCCTTAAAGAGGATGTGCCAGAGAAAAAGAAAATGGGATATAGGGAAAGGAAAACTATGTATGTTTCCAGTTAATCTGTTACGGGGTGGAACTGATCTGGGTACTTTTTAATGAGTCATAGACATGCAACCAGGGCTTACTGCTTCTAAAGAGAAATCCTCATTTTTTGAAAACGGTAGTGCCTGGAAAAATGACTTATCAATGTCAGTCTTAATTTCTTTCATCAGCCCATTGATAGAATGTGAGAAGAGTCATTTAGCAATCATCTTATCACTGGTACAGTGTCTGCTCCACTCATTTTGCACAGGATCAGATAAAAGGATGATGTTTGCTTTATCTTTGCTTTGCCACCTTCTTGCAGCTAAAAGCTTTTCAGGAAGGGGGAAGAGCAAGCTGAGAGGTTACCAGGTTATGAAACATGGTTACAGCCAAGCCAGGAGCATTGAATCAATTTCCAATATGTTTCTTATGTAGCTCAAACCTATACTCCGGAGATGTTATTGTTTGATTATAAAAGCTGGAGGAATTTGAAGAGAGACTTTCATGCCTTGGTGATAAACAGTCTCTGCCTGTAACTCAATTGTGTCAGCTCCCAAACAGAGGGGAAATATACTTTAAAGTGAGTTTCTGCCCATTTGAAAACTCAGGCATGAGTTCTACCTTCAGAGCCATTTGGAAGGAATCCTAAGTGTACAAGAACATATTTGGAGTGGGCATTGGCCACCCTGCTTCCAAACGAATGTGTCACATTTCCAAAGATGTCATTTCCGCTCACCATTGACGCAGTCAAAATGTTTTCCTGGTCTCAAAGTATTTATCTATAATTCTGCTTCAAAACATGTTTAGATAAATCAGTTCCTTTCGTATACAACTTATAATTTTTTAAAAAAGAACTTATTCTCTGGGTTATAATTGAGTCAGGTTTTTCTAAGGAGATTTAAAAGTGATGGAGAGACAGTGTAATATGGTAATGAATGTTGGTGGTGGCAGGGCAGGAAGGAATCAGAAGCAGAGTTTTGGATTCTGTCACTTAGTTCAAAATGCTTCGTCTCTCTCTGTCTCTGTGTCTAACTCTCCTCGACCATAGAGAGAGGGGTTGTTCTAGATACACTCTAATGCTTTCCCCTGGCCCAAATTTCTGCAACTTTTTGAGGGAGGTAGGTGTACTACCTGAACTTCAAATTGTCTGCCCTTTTCAAGTTCCGATTTCCTGAGGCTCTGTGGAAAGACAGTGTTTCAGTCATCAGATCTAAGTACACTAGAAAATTTGCAAAGCTTATCCAGCTATTTCTGGACAGAACTTAGACCTTCTTGGTAATGTTACCAGCATGTATTTGCCTCGAGTTTTGCATTTTTGAGTGTACTTTCATTGATTCCTGCAAGTCTCACAGCCTGGGTGCTATGGTCACAGAGGCCTCCTGCAGTTCTTCCTTTGCCAAGGAACTGAATAGGCTCCTGAACCTCTTTGAGCCCCAATTCCTTCATCTGCCAAATGGAGATAATAATAATAATAGTTGAAGCATTATGGAGAACTTTAAATGTGCTTTTGCATCTGGGTGTTTGACACCATTCGAGGTGCTAGCAGGAACTCAAGCATCAATCTTCATTGTTATTATAGTTATTATAGTTATTATTATTTTGAGATGGAGTCTCGCTCTGTTACCCAGGCTGGAGTGCAGTGGCACGATCTCGGCTCACTGCAACCTTCACCTCCCGGGTTTAAGCGATTTTCCTGCTTTAGCCTCCTGAGTAGCTGGGATTACAGGCACATGCCACCATGCCTGGCTAATTTTTGTATTTTTAGTTGAGACGGGGTTTTACCGTGTTGGTCAGGCTGGTCTTGAACTCTTGACCTCGTGATCTGCCCGCCTCAGACTCCCAAAGTGCTAGGATTACAGGCATGAGCCCCTGTGCCTGGCCTTTAGTTATTATTAAAAATGATTGTCTGAGATAACGGTAGCTAGATACCATCTTTCTGAATGAGGCAGAAGGTATGGCATAAAAAAAGCATTGTGCCTTGCCTGTAATTCACCATGAGTTGGTAACAGGGTTCATACTGAAGAATAGTTTGCCTTAAGGATGGATGAACTTGGTCGTAAAAGTTCCTGGCCATAAGCCTCACACATGATGAGAAAGGCCTAAGATGGCTTTCTGTTTCTCCAGCCAACTCTCAAGCATGGGATCCCCTCTTACTTCAGGTGCCTAAACCACAACCACCAGGCACATGCAATATCTCACCCCAACTTGCTACCCATTCACTGCCTTCATCCTCTTCCTCCCAGACTGTCCTCACGGCCTGGGGCTTCGCCCATTAAGTAGGTTCTAGCCAGTAAGAAGGAGCTAATGGGAAAAATGCTAGCTGCTCCATAGGTAGGGGTGAGTCAGTTTCATTTTCTGGTACTCAAACCTCAAGGCACAGCCATAAACGAAGTTCACTTCAGTTACTAAATATTTATCAGGCCTTGACTTCATTCCAGGCATTGTGCTGAACCCTAGGGCTATAAAAATGGAGAATACGTGGGCTTTCCATTTGATGAGCTTATCCAATCTGCTTCTGAACTAGAATTCTTCTTTACATCATTTCCTGAAACTTTAATTGAAGAATGAATCACTCTAATATCTTGCCTCAATATTGAACTCTATGAAAAGTTCATACTTCCCTGGCCTGTTTTTAAAAAACATTCTTTGGACATTACCAAAAAGACTTGATGTCTATGTATAATCCTGTCATTGTAAATAATAAAGAATGTACTTGCCTTAGTAGTTCCCAAATTATGTGAACTTACTCTTCTTGACATGCTGGCAAAGACAAATAATTTCTTTAAAACAGATGGCATGCAGAGCCATTGTTGAAATGTCAACTCTGCTGCTGTTTATTGCCCTACTTCTTCAGGGAGTGATTTGCATATTGGATTCACCTGAGCACTTGGTCTGCAGTGCAGAGGAGTTGGGAAGCTTAGTTGGTTATTACTTCCTAATAAACCCCTTAGATATTACAATGAGGTATGGTAATGACAGAAGATGGAAACATGACTATTTTTGGTGACTGTTCAACCTATGTGCATTATTGTCTTACTTGAATAAAATAGTAGGATGGCTTTGTTTGATTATTTACAGTGTTATTCAGGATTATAATGACATTTACAACAGTCTAGTTTGTGGTCCTCCAGAAGTCCTTGCTGTAACAGAAATTCAAGGGCAAGTAAGTTACCAGCAAGTACAGGAAAGATCGATAGGGGAAGTCAGACAGAGAAGAGAAATCAGCCAATAAAAACATGTTATCATGCCAGCTACCACCAGGACCAGACACATAATTTGCAACATAAAATGCAGAATATCTTGCTCAAAAACTATTAGAATTTCAAGACAGCAGCAGCAGGTCACAAGGCCCTGTTTAACTGTGCATGCCGCAGGCACATGTCTTCAGCCTGGCTACTACTTTAGCTTAGCCTGTGGGAAACCCTGGAGTATAGAATGCGAGTCTCAAGAGTTTTCTCACCTGAGGAATGAGGGAGCTCATTCCCATCTCCATCTCCAACTCCCATCACTGATTATTCCTGGGCTGCTTCTGGAGCTGTTACCTTTGGGCAAAGAGATATGGCTCCCAGCAATTGGACTTGCTCAAGTAGTAAGCCCTGCGTGCCACCCAAATACCAAGGAATCTCCTGGGATCCAGAGCCAGGGCCAAGTGTCTAAAAATGAGCTACCTCAAGGAGGGAGCACCTGCTGAAGTCCCCCCTTGAAAAACATTCCCTCAAAACCCTTGCTTTCTCCCTGCTGCTGAGTCAACTCTTGAATCAACCAGGATGTCCATCATTTCTACAGGTGGAAGTTCTACCATATACTAAAAGTGTGGGGAGAGAGGACAGTAAAGGCATTCTCCTGAATTCTTAAAAATGCAGGCACATTTGTTTTCCAAAAATATGACCCTAAACAAGCTACTTTCCCTCTCCACCCCCTAAGCCTCCTTTGTCTCATCTGGGAAATGGATGTAGAATTATTCTCAGACCATTTCCACAAGATTTAAGGAGTCTACATCAGAAACATATTGGGAAAGTAGTTTCGAAACACCAGTTTAATTCCTAAATAATAACAATGTCTCTTCAAGCTTGGGGTGGGGATTAGTAGCAAGGTGGCTTTCTTGAGTTTGTATTAAATAGGCCACCTTTCATCATGTGTTTATTCAAAGGAGGCATAAAAATTGTGTTTGAATTAGAAAATGTTTTCTCCTCATTTTGGCTCTTTAATCATTGCTGTGTGCCACAAACACCCTCTCCTTAATTCCTGTGATGGTCAATTTCATGTGTTGACTGGGCCCTGGCGTGCCCAGAGATTTGGCCAAACACGATCCTGGGTGTTTTCATAAAGGTGTGTTTGGATGAGATTAACTTTTAAATTGGTAAACTGAGTAAAGCAGATGGTGCCTCCTTATGTGGTGGGCCTTATCCAATCAGTTGAAGGCCCAAGCAGAAAAAAAGGCTAATTCTCTCCCAAGTAAGAGGGAATTATTTTTCCTGCCTACCTTTCAACTGGGACATTTGCTTTTTCCTGTCTTTGTGCTTGAATGGAAACATCGGCTCTTCATGGGTCTTGAACTTCCTGGGCCTTTGCACTAGAATAACGCATGGGCTCTCCTGGGTCTCCAGCTTGCTGGCTTACCCTGGAGATCTTGGGAATTGTCCGCTTTGGTATCATGTGAGCCAATTCTTTATTTATACACACACATCCTCTATTGGTTCTGTTTCTCTGGAGAACCTTCACTTAAGCAACGGCATATAATTAGATTTTAACAGGATAATTAGAATATCAACTAGAGGAAGTTGAACTGCTGTCATCTTTCCATGTTTGCTTCACCCAGGCCAAGGAAAACTAAGCCAATAAACTTATTCTACAAACTGGTCAGGGGGTGGGTAGAGACTACAGATGCCAAGATGCAGACACCAGCCAGCCTGAATCATCATCCTTTATGTAAAGCAGTGGTGCAGGAGCCCTAGTGAAGAGGCTTTGATAAAAGACTTTCCGTTTAGCCCTCTGAGTTCATGTGGAACAAAGCTCGTTGCTTTTACTTTTTAGACTGAGTCTGAATTGAAAACTTATTTTGATGTGTGTAAGATGTGAGCCTCCTCGCAGAGGAGTATGGCTTCTGCAGTGGTGTTCGTTCCCCTCACCGTAAGGGGACCAAAGAAGCCAGAAACCTGTGCATGGGGAAAGGGCCCAAGGCCCCTAAAACCTGCATGCCCGCAAATGGTATATTTATTCAGTATGCAGTTGCGGATGCCTATTAGAGAGAATTTGTGTTTTAGAGCAAAGCTTCTCTATGGGCAAAAATGATGACTTCAGGCATGCATGAGATGCTCTGCTGAAATCAGTGGGAGTTGGTCTTCATGTAGATAATTGTGCTGACTGGCCAGAATACAGGATGACAAGTAGTGCACTGCATTTTACACTTTGCCCTGCTCTGCAAGAAGACTGGTCTGCCAGGCAACCCAGATTAAATGGTGTTTTCCCGCTTGAACCGGTGTGTCCAGGATTCCACAGTGGGCAGGCTGCTGTGCTGAATTTGCACCAGGTCTTCCTTTGTATATCTAAGTTGTAGTGAATGGTGGTAGGAAACTGCCAGGTAGAAGGACAATCCACTATGCACGGTGTGAGAAATCCCCACTTTTCACCAACCCCTGCCTGAGAAGGCAACACCCTAGAGACACATGAATGGACCTGCCTTCTCTTCAGTAATTGCACGGGGATCTTTTAATCCAGACAGATGTTGGGACCAGCAACTGAACCCTGCTAAGTTGAATCGAGTGTCCTAGGATGATGGAGGCCTCGAAATAGGAGAACAGGCGGTAGGCATGTACATTGCTCCACAATAAACCATACCCGTCAGTGAGTTTATATTTACAAGGATAGATAACACACTGGGCTTCTGGAAGAGAGTTCTGCAGGCATATGGAATACAAGTATCTCAGTCCATTTGTGACGCTATAAAGGAATACCTGAGGCTGTGTTGGGTAATTTATCAAAGAAAACAGGTTTATTTGGCTTGTGGTTCTGCAGGCTGTACAAGCGTGGCGCCAGCGTCTGCTTTTGTTGAGACCTCAAGAAGCCTCCACTCATGCTGGAAGGCAAAGGGAAGCAGGCACCACGTGGCAAGAGAGGAAAGAAGAGAGGAAGAAGTGCTAGGCTCTTCTGAACAACCAACCTTTTGGGGGTAGAGGGAAATCTTTCTCAGGAACTAAAGGTGAGAACCCACTCCCTCCTGTGAGAATGGCACCCAACTATTCATGAAGAATCCACCCCTATGATCCAAACACCTCTCACCAGGCCAGATTTCACTGGGGATCAAATCTCAACATGAGACTATAACAAGAAGCTAAGAGGCCCTCTTCTGAAACAATAAATGGGCTGAGGTGTGTCTTTCAGAGTGAAGTTTCTCCTTCCCCGGCACATTTAAGCAGATGTAGCTGTCAAAAACCTTTGAAGCCCTAGCATGTTCTGCTCTGCCGCAATCCTCAGGACCCCACAGGGAGACCTGCTCAGTCTCCGCCTCATTCTCCTCATTTGGCTCTATCCTTAATTCTTTCCAAGTGTGCTTGGGCTCCCTAAGTGTCCTGTGACTTGCTTGAGCTTGCAGAGACATTTTCAGCCTTTTATCCTGAAGCTCTCTTAGCTGCCCTGGCTTTCTGCTTAATCCCACCTGCAGCAATGCTACTCACTATAGTTTTCCTTTCTACTTCCCAGCAACTCTGCTCACAAACAAAATGTTCACGCTTAGCACTAGATATTTCTAATGTGGCCTCCAGCATCACTCTTCTGTTCAGCTCCCGTGTCTTCTCCTCACCATGGTTACTCTCCTATTATGATCTTTTCCCATGCTGTAACTCCGCTCTTTATTTTAGGAGCACCCCCAAGACGGTACTCCCAAGTCTTCACATTTGGAAAAATGAAAAGCGTCTTTGATGCCTTTTCATCTCTTTCTCCTTGTCTCCATAAAATACACGTTTTCTAAAGAAGCAACAGCACATTCAATATTATCTGACATAGAATGATCTCATTCTGTTGGAAGGCCAAGTTATGACAGTTACACTGGATGATACCAACACATATTCTTGATAGTATCTTCTGAATTTTCATATATTGGCTTAATGTGAAAATGATTGTTGCATCTTCTCATCAAATTTTCTGTCAAGTCTTGCTTACGCTTCCCAAACACAAAAAAAGACAAACACTTTGCAAGTTTCAAACTTAAAACGCAGGGTCAGAGGTGCTAAACTTACTCCTGAGCCCTGACATCTTGCATACAACTTTCCTAGCTTTTCAGAAATCGAAATAACACAACCTAAACAAAAATGATCCTGAAACAACCACACGTAAGTTTCAGTTATAGTTTTGCCGCTTATTAACTAAACAAACCTTTGCCTCAGTTTCTGTATCTGTAAACTGGATATACTGATTTTTGCCTTCCCCACTCAGAGCATGATTGTTGGGAGGATAAAAGGAGGTGAAGCTCATGGCCGCATAGTTTAAATGTAAAGCGTGCCCAAAGTGCAAGGGACTTCTTTGTACCAGCCCGTTGGAACTCTAGTTGAAACACTGTCTTGTGTGGCTAAGCAGACATTTGAAGGTTTTTTCCCACATATCATTTGTCTTATATGTCTTTTAAGGCAAAAAAAAAAAAAAAATGCTACCTTTTTAACACTCTTGCTTTAAAAGCCCAAAGACCAGAACCTCTTCTCATTAGGTCTGTTAGAGAGAGTAAATACAGGTAGGAAGAGCCAAAGGGCCTGGGGATATGGCTTGGTAGTATGTTGATGGTAAATGTGGAAAAAGAATTTTAAAAGAACAATCTTTTTCAACTTGAGATTTTATTTTAGGAAGTGAGATTCGGTTGGGTGCAGCACCTGTAATCTCAGCACTTTGAGAAGCCAAGGCGGGTGAATGACGTGAGCCCAGGAGTTCAAGACCAGCCTGGGCAACATGACAAAACCCTGTCTCTACAAAAAAATACCAAAATTAGCCAGGCATGGTGGCTTGCACCTGTAGCCCCAGCTACTGGGGAGGCTGACATGGAAGGATGGCTTGAGTCTGGTAGGCAAAGGTTGCAGTGAGTGGAGATGCAGTACCACCACACTCCAGCCTGGGCAACAGAGCAGGACACTGTCTCCAAAATAAGAAAGAAAATGAGATTGAAGAAGAAAAAGAAAAAAAAAAAAGAAACTACATCACACCTAATAGGTTTTAAGGTATATCAGACTATGTATTTATTTTAAATAATAGCTATAAAACCTCATTAGAAAGCAAGTGCTGACAAAAAGTCTCTTGACTTGGGCTGGGCGTGATGGCTCATGCCTGTCATCCCAGCACTTGGGAGGCCGTATGGGTGGATCACCTGAAGTCAGGAGTTCAAGACCAGCCTGACCAATATGGTGAAACCCCATCTCTACTAAAAATACAAAAATTAGCTGGGTGTGGTGGCATGCAACTGTAGTCCCAGCTACTTGGGAAACAGACAGGAGAATTGCTTGAACCCAGGAGACGAAGGGTGCAGTGAACTGAGATCACGTCACTGCACTCCAGCCTGGGTGACTGAGTGAGACTCCGTCTCAAAAAAAAAAAAAAAAAAGGTCTCCTGACTTGGTTTTAAATGGTTCACTAGAGTCCATAAGGGAGTAGTAATTGAATTAGAAAAAAATTCTAAATACTAAAAGAGGGAACTAGAAGATAAATATATCCTAGCAACATAATGGAATTTCTTCGAAACAGGGAGAGTAGGGGAAGGTATAGTTGTTGCAGAGCAGCGCAGAGAGCTCTGGACTTGTTAGAAGACCTGGCTTTGAATTCTGGCTTCTGCATATGTGCTCATGTCCCTAAGAGACATACGTTCTCTGTGCATGTGTTTTATCTGAAGAATGGAAAAATTACTCCATTTATAGACAAAGTGTTGCTGTAAACTCAACTGAAGTAATGACTAAGAAAGAATGTAGCAGACGTTTCTACTCCAGGAGTGAAGCCTGACGAAGGCGGTCTGGGCAATCTTCCCTGCCAGTGATTGGTTCAGAAATTCAAGCCTGGGCCAGTCAGTGAACAGCGTTTTCCAAGAGACACGAATTGGTCTGGGAATGAGTTTATGACCTTATTTGCCTAATTTTCAAGGGACAGGTGGTTGGAGGTATAGAGAAAGTCACGCAGAGAATCAACTTCTCTCTCCCTTAGACTTGGGAGTGTGTGGCTGACTAGTATGGAGCTACTAAAGCCTCCTGCTAACAGCTTGAAGATAAAACTGATACATAGCAGGGACACAGTGAAGAGAACTGCAGGCAAATAGAGGCAGAGGCCCTGGATTAAGGCAGCCCTGAAGCTTGGCTCTAATTCTGCACTGTGAGCTAATACCATTCTTTACCATTTAACATGTTACTTTCCGCCAAGAGCATGCTTACTGATTCAGTATGCTTGGTAAACTGAATACAGAAGAAGGTACTGTAACCACGTAGCAATCAAGCCTGAAGCTTTGAGGTTTGCACAGGCATTAATCCAAATCCTGGCTTTCCTACTTATAGCTATAGGCCTACAGGCAAGTTACTGACCTCCTTAAACTTCAGTTTCCTCATAGGTAAAATGTGTCCATTACACATTGCATAATGACATAATACAAGTGAAGCACCTGCCCAGTAGTAAATAATCAACAAATGTTATGCTGCAGAAAGGTGAGGTGTAAGGGAGGTCAAATGTATTTGCATAGAGCACATATAAGCTACCTGTAAGGTCCTGAATCAGGGGTTCTGCTCCTTAGAGGCCCCCTTTGCAGAGGAGAGTCTGGGGCACACAGCTATGGAAACCAGGGATTTTGGCCTTCTTCCAAGCTAAAGAAGTAGTGGGCTGCGGGACCCCTCACATCCTCTCTGATGCCTGGGATCCCCACCCTACTGGAAAGAGGTTGATGAATAAGAAGTCCTGAGCTTTAGAGTCAGGCTGGCAGTTCTTCAGGTGACCATTTCACTTCTCAGAGTTCTGCTTTCCTCCCCTGTAAAGTGAGGATAATAATAGCTATTTCCAACAATTATAGAAAAGATAAAGGCATTCACAAAGCCCTTTGTGAGCTGCCTAGATCTGGGATTAAGGAATAGCCTCAGTCTTGTTCCCTGGTGACTCTTGAAGACCCTTTCATGCCAACACCACTTTCAGATGCCTCTAATGATTATTCAAGCGTGTACCCTGGGGAGAGCACAGTTCCTCTGCTCAGCTGTGTTCAACCAGATTTTACTGTTAGATTTCAGTATTTTTTTTTTTTTATTGGCAGTCTGGGTATAAAATCTTTAGAAGCCGGTTCATGGAGGTATAATTTACATATAACAAAATTCATCCTTTTGAAGTGTATAGTTCAATAAGTTTTTGTAAATGTACACAGTTGTATAACCACTATCACAATCAAGATTTACAACACTTTCATCACCCCAAAATAGTCCTTTATACCTCTTACACCCAACCCTCTCCTAATACCACTGGTCCCAGGGAACCACTGGTCTGCTTTCTATCTGTGTAGTTTTGCCTTTGCTAGAATTTCATGTAAATGGAATCAATTATAAAATATATAATATTGTGGGTTTAGTCTCTCTTAATAAGCATCATGCTTTTGAGTCATCCATGTTATATCAGTAGTTTTTTAGTTTGTTTATGTTTTTATTGCTCATTACTATTTTATTGTATGAATGTACCACAATTTGTGTATCCACTGGCTGATAAACAATTTGATAGTTTCCAGTTGGGGCTATTATATGTAAAGCTGCTATATACATTTGTGTATAAGTCTTTGGGGGGATATATAACAGTAAGTGTCATTTCTGTGTTGCATGATGGGTGTATGTTGTTTGCTTTTTAATTTTCTTAACCATGTCTTTGAAGACAAAATTTTTAATTTTGATTAAATCTAATTTATCATGTTTTTATTTTATGGTTCATGCTTTTTTGCTCTATTTAAGAAATTGTTGCCTAATCCAAGGCCACAGAGATACTCTGATATTTTCTTCTAGATGTTTTGTGGTATTAGATCTTGTGTTTGGGTTTATGTGTGAATTTTTATATACAGTGTGAGGAAAGCAGTGAGGTTTACTTTTCTTCAGATGAATAGTGTTTCTAATACTTTCTTTCTTCCATTAAATTACGTTGTCATCTTTGTCAGAAATCAATTGACAATATATGTGTGAGTCTATTTCTGGAATGTCTGTTCTGTTCCACTGACCTGTATGCAAATCCTTACCCAATACCACACTCTCTTAATGAGTGTAGCCTTATAAAGAATTCAGGTAGTGTCAGACCTCTGACCTTGTTTTACTTTATGAAAATGTTTCCATTTTCACACATAATTTTAGAATCAATGTGTCAATGTCTATTTTTTTTAAAGCCTGGTAGTGTTTTGATTAAGATGTCATTGAATCTGTAGATGAATTTGAAGAGAACTGACATCTGAACAATATTGGGTCTTCTGATCCGTGAATATGGCAGATCTCTCTATTTATGTCAGTATTCTTTAAATTTATCTCTACAGTGTTCTGTACATCTTAGTGTACAATGTTTCGCCATTTTATAAGATGTGGTTTTTTCATATTTTGATGCTGTTAGAAATAGTATTGTTTAATTACCAATTATTTATAATACATGCTAATACAATTGATTTTGCTACATTATCCTTGTACGATGTAATCTTGCTAAACTCACTTATTAGTTCTCATAAAGTTTTGGGAGATTCCTTAGAGTATTCATGTGTACAATTATATTGTCCTCAAATAAAGACAGTTATACTTTTTTCTTTCTAATCTCTATGCTTTTTATCTCTTTTCCTTGCCTTGTTGCACTGGCATTAAGTTGCATTATAATGTTAAATAGAAGTGGTAAGAGCTAACATTCTTAACATGTTCTCAGTCTTAGTGGGGAAACATTCAGTCTATTTTTTCAAATATTTGTTATCCGTAGGTTTTCTGTAGATGCCCTTTTACACTTTTACAAAATGAAAACGTTCTCTTCTATTCCTAGTTTGCTGATAGTCTCTTTTTTTTTTTTTTTGGTCTGTCATCAAAGGATGTTGCATTTGTTAAATGATTTTTTCTATGTATTTTGAGATAATCATGGTTTTTCTTTTAATATTGATTTATTTTTAAATGCTAAACAAATTTTACATTCTTTGGGTAAATGCCACTTGGTGAGTAATTACCTTAATTATGTAAAAATGCTTAATAATTAGCAAATCAGTTATTAAACATTCTTGCATCCATTTTCATGAGTTATATTGATCTGTATTTTTCTCTATGTGTGATGTCTTTGAGTTTGATATCAAGGTAACATGGTCATTATAAAATGATGTGGAAAGTGTTTGCTCTTCTCCTGTTTTCTAAAGGAGTTTATAAGAGCCGGCCACTGCACTCCAGCCTGGGCGGCAGAGCGAGACTCCGTCTCAAAAAAAAAAAAAAAAAGAAATGATCATTTTTTTCATCCTTATAAATTTTGTGGAATTCAATAGTGAAGACATCTAGGTCTATAATATTTCATGAAAATATTTTTAACTCCAAATTCAATTGCCTTCATTGATATAGGACTATCTGGTTTATCTTTTTTCTTGAGTGGGTTCTGGTAGTTGGATTTCTTAAAGAATATTTCCATTTTATCTGAATTGTAAAATGGGTTGGCTTAAGTTTGTTCATACATACGTATTATCTGTTATTCACTGGAAGATCTGTAGGGATGCCTCCTTATTCATTCATAATATGGAGAATTTTTGTCTTTTCTCGTTTAGTCAGTGTTTAGTCAATGTAGTTGGAGGTTGTCAGTTGGATCAGTCATAGCAGATAACCAGCTCTTTGTTTCATTGATTTTTAAATTGTTTTTCTTTTTCAAAATTTTCTTAATTTCAGCTCTCATTTTTATGTCTTCTGCTTACTTTATGTTTAATATGTTCTTATTTTTCTAGTTTCTTAAAATGAAGTCTTAGAACACTTATTTTAAGCCTATCTTATTTGTGCTATACATTTTCATTAAGGCACTGCTTTAGCTGCATTCCATTGTATTTTCATTCATTTCAAAATAGTATCTTATTTTCCATTTAATACACAGGAAATTTGGGAGTGTACTGTGTAAGTTGTAAATGTTTGGAAATTTTTCCAGACATCTTTCTTCTGTTAATTTCTGGTTTAGTTCTCTGATGGTCAGAGAACATATTTTCCATGGCTTCAGTGAGTTCAAATTTTCTAAGGCTTGTTTTATGATGAAGGCTATGGTCTGTCTTAATCAGTGTATAACTAAAAGGAATATGCATTCTGCCCTTGATGGGTAGAGTGTGCTGCACAATTCACACTGGTCAAAGTTGTTAAATTATATTGTTCAGATCTTCTATACTTTGTGATAGTCTCTCTACTTGTTCTGTTAATTACTGAGAGAAGACTTTTAATTTTAATTGTAGATTTGACATTTTTCCTTTTAAGTTCTGTCAGTTTTTTGCTTCATAATTTTGGAGTTCTATTGTTATAGATATATATATTTAGGTTTATAATGTCTTGATAAATTTACTTTGTTATAACTATAACATGTTTCTCCTGATCCCTGGTAACATTTCCTTTCTGAAGTTTACATTTTCTGATATTAGCGTAGTGACTCCAGCTTTCTTTTTATTAGAGTTTGCATGCTATCTATTTTTCTGTCCTATTTTTCACATATCTATTTTTTATATTTAAAATGAATGTCTTATCTACAGCATATGAATAGATATATTTTATATACCAATTTTTATTTTATCCAATCTGACAATCTCAGCCTATTCTTTGGAGTGTTTAGACTATTTTCATTTTATGTAATTATCTAAATGGTTGGGTCTAAATCTACCATATAATTATTTATTTTCTGATTGTCTCATCTTTATATTTTCCTCCTTTTCTACCTTTTTGACTTGAATATTTTTAATGATTCCACTTTATTTCCATTTGTAACTTATTGGCTATACCTCTTTCCTGTTTTAGTGAGTGGTTTAATATTTAAATGTAATTTTATTACATTGTTACTTTATCATAATCTATTTTACATAATATGTTAAAGATTATTTTCATATAACCTCTCCCATCCTTTGTGCTGTTGTTATATATTTTACTTCCATATATGTTAGAAACCTCACAATAAACAAAATATATATAGATCATATATTACTATTTCTAGTGTTCTCCATTCTTTAATATACATCTACCCTGCAAATTTTACCTGCCCTGATCCTCATACCTGTCCCCGTTAACAACTACATTTACCTCCAGGCTATGTTTGTATTCTGTCTATATTTCAGTCTAGAAACCACCTCCAGGCAGTTGGCTGGAGTACCTGTAGGGCTCACTTCATTTGTTTTCCTTGATTCAGAGATCAAATTCTGTGCTTTTTATCTTTCAGTGTCAGAAAACAGTGCAACTCTGTGTGTGTGTGTGTGTGTGTGTGTGTGTGTGTGTGTGTGTTTCTGTAACAATTTAATTCTTCATGGATGGAAACAAAAATCTCTATATATTTTTACCCATATTCATATGGTCTCGTCTGTTGGATTTCATTATTTCTTTTATTATATTCCTGTAGCGACAGCCATGGGATATTGGTGAGTGGAGGGTGGCCACTGAAATGGAAAGAGAGACTCATCTCAACTTCAGTCTTCTGTTCACCAACACTTCAACTACAATCACATAAAAGAAAAATAAATGATCCTTGATATTCAGCTAAAATAGATTATCTTATAATAATTAAAAATCCTTACAAGCAAGTAAAACATGTTAAAATGAAAATTTTTTAAAAGCTTAAGGTTGTGGAGTCTTGAGCTTTCTTCTTTTCTGCATGTAATTGAAAAAGTAATTAATACTGATTAAATACAGAGACAAATGGAGAAAAACATTTTTGAACTTTAAATTCTTATCTTTCTGAAGACTTTTATTAAATATCTATAATCACAGTAATATAAGCAGGCTAAAATTATTTATACTCTTAGAGTATCTAACTTCACATTTTTAATGTAAAAAAGTTAGAGCAATAATGAATAGGGTGATCTGGCTCCAATGCTCTTATAAATACCTTTAACAAAATTTTCATCAGTTGCTAAATTGACAGGTCTGAATTTCCCCATGCTTCCCTGTTTTTATATTTCTTGACAAATAAAGCTGGTTTAAATCTCTTCCTGCAGCATTGTACCCCAAGTTATTTTCTTTCCTCTCTTCCTTCATGTGTCTTATCAAGGCAGATGTTATCCAGGCAATTAAGAGTAGAGGCAGTTGTCCATATAATTCAGCAAACCTGATGTGAAGTAAAAGCGATTTAGAGAGACAGAACCACCCATAATAGCCACCTGTGTCTACCAGATTCACCAAATAATTGTTTAACTTTTCACTTCATTTTGGCATGACAGCTAGAGATGGAGTGAACCTATGGGAACAAGTAGACTGTTGTACAGAAGCAAAGATAATCTTTTAGGATCAATATGTTATACCTTCTGTAAAGGAAAATCATGACTCACTAATTTGGGTATGTGATCTGGGAATGTAATGAGTCCGTGAACAAAGGAGAATCCGTAAAGAGCATTTGTTTAGACTTAAAATGCCTTGCATTCGCAGAAGCCCAAAAGTGGATTAACAGGAGATACAAACAAATAACTAAACTGTAATTAGATTGGGGGAAAAAGGTTGAGCATAGAGTAATTTTGTTAGAGAATGGGCAAGGATAACAGTGGGAAAAGGTGGATAGCTAAGTTGGCATTTCTTCAATTAGAAAAATGGCAATTAAGGATCAGGGCTGGAGCCATTGTGATTCTACATTTATTTGGTACTCTAGAAGGTTTTGCTAATTAAAGTAAGTTGTTTTTTTTTTTCAGTTCCAAAAATGTCAAACTAAGGAGGACAAGACTTGCTGTGTGGATGGAGAAGTGGTTAAGTGGTAATCATGGCTTTGTGAGGAGTTGGGAGAGTTCTGTATCCTACTCGCATAAACAAGGACTTTGAACTGGAAGTGATAACTCATAAAACAGGACCTAGGAGTCTGGGATCCAACTGTGGGTTCGTAAGTCAGATGACCTTGTCAAACAGATGCTGGCCATTAAACTGTAGTGGTCACATTAGCCCACTCTTACGTATCACAGTAAGTCCTGTGTGCAAGTGTAGCCTTTGTTTTTCAAGACACGCATATTTAGAATAGCAAGAGATGAAGCAGTTATGTGAAGACTTCAAGATTTTTCAGTCTGGAGTGACAAGAATATAGCGATACTTATTAAAATTTGCAAAAATCCAGAAGTGTTTGGAAAATTGCATAACGTGTTCTGGAATACTAGACCAATAACCACTCCCAAAACTTTAGAAGAGGCCATTTCAGTATCAGTGACAAGAAGAAGCACATGAAGGAATTTTTTTTCAGGGGCTGTAACAGCTGTATATGAAAATAAATTCAAGAAAGATTTCTATAAAGACATGGTCTGTGTGGGCATTTGGAATACATTTGTAACCATTACCAATTTATATCCTTAAACTACATCCTACCACAGTAATGTACATGATGCTACTGTCAGGCAAAGGATATTGGAGCCACTGGATACCAACTTAGCCTGAGGTGCCACTTCTTTTATGTTGGTTTAAATAACTTCTCCTTCATTTGTACTAAGGAATTTCATGGTCCTTTTTTTTTCATTTTTAATCGTTTGTCATATTAATTTCCTACATTTTAAAAATAATCGTCCCCTATGCAACTCATTCCCTATGCCAGACTCCCAAAGTCTGGTCTTCCATTATCCCAAAGACAGCGCAAGAGATTGGAAACCAAATTTATATTATCCTGCGTATTTTTCAAATCTCAGGAAGCTAAAATCCAGTTTGAACTTAGAGGCTGAGTATTCTCATGAATTCCAAAGGCGTCAGAGTAAATTTACCCTTCCAGAAGGTCATCTTCATGCCGCAGCCAAAAGTTACCCAGTGGTTGTGAACAAATAACCAGTATAATCATTTTTTACTACTTGGCGAAAACTGTGGGGTAAACTTAGAATGAATAACCAACATTTAATTGATGTGGCTTTGGCAACAGACTTAGCTTTTTTTAAGCTTGTTTCAGCCGTTCCGATAAAGAGAAGGATGTGCAAATAAAGAGATCTGTTTTCCCATCTGTAGTTTAAGTTTCTGCTGCCAATACCACATGTAGCTTAAAGATGTTTAGGAACCTGGAGAGACCTTCTACAAAGACTTATTTACATGACCACTTGCATTATAGGAATGCATGCCAATTCATAAGATGGTATGAATATTAAACACCCATGAGTCACTCTTTCTGACTGAATTATGTTGGGGCCTCATTGTGTGTTTGGCTGAAACTTTTATAGCTATGTGGAAGTTTTCAAAGTGAAAAAGTTTGAGTTTCAGAGTTTTCTATTTTTATAGAATTTATGAATGAGGGTTGCAGAGGGGAAAAAGGTGATTACTAGCATACTTTGTTTGAATCTGTAAGTGGGTAGATTATTGCACAGAAGCAAGTATAAGCTTTTAGGATCCATGTGCTGGAAGTTACTGAAAATCATGGTGTAGTAATCTGGGACTGTTACTTGAGAATGTCATAAGTCTGTAAACAAGGGAGCATCAGCAGACATCATTTGTGAAGGCTTTTTAAAAAGCCTTTTAAGGTACTGCCTCCAACGTAGATTTCTCAAAAAAACAGACTCTCTGTTTTCTCTACATGAGACAGATTGCAACTACCTCAAGTACATTGGTGCATATTCATCATTCATTAATGTTTTTGATGAACTAACCCCCAGGCAAATGGTTGCCAAAAGGTAACTCCTTGGGAAATAACCAGGGTAGTTGTTGAGTAAAGTGTACCCAGATGCTGCAATATAACACTAGCTGCACAAATGACAATTTGGTTTCCCTTGGATTCTATGACAGTGTATGTATTATGTACCCACGGGGGCTCTCACTTCTCCCTGACAACCAGTTATAGAAACTTATTGAGCATCTACTTTATAATGAGCACTCTGCCAGGCTTATTTAAAATGAGCTATGACTATTTAAGTCAGAATAGTTCTAAAAAGCCCTTGTTGTCCCACAGCAAACAGGTAACCAAGCTGGTCTTTGAGCTTAATCTTTTCAACTCTGAGGCATATAGTCTTCTCACTCCATTTATCTGAATATTCAGAGTAACTTAGAACTAAAGTCAGATTTTCTTAAACCTGTCCTATAATAATCTCTTTGGACAGATACATTAATAATACCAAGAGTTTTGAGGTGACAAATTCAAACCATTACAGATATGTGAAATTGGATCCATGAGAAAAGATGGAGACACTTGAATCTGCAGAAGAAAAGGCTGAGAAACAAATTAGTGGCATTTCCCAAACACCCCAAATCATTGCTAGTTCATATCCCACTCACTTGGAAATGTATATTAACTGAAATAGTGCTGGAAATCAACTTTTTTTCTTTGCAGCTATTTATAAAGATGATGTTGCTACGTGAACAAATATGGTATAAAACAAGTTTGGAAGAAGCATAGTTTCTATAGTTTGGATATTTGTCACCTCCAAATCTCATGTTGAATTGTGACTCCCCTTGTTGGAAGTGGACCTGGTGGGGGTGTTTGGATCATGGAAGTGGATCCCTTACGAATGACTTGGTGCCCTCCTTGAAGTAATGCGTGAGATCTCGCTGTATTGGTTCACGCGAGAGCTGTTGTTTAAGAGTCTGGCACTCACCCCCTCTCTCACTATGTAACACACACCAACTCCCCTTGCCTTCCATTATGAGTAAAAGCTACCCGAGGCCTTGCCAGAAGCTGAGCAGATGTCAGCATCATGCAGAATTATGAAGTACACCTCTTTTCTTTATAAATTACTCAGTCTTAGGTACCCATTTATAGCAATGCAAAATGGACTAAGGCAATAGTCAACCAAGTTAACAAAATGATTTGGTTTAAAACAGGGCAACTCAGTGTTCTGGTTAAATGCATATAAGAAGTTCATATAATGAGTAATCTCATTTGCTCACTACAAATGGCCCCAGGAACGTGACTCTGTAGTAAGAACTTAGTTCTCACAATACTGTGGATGCTGGTGTTAAACAGGACGGCAGCATTCCACTTGGCAACTAGAATCCCTCAGGATGAGAGCCAGAGTTACTGTGCCACACCAGCTTCCTAGGCCTGGGACTTTCAGGCCCAGTGATGCTGTGCACGGGCACAGGGACTGAGGAGGATGTTAGAACAGCCTATTGTTGGCTGTCCTTTGCCTTTGTCATCCATTCTTGTCCCAAGGACTTTAAGTACTAAGAAACCCGTCATTAAAATATTCAGGAATTCTGAATGATCTTATCTCTGTGGTCATCTGAGTTAATGAAGTCTGGCTTCATGTGAAAAATAACTACAGAAAAGGAAGTCAGCTGTTTGCTTTGGTTGCTAAAATCAGAGCAAAAAAGAAGCAGATTGAGATTTCACAAGAAGAGGTTCACATCCATTAACGATGAGGAAGACTGTTCTAAAGGTTTATTGTTTTTCATTCACCTGTTCATTCATTCCACATCAGTGAGGGCTGACTATGTGTTAGGTGTGATGCTGAGCACTGGTGATAGAGTCAGATGCCTGGGGAGTGTAATTACCATTCTGTAGAATAAGAGCAATCATGGAGCAGGAGCCACTTATATGGGAGAATTGAAGAGATGAATCAAATCCAGTTATGCCTGCAGGATGCTTACAGTCTAATAACATTTTGAGAGCTGCTGCCATTTTCTGAATTATAACAGTGTGCCTGTTGCAAGTGTTGTGCCCAGCTCATCACATGCTTTGTTTCTAGTCCTCAAAGCACCCCTATAATGAAGATAGTGGGATCTAATTTGCAAATGAAGACACTAAGGCCAGATGTGGAGGCAGCAGGGGGTGGGGAGCAGCAGGGTGACACTCATTGGTGAGATGAGTGGGGATTTTCTGCCACACACCCTAAGGTAGCAACTTGAAAATCCCCAGTGGAAATGTTTCTTCAAAATTCTCTGCCACCATCCCACAGGGAACCACACCCACCTCGGCTGCTTATGTCCCTCTCAGACACAGTAAATTTCCTCTTCACTGAAGTCGGTGCCAGACAATATTCCTGCCCCAAGCAGTCTTAACATTCTTCCCCAAAAAGGAGAGCCTTATAGAAAGTCCTGTATTTGCTTTTAGGAGACTGAAAAGGTCTCCTCCTTTCATACCAAACATATGCAAGGGAATGTATTCAAGGTGTCAGTAAAAGAGAATGGGGACTCCATTCTCTATGAGATTCTCTGCCATTCTGCTGCTGACTGCTCTGAATGGGTGCCGGGTGTACCAAGATGGAGCTTGTTCAGCCCTCAGTTGACCAGTTGTCCTGGGGACTGGTGTTTTCCTCAACCAACTGCATATTTTCTTTGTGCGAGACAACTTTAATAGGACTGGGAAGTAGTGCCTTAAGTCGTCCCATGAGGTTCCTGGGACCTGATGGTGGTGGTCACTGTGAGAATTTGTTAATACCTTGAGAGACAGAGAGAAGGCACATGGGACAATAGGAACAGGTGAGAGAGCTGACCAGAATCAGAGATGTAACTGGTGACCTTACAAGGATGAAGCCCATTGGTACATCCAACAACCCAACCCTTGAACTCATTAGCAAGGCCCTGTGGGCAACTATACTCACAGCCAGAAATGTGAACTCACATTTGTGGGGGTTTTTTTGTTTGTTTTTCTTTTGTATTTTGTTTTGTTTTGTTTTCAGATGGAGTCTCGCTCTGTCGCTAGGCTGGAGTGCAGTGAGGCAATCTCAGCTCACTGCAACCTCCATCTCCCGGGTTCAGGCGATTCTCCTGCCTCAGCCTCCTGAGTAGCTGGGACTACAGGTGCGCACCACCATGCCCAGCTAACTTTTTTTGTATTTTTAGTGGAGACAGGGTTTCACCATGTTGGCCGGGATGGTCTCGATCTCTTGACCTCGTGATTGACCCACCTCGGCCTCCCCAAGTGCTGGAATTACAGGCATGAGCCGCCACGCCCGGCCGTGAACTCACATTTATTGAGAGCAATACTGCATCAACTCATTGAAGATGGGAGGCAGGCTTGCCCCTTTGAACTTAGTTCCTACTACAGCCATTTAATTATTTTGTGAGTTCTTAAAATTCCCTGAGGAAAAAAAAAACTGGCTTCAGAAGTACAATATCTAACATTTGTAATTCAGGTTACAATATTTTTATGAACTGCAAGAAACTGTGCCTTAAAGAAACTACATAAAGATGGTGTCAGCATTTTCAATATAAACTTCTGTTTCCAAAGGTTTATGTATTCTGAAGAAATTTTCTTGCAGGGAAACTTGGCATGTGTCTGAGCCCCTGACTGTCCACACCTAACTTAATAGGGACTTACAGATGAATCCTTCACATCCACTACATTTGGCATCTGCAAGAAAGAAACAAAAATGGCCTTAATAGCAAATGGTTTCTGAGTTTAATGTCAGGGCATGCAATTCTCAGGAAATCAGAGAACTCAAGAATTCCAAAAGTCCTGTTTTATAGACTCTGGTATAACAATATTGGGTGTTGAAAGGAAAGTAAAAAAATGTAAGGGGATTGATGCTAGAAAATGTTGTAGTCTTCAGAAAGCCTCCAGACTTAGACCTCCTTCAACATTTTTTCTACCCCTGAATTCCTCCTCTGCCGTATTTCCTGCAGCTGCCCCATGCTTTGTGTTACAGGTTACACAAACATATATGGGCTTTGTATATGGCACCTATTGCCATCATGAAAAAGGCCGCCAAGATTCTCACTTTGCTTTTTGAATCTTCATTTGAGGAGACTGGATTAAGTGCTCTATGTGACTTATAATACACAGAAGAGGGAGAAAAGCCAGAAAAACATTGCCCTTGGAAGAGTGCCTATCACCAAGCTAGAGGTGTATTAGGCCATTCTTACCTTGCTATAAAGAAATACCTGAGACTAGGTAATTTATAAGAAAAGAGGTGTAACTGGCTCATGGTTCTGCAGGCTGTATAGGAAGCATGGTGCCAGCATCGGCTGCTGGCGAGGGCCTCAGGAAGCTTCCAATCATGGTGGAAGGTGAAGTAGGAGCAGGTGTCTCAAATGCAAGAGCAGGAGCAAGAGAGAAGGTGGAAGGTGCCACACACTTTTAAACAACCAGATTTCACGTGAACTAACACATCACTAAGGGGATGGCACTAAGTCATGCGTAATGGATATAACCCCCAATACAAACACCTCCCATCAGCTGCCAGCTCCAACGCTGGGGATTACATTTCAACATGAGATGTAGTAGGGACACAGATCCAAACCATATCAGGAGGCAAAGTAAACTCTAAAAAAAGCCCTGGCAAGAAGTCTAAGGATTCAGTCCAAGAGGGCAGAAGGAAGAGTTGCTAGGCACTTGGGATTCTCAGAACTATATAGTAAGGTTGCATAGGCATCCTGCATAGAGCCAGACAACCAGCTAGATGCCAGGCATGTTAGCAGTGGACTCCAGCCTCAGAATGGGGAGCCCAGGAACCAAGCTAGAATTCTGGGGCCAGCACCAATCTCAGAGGAGAAGCTGGGCACCTTGCCTGGAAGCCATGCGGCCATGCTGTAAGCCTTCTGCTCACATGGCTGCCTCAATGGCTATGAAGTGAGCAGAGCCCACTTTGGGGTTTACTTGTGCTTCTGGGGGGAATCAGTATAGCTTGGTGGCTAAGAGCGTTGTCTTTGTAGCAAGGCCTAGATTCAAGTCCAGGCTTTCATTTACAGCGTGTGACCTTGGACAAGTTGCTTAACCTCCTTTAGCTGTGATTCCTCATTTCTAAACAGCAGTGATAGTTCTTGTCTTATAGGTATGTGAAGATGAGGAGATGATACAAAGAAAGCAGAACTCCTGAAAGCTGTAATAAGCACCAAACTTTTGATGACACATCTTCTCGAAAGAAAAAGCACCTCTAATGTCCTGCCCTGCCGAGCCCTCCTTGATTCAGGGATAGGTAGTCCTGAGGATGCTGGGGTAAATTATTAGGGCAGATAGCCTGGGGCACGTAGGGTCTGACACATCTCAGCTGCTACATCCCATGAATCTTTGATTCTCATCTTCAAAGACTGAGTCGGTCCTGATGAAGATCTACTTACTCCCGTAAGTCTGAAATACTCCAGACTTTCAGAATTGCCCCAATTACAACACATGGACATGCTAAATCTGAAGTGTTGTATGTGTAGGGCTAAAATTAAGAAAAGACACAGAAATCTGAATAGCAGTGTCTTTTTTTTTACTCATCTGGCAGTGCCTCCCCATGCAAACAGCTGATCCTTTCTCAAAAACACCATTCTATAACAATTAAATCCCCTTAATTGGGGAGAAAATGAAAAGAGAAGGTCATGAATAATCTGTAAGTCTGGTTGAGAATAAAGTTGACCTGGTGGAGGCCCTGAAATGAATGGGGCTAAAACTTAGCTCTTGTAATCCCGGGAAGGAAAAGCACTTCTCATGGTGTGTCTGTATGATTCAGATATCCTAGAGTCCATGACAAACATCCCATGGCATATGAGATGGTTAAATGACACCATAGTGGAAAAAACGGTGTCTATATCTTCCTGCTAAATATCCCTGTGAAGATTGAAGCCTCTTGAGTAGGAACTTCATCTTCCTAGTACTTCCAACACCAAGCACCAAACCTCCTCGAGCCTAGAAAAGCCAACTCTGTACACATTCCCATCCTTTTATTTTTGCCTTAGTATTAGGAAATTCCCAGACTTCTGCTACTCAGCAAAGATGCTTTGAGGAGGAAGGTAGGGGAATGGGCAAATTCTGAAGTTTGGATAGTAAGTGCTGAGCATGAAGTGAGATTGTATATAAGGATACTTAAGGATAAGCTATTCACCTATCAGGTATCTACTAATATGTAATAAATATACTAAACATTTTATATATTTTGCCATTCATTATTCATTTGCTGGGCTGTCTCACAGTGCGCTTAGTGTCATTCTAAATTCTAAGGATTAAATGGTGAACATACTTTAATCCTCACAGCAGTCCTAAAAGGAACCTGAGACCTTGAGAGGCTAAGGCTCTTGCACAGGGGTTCAAAAAATTAGTCATTGGCAAAGATCACACCACAAGCCTCTGTTCTTAAAGCACCAAAGAAGTGGTAGCTGTCGAGCTTTTGATACAAACATTATGTTGTAATCTATTATATTCCCCACCATGCCTAATACAGTGCTCGGTTGTTCCGCTGACCCAGTGCTAGACTTACAAGATGCTTCTAAGATGAAACCTAGGAAGTTTCATTCTAGGATTATCATATGAACAGAAGACTTTCTAGATGACATCCAGATCTTGGAAGCTGCCTCATTGGCCTTGATAAACCACACCACCATTCCAGAAATTACGTGGTAATTTTTTCAGATACTGTACTTTTCTCCATATATAAAATGTTTTGATGATGACACACAATTAACAGAATATGTCACAGACATGGTGAAATCATCTTAATTTGTTCTACAGAATAGTGGGATCCCTGGGACTGCTAAGAAATCCAAAGCATTATTGATGAGTTTTGTCACTGAATAAAGTGAGAGTGAAAGAAAGTGGCTCACAGTCTTCTCAGCTGGGCCAAATGAAGCCCACATGATAAGTGATGTTATGATGGGAAAGGTACGCTTTGGGATGACCCTTCTGGCATGTGAATTACTTGTCCCCGCAGTCAAATTAAGAGGCCAGATATTTAGTCAACTGCTGAATGGGCGATCATTCATGCAAGAGATACACAATTACTGTTGTTAGGATGTCACTTCAATTTATGTGTTCTCATTACTCATTATTTCAGTTAATAAGTTTCACCTAATTGGTTGAAGTCATATGATTCCCAGATTGAAATAAAGATGACCACAATTTGATCTCTAATGACTGTTCCTCTTCTAACTCTAAAGACCTATCCAGGATATATGCACAAGTGACTATTGCTGCTCGTAACAGGCTGGTCTTCTTATATTACATGAAGGGGATGCTTTCATGTTCAAAAAGGTCCGTTTCATGCACCTCACTGGAAATTTACTACACCACTAATACTGTTTCCAAATGCTTATCATTTTTCTTTCTCTTAAATTCACCCTTCTAGGTGTCTCCTTTCCTCCAGATCATACCCCAATTTCCACAATTCTTTTATCCTTTTATGTGAGCCTTCTCTAATCCTTTCTCTCTGTCTCTCTATCTCAGAATCCAGCTGCCAGATGAGAACATTGGACAGTGGGATCGGAACCTTCCCACTCCCAGACTCGGGAAATCGCTCGACGGGACGATACCTATGCCAGCCAGACTCCCCAGAGGACAGTGAGCCTCTCCTGCCTCTCCAGTCAGCCCTTTCTGCAGTTTCTTCCATGAGAGCCCAAACCCTTGAACGTGAAGTGCCTTCCTCCACAGACAGCCAGCGCCCTGCAGATAGCGCCATTGTTCATTCCACATCTGACCCCATCATGACTGCCAGGGGGTTGCGACCTCTTCAAAGCCGCCTCCCCAAACCAGCTTCCTCAGGTAAAATGCCAATCTCCCACCCTTAATAAGACACTTGCTGACAAAAAAAAAAAAAGGAAAACCTTTCACCAGGAGATAAGCAAGTCAGTGACCTGCCTGATAAAAATGTAGATATGTGAAAATTCCTTCATGTCCTTCACCAAAAAGCAAAACAATGTGTATAAGTCAATATCTACTCATAGAATTACACTGAGCAGTAACACACATATAAGGAAACAGACATGTAAGTACTGGTCTATGGATATATGAACTGATTTAAAAAAAAACCATGCAACGTACACTCGTGAGGTTTTATCCTATAAAATTTAACTCTGAATATAGACCAATTTCAGCCCAAGATATAAATTTAACTACAATGTTGTTTTCCTTCTGACCAAAAACATACATGTTCTGATGTATTCCTATCTGGTTAAAATATATTTATATGTTGAACTATAAAAGGCATAGTTTGATAAATCAGCAGTAGATCATGCACTAATGCAGTAGAATAGAGTGAGCCTTCCCATTGAGAAGTACTGTCCTTCGTGGCAGTCAATTGAAACAAGCTTTCATGATTAAAGACAGGGCTAGGCTAAGGGTCACCGTTTTTTCATTGTTCCCTCATGATTAAAAATATTTATTGCAGCCCAGGATGACACTAAATAATTTTTAACTTGTATGTCTTATGTTGCTTTTACAACATGCATAAGCATAGGAACTAAAACTTTAAATCGAACGCTTTCACTTATGAGTTGATGATTAGAAAGGAGCTGCAAGTGGAGATTATACTATTCTGAGAAATTAGAAAAGGAGACTTTTAATTATAAATCTTGGAATAAATGTGATTGGGCTATTCCCATGGCTGAGTTCTTCCTTTATATAGGAATACCCGTTGCCACGAATGTTGCATCACAAACTTCTGCTCATTCCAAGTCAAGGCTACGTTTTTAAAGCCTGTAATGCATATTATTTTTGAAATAAATGCATTGTTAATTAATGACACAGCCTCCAGAGAGTAAGGGGCAAAATCTTAGTTATAGATTATGTACTCCATGCCTGAATAGTCACATGTGTGACCTCAATTCAGCGGCGGCTGCCTTAGACTCCATGATTAAACACTGTCATTATAACAAATTGAATAGAAACCACAAGTCTTGAATTGCTTCATAAGCGATCAGAAGGAGATTGTTTGGATCTTGCTGCCAATATCCACTGCACCAGGTATGCAAGGGTTCTATCTTTGTTGTTTTTGTTTTTGTTTTGAGATGGAGTCTCACTCCGTCACTCCGGCTGGAGTGCAATGGCGCAATCTTGGCTCACCACAACGTCCACCTGCTGGGTTCATGTGATTCTCTTGCCTCAGCCTCCCAATTAGCTGGAATTACAGTCATGTGCCATCATATCTAATTTTTGTATTTTTTGTATTTTTCGTAGAGACGGGGTTTCACCATGTTGGCCAGGCTGGTCTTGAACTCCTGACCTCCGGTGATCCACCTGCCTTGGCCTCCCAAAGTGCTGGGATTACAGTCATGAGCCACTGCACCTGGCTTTGGGTTCTATCTTAATTAAATTGTAAGGAAGAGTTGTAAAAAGATAGTATATAGTAGAGAGTGAGGTGAACACACTGCAGGGAATTTTTGTCACCCATCCTGAACTTTCCTGTCCCCACATGATATCTGTGGTCCAGAGGGGGCCTGCTTTCCAATGCTTCTCTTTTCTGTGTCCATCTGTTATTCATGTTAAAAATTAGGGAATGAGGACTAGTTGGAACAAAAAAAAATGAGATTATACCTCCTTTTTGAGCAGTCACTGCCTGTTTAATGTGTACATTTGAATTGGTTATTTTTCCTCTCCCCATATAAAAACTGGAAGTCACTATACAAAACTCACAGTGCTGATGAAAACACAGTTCTTAGCTTCCCCTCACAAACAAAATGCTGTGGAGAGGCTGTCACAGCATGTCCTGCTTATAATCACTGAGGTTGGAGGATAATGACAGCAATTCTCCATTCTGGCATGACAAAGGCATACACTATGCAGGTTAATCTACTTTCACGGGTAATGGGGAAACTCTCTTTAATTGTTCTCTGCTAATTACACCCTTGCTACTCAGTGTGGTCCGTGGGCCAGCATCATTGGCATCACCTGGGAGCTTGTCAGAAATGCAGACTCAGAGCCCACCGCATACCTACTGAATCAGCACGCGCATGAACAAAAGCTCAGCTGATCCATAGGTACATTAAAGCTTCAAAAGTACTGCCCTGAGAGATGTTTAAGGGCTCCAAGCAAAGCTTCCCAAACCACACTATGCAAAATGACCTTGATAAGTATTTTAGGAAAATCGGGGTTCCCTGTGTTTGAGGAAGCCTGCAAATTCAAATCCTCTTTTCAGAAACTATGCTAATGCCCATTGGCACACTGAAGCCTCTAAGAAGTCCTCCAAAGAAGAAACTTGATTGTTGTTGGATGAATAACATTATTTAAAGAATAACTTTAGCGTTTCCTAAATGGTTTGCCTGCCAAACCCTTTCTAACCTGTAAAGTCTTTCAACGTTTTGTAGAAAAGTGGTCTAAGAACAGTTTGCCTCAGGGTCTTGAAAAGGGGCTTCTATAGACGTGTATACACAATTATGCAGATGTTTTGGGCAGCACAGACTACAGTGGGACAGAATGGCAGGAAGCCCAGCTTTCCCTGTATTCGGACCCTTTTTATCATTTCTGAATGTCTCCCCCCACCTCCTTCCCTAAACTTGGAAAAGGTCGATGGAAGCTGATATGTGATTCCACGTACGTGTCCTCATTTAGGAAAAGTCAGTCCCCAAAAGCAGAATGAAGCAGAGCCAAGGCCTCAGACATGCTCATCATTCGGATATGCTGAAGACCCAATGGCAAACCAGCCGCTTCCAGACTGGGGGGGTGAAGATGCCGCCACCGGGACCCAGGTGAGGGGTCGGGGGAGGTGAAGGGCGCCATCCACCTGTTGGTCCTGATTGTAAAAAGTGCACCTTTAAAACACTTGTATGATAGATTTCATTTTAAATGAAATTTGCTATTGGTTTCCTGAATTATAAACCAAGATCTAGGGTTTGCCCTTTTCCCTGCCTTATTAAGGAATACTGTGGGTTCTTGGGACACTTTCATTCTGAAGAAATCAAAGTGCCTCTGAAATGCACCCAGATTCTTGGGTATGGATGCGCTGCCCTGATTAGATATTGTGGGACATGCATTCACTCTCCCAAGCCATGCGGGCGCCATTGAAATGATGTTTTTTCTATTTTTTTCGTTGTCTCCGTAGTTATTTTAACCTTTACTTTGTTTTTATGAAACAGGGAAATCAGGTCTAATTCTATTGCTTTTAAGGATGGCTAATCGGAGGCTCGGTGTGGTCAAATGACTTGCTAGGATCCGTGAGCCTTGAGTTTCATTTTTGCAGTGGGTTCTTCATCTGCCCTGAGATGACACACACAGAACTCCTAATGAGTAGATATGGGTGTCTGGCTCAGGGACTCCTTGCTCATCCCTACTGGGGGTTATGTGGTACCCCCTCCTGTTTACCCCTTCCAGCAGGTTACCCCTAGAACCTAGAATACTGCTTAGCACACAGTAGGTACTTAGTAAACAGTGTTGAATGGATGGGTGACTAAGTAAATGAATGAAGGAGTAAAGGAAATGAGTGCTTGAATTTATAACCCCAGATAAGCGAGTTTACATCCTAAAATGTGTTTTTACAATCCCCAACCAAATGACACTCTTCTAAACAAACTTCAGAGACCCATCTAATGCATCTGGATCAGAACTATCTGGCTTAGGTGGGGCTCTAACAGGACATTCTACAAATGGGAAAAAAAAAGGCCCCAAATAACCTCAATTCAATAACATAGGAGTTGCACTCCTGGATCTAGTATTCTGCTTATGTGCACAAAGGGGAATACTGTTCATACAGCATCAACCGCCTTAGCAATTCCTGAATACAGCATCATTGCCACACCACGGACATCCTTAGGGGAGGGGCCAGGTGATGCGTGCATGTGAGCAAGAGGGGAAACTGGGTCCCTCAGCCCATGAACTGTCAGCAGATTTGAGGATTACATAGGGTCAGCAGTTGCTTACTTTTCTAAAGGCTACTGTCCTTTTGGGAACTGAAAGAAAATTATAAATTAGGCAAACATTGATTCTTTTGTTCCCAAGGTTGATTGTTTTTACCTTCTGATACTTGGAAGGCAATGATGAGATCAGTTAAATAAATAAGCCATTAGGTTTGGAACAGCAGCTCATAATAGGCACTTGAGAAAAATAAGACCCTATAAAGAAGTGTACAAAATGCAGAGCAGGTAACCGTGGGGACCTTCCTGGGCCTGGGACAATGGCAGAGTGCCGTAGACAGCCTCATTATTGCAGGCCTATTTCTGCAGCTCTGGTAATTGAGTAGACAGCATCAGCTCCTCAGGAGGCCGAAAAACCAGCAAACCATAGTTGGTCTTGGGTGGGCGGTGGGCTGGGCAGTGGGAATGGAATTCTGTGCACACATTGACAGCCAAATGTGAACTGTGTCACATGCTCACAGGATGCTCTGCCCCATTTTGATTTGTATGAATAATCTTAACAGTCTCATATTACTCATTTAGGACAAGGCACCCAGAATGTGTACATACTCTGCCAGCGGTGGCAGTAATAGTGACAGTGACCCGGACTATGGAGATAATGGTTTTGGAGCTGGAAGGGGACAGTTAGTGAAAGCACTGAAGAGCGCTGCCCCAGGTAACAACCAGCGAACTTGCTGGCCCTGCAGGTTCCTCTCTCTGGGAAGCCGCTGATTATACCTTTCACTGTGCTCGGCCCCCACCCTCTTTGATTTTATGTTTTTTCTTCGTGTCTCTCCTGAGATCTAATTTTCTGGTACATACAGAAGATTGTCTATGCGCATCCATTTGTTTTCTAGTGTAATCTTCGTGACATTGCAGTGCAGTCTGTAAGGTTTTTATTTCTGAATCCAGCATCTCTAAAACAGCCTCCAATTGAGTTATCTCAGTAATGAAGGAATGACTATAAAGATAACTTTGTTCTTAATTATATGCTCTGGCAAGTTAAATCATCCAGTGAGCTGTGGATGGAGTTTTCCAGGCTCTCTGCTAACATCATGCTGTGTAGCCCTGGACCTGTTAGCTGTGCCATTATGAACAGGTCTGTTTGTGAGGTTGAAGCTCCCTCACTATCTTTTTCTTTGAGCCAGAATTGGCAGTAGAAAAATCATTATCCCTAGGCATTTGAAACTATGTCTATTCAGATGGTAGTTCCTTTCAGATACAAGAGGACAGACAAATCCCTAACACAAAATGTGATCTGGGCTCTGCTTTTCTTCTAACTCATCTGGATTGTCAGAAATATTTTAATGATGCAACGGAAAGCCATTCTCTTCCTACTAATCAACTTTTTTCTCAAATACTATTTTATAAATTATGTAATGAAAGCATCATTTTATTTTTTAACAAAACAAGGTTGATATGTTTAGGAAAAAACAATCTAGCATCCATGTGTGTTTCCAGTTTTCAGAGAATCTTGGTATTTGCATTGGGGGAAGGAGGGTTAGAGTAGCATGGAAGAAGAGCTCATTAATCTGAACCACCACTTTGTCCCTTTCTTCTTATAAGTTATCAGAGAGGTAGGATTGATGGTTGAATCATGCAAAGCTTTACCAAGAAGAAAGTGGTGAATACCCCTGATATGTTAGTTGGTTGTTGTCCCCGTTGGCTCTTTGTGGTTCATTGGTGTCCCTCTGACTGTGACAGAGGAAGGGGAAGGGGAGTTCATTGTCATGGAGCTCGCCCAGTGAAGATGCCTAGGATGATGCCGGCTCCTAATCCATGTTCTTCCCTTGAGCTCATGGTGAGTCCTCAGGGAATAGCCTCACCTCACCGACCCTCAGCCACACACCCAAGAATGGTTTCCAGGGCCCCTTTCAGCCCTCAAACTTTCTCTATTCATTATTGAACAAGTATTTGTTGAAAGCTTCCTCTGAGCCAGTTTTCCAGCAGTGAGTAAATGGACAAAGATCCCTGCCAGATAGTAAACAATAGATATCATACACAAGTAAATGTATATAGTTCGTTCATAGGAGATGAGTGCTACAGAAAAGACAAAGTTACACAGAGAAAAGGAGAGTGAGAGTGCTGGCAGTTGGAGGAGAAGTTGAAATTGAAGTGGAATAGTCGGAAGGAGCCTCACTGAGAAAGCGACTTTTGAGCAGAGAGAGCTGAAGCAGGAGAGTGAGTGAGCCAGGAAGGGCACTCCCAATAGAGGAAATGGCCAGTGCGGTAGACTTGAGGCAGAGCATGCTCTGGAGCCCAGGAGTAGCAGGAGGCTCGCATGTTGCTGCAGAGAGAGCAACTTGATGGATGAGGCCAAATGAGAAGGGGCCAGAACCCCTGGAACCCTGTGTGCCTTTCTGAGGACTAACCTCTACTCTGAGAGACAGGGAATTTGGATGACTTAAAGCCTGGGAGTGGTATGAGGTGCAAAGTTTAAAAAGGGTGCCTCTGGCTGCTGTATTGAGAAAACTGAAGAAGCAGGATCAACTAAGAGACTGATACAGGCATCCAGGCAAGAGATGTTGATAGCTTGGACCAGGGTGGTTGCGATCCACACCGTGACCAGCGCTGGCTAAGAGAGCTCCCTCAATGATGGAAATGCTCTATGTCCATGCACATGGCTGCTAAGCACCTGAAGTGCAGCCAGTGCAAGTAAGAGACTGAATTTTTAAATTTAATTTGTGCTCCAGTTTTCCTAAGAGTTCTCATTTGGGCCATTCCTTCTTTTCTCTTTTATTCGAAATTTTAATTAATGTAAATATAGTCACATGTGGCTTGCACAACACAGGGAGTGAGAATGGTCGGATTCCAAATCTAATTAAAAATACCACCCAATGGCCAGGTGTGGCTCATGCCTGTAATCCCAGCACTTTGGGAGGCCGAGGCAGGCGGATCACAAGGTCACGAGTTTGAGACCAACTTGGCTAACACGGTGAAACCCCGTCTCTACTAAATATACAAAAAATTAGCTGGGTATGGTGGCGGGCACCTGTAGTCCCAGCTACTTGGGAGGCTGAGGCAGGAGAATGGCATGAACCCGGGAGGCGGAGGTTGCAGTGAGCCGAGATCACGCCACTATACTCCAGCCTGGGCAGCAGAGCGAGACTCCGTCTCAAAAAAAAAAAAAAAAAAAAAAAAAAAAAACCACCTGACTCAGACCAGGCATGATGGCTCATGCCTGTAATTCCAGCTCTTCGGGATGGTAAGGCAAGAGAATAACTTGAGGCCAGGAGTTGAAGACCAGCCTGGGCAACATAGTGAGCACCTGTCTTTACAAAATTTTAAAAAAATAATAAGAGACAGGTGTGGTAGCTGTGGTGGCACATACCTGTGGTTCCAGCTACTCGGGAGAGTAAGGTGGGAGGATTGCTCGAGCTCTGGAAATTGAGGCTACAATGAGCCACGGTTGCACCAGTGCACTCCAGCCTGGGTGACACAGCAAGACTCCACCTCAAAACAAAAACAACAACAACAAAAATACAATTCACTGGTATACTGGAAAAAAAGTAGGATCAAGGATGACTCCAAGCTTTGGCTCTTAGAGAGACTGGATTTGCCCTTGCCTTCTGCCAAGTGAAATGGGAGTTCTGTGTGGACATGCTAGATTTGGGGGCGCATTAAGCCTGCAAGTAGAAGTGGTGAGTAGGTGGGAGGCTAGGAGAGTCTGGGGCTCATGTAAATTTGAGTGTCATCAGCACGTCAGTCGCGTTTAAAGCTGTGTATCCAAATGCGATGAGGAAGGGAGGGAGTGTAGCGCAAGAGAAGACCAAGTCCTCCCACCTTATCTCAGTCACGGAGAAGAGGAAGACCCAGTGAAGGAGGAGGAGGGCGGGGGAGTGTGGCATCTTAGAAGCCAAGTGAGGAAGGTATGTCAAGGAGGAAACTCATGATTCTGTCTGTTGCTTGTTACCAAAAAGAGGCAAGCAATCTTCAGTTCTGTCCTGCCCCTTCCTCCACCAGGGGGGTCCCAGTGTAGACAGAAGTAGGAACGGAGGGGAAGGATAGTCTAAGTGTCCTGAAAAAGGAGACAAGATTTAAGACAAATTCGCTGACTCCAAATGAGAGAATACCTGGATACGAGTGCACTTACTTCAGGGCCCATGTTTCAGCATCATAGGCCTGTCTACATGAATTGTGACAAGACAATCAAGAATCCGCATTAGGTTGTGGCTTTGGATGACCTAATGATGACCAGTAAACTTACTGCTTGAAGTTTTTTTTAAATCCTTCTGCGAAATGAAGTGAGTCCCAGCCTGAACATTTTTCTCTGTCAACTCACTTTGCTCATCCTATTTCCTCTAACCAGAGCAAACCCCTCTTTGAAAAGGAACATCTTGATTTTATTCTATTGCTTTAGCTTCTTGGGAGAAGGTGGTGAGGTCCTAGAAGCAGCACAAACAGCAAGACAGTCTTTCCCTCCACCGAGGTGCCTGTGACCTGCCTTTAAAAGAGGATGTGTTGCCAGAGATCGGTCCTCGCACACCCTGACAGCCACAGGTCAGCCCCAGCTGTGGCAGTGCTGCCAGGAAGGGAAAATGTTCTGTGCAGACAGCTGGCATGGCTGTGGGTGTGTGCTGGCTTCCAATAACCCTAGGAAGGGGCATTAAAGGATGGATGCAGCACCATTAACTTCCTAAATGTTGGCAAAGTTTGTATAAAAAGAAAATAGAAACAGGAGAAAAACAGTAACAGGAGGACGTGCCTTGAGTGTCTGGTGGAGATTTTATTCCCCCTAAGTCAGTGTTTCCTTGCGTTCATCACACATGCCTGTGAAAGGGAGATTGGCTGTCATACCCCTGGAGTCCCTTTTGAAATAACAAGGTTCTTAATAGAGGTCCCCAACCTGCAGGATGGAATTCACCAGTAGATCGTGAAGCCTTACTGGATGTTTGCCAAGATAGCTGCCCTTTTCAAACACACCCTTTCTCCTTGGTTCCCTGAAAATTTTTTTTTTCCTTTTCTTTTCCAAGATGGAGTCTTGCTCTGTCACCCAGGCTGGAGTGCAGTGGCACAATCTCAGCTCATTGCAACCTCCACCTCTCGGGTTGAAGTGATTCTCCTGCCTCAGCCTCCCTAGTAGCTGGGATTACAGGCACCAACCACCACGCCCAGCTAATTTTTGTATTTTTAGTAGAGACGGGGTTTCACCATATTGGCCAGACTGGTCTTGAACTCCTGACCCCGTGATCTGCCCGCCTCAGCCTCCCAAAGTGCTGGGAATACAGGCGTGAGCCACTGTGCCCAGCCTTTTTTTTTTTTTTTTTTTTTTTGGAGATGGAGTCTCACTGTGTCACCCAGGCTGGATGGAGTGCAGTGGCATGATCTTGGCTCACTGCAACTTCCACCTCCTGGGTTCAAGCAATTCTCCTGCTTCAGCCTCCTTAGTAGCTGAGATTACAGGCACCTCCCACCACACCCAGCTAATGTTTGTATTTTTTTGGTAGAAATGGAGTTTCCTTATGTTGGCCAGGCTGGTCTCAAACTCCTGACCTCAGGTGATCCTCCTGCCTCGGCCTCCCAAAGTGCTGGGATTACAGGCGTGAGCCACTGTGATTGGCCAGTTCCCTGGAATTTCCCTCAGGCAGGAGAGGACATTTGATAGTGGCAGTCGGTCCTCCACAGCTTCCAGGAAGTTTACAGAGGCTGCTGCCTGTCCCCTGTGCCCTCCCACCGCCCACTCCCATTGGCCCCAGCTCCTTCCCTAGCTGCTCACCCTGCTGGTCACAGCACGACTTGGAACCCACCCTTCAAAACAGGGTGGGCTGTGGCCCCATATTCCCTGGTTTTGGGGACCCACTTGCTTTGTTTGCATCACACTGAATGTGGCCAAAAAAGTCCACTTTCTAAAATCCTGCCTCTAGGCTCATAACACACTGAATAAATACACAACTTTTCTTTCAAGGTTGGTTTCTTTGGCTTCATTCTGAAAAATGTTTAGAAAGTCTAGTTGTTAGCAGTCAGTGAGGGGAGCAGGATTTAGGAGCTGGATAGGTGGCCCAGCGGGTGAAGTAGCAGACAGAAGTAATGCTGTGGCTTTGTTCACAGAGCTACCCACTCTAATTTGCCAAGTTGGGCATGACAGACATTCCTGCCCTTTTCCAGCAGGCAAGGCCTCAGAGAAGGCATGTGCAGGAGACAACAGTGTAAAAGTGAAGGAGGGAGCAAGCCAGTTGTAGGAAGGGGGAAGACCCAGTGTGGCCCCAGTCTCCGGATGAAGGGAGAAAGGGGGGTCTCACCTGGACCCACTGAACCTGGCTGGTAAAAAGTAAAATAACAATCCCTAGTGAAGCCGGCTCTCCCAAGCTTCTGTTTCATCTACCTGGCTGTATGTCACCAATCACCAGACCTGCCAGATACCCCAAGAGGAAACATCCAAATGGAAACCTCTCTTTTTTCCTCGAGAAATCTGCTCTACCTCCCAGGTTCTCTGTCTTCACTGAATGTCTCGCCATCCTGGTAGGAGTACAAACTATGAAGCAAGGAGTCGCCATGGACTCTTCCCCTCTCACCGGCCATGCTCTGGGCATCCCAAGGCATGCTGCCTCCCCTCTTAGAGGCTTTTCAGGTCTGCCTCTGTCCCACTCACCCCAGCACTGCCTTGACCCTGGCCCCCATCTGACTCATGCAGCCTGCTGCCTCCGTTTGTCCCTAGACCCTGTCAATTTGCTCCCAGTCTCATGCCCCTTCAATGCATCATCCTCACTGCCACCAAAGTGCCCTCCCTGAAATGCAAAAGCCTGCCATGCTGTTCCTTTGCTGGGAACTTTTCGAGGGTTGTCCATCACCCGCACAGTCCACTCTCCCAGGTACATACATCTCTCCAAAATCACCAAGTGGTACGCATTAAATATGTACAGCTTTTTGTCTGTCAATTACACCCCAGTAGAGTGGTTTTGAAAACAACAACTTCAAGAGCAAGGAGAGGTCCCAGTTGTCCTTTTGCCCTGGAGCTATGCTGGGAGGATCTGAGAGCAGAACCCAGGAACCTCAGGCTTGCTGGCCTCTTAGCAGGAGCGGTAAGGCAATACAGAGTTAAATCCCCGCATTAGCATGGAAATGCACTCATCTCAGAGGCCCACTTGGTTGCATCTCTTGCCTCTGCCACGTTTCTATGGAATCTATCCTGTGCTTATTCTTCACTGAACTCATTTGTACTCTTAATACTGCACAGCCAAATCATTCCAGTTTCAGCCTATTGGATCCAATGTAACTACTCCTACTACGGTCTACTGTTAAGGGCCAGACGTTTTTCCTCCTAAGTTTCTCTTACGTGTTCCTCATAAGAACTTTATAAATAGACATTTTGTCTTGATCTTACAGATAAGGAAACTGAGCACCACCCAGCTAACAGTAACTTGCTTAAGGTTCAAAGTTCAATGTACTTAATAGAATCGAAGATGATTTGGATTCATGTGCCCTTTCAGGAAAAGGACCAAGTGCTTCCTCAGCAGTCAGACCTAGCATAAAATCTGATACTCAGTAAAAATCTGCCTATCGAATAAATGAATGTCTGACTCAGAAGCCATGTTTATTAATGCTGATTTAAGATATATCTGTAATAAGGGTCTGAGTTATTTCTGTTAAAATAATACTTCTTGCACAAAATAAAGTTTAAAATATTTTAAATGACACATTTTAAATTTTGTTTTACTTAAATTTTTTTTAATCCAATCACCTCCTCTTACAAGCCTCACAAAGCCCACATTGGTCTTGCTTCTCCAGCCTCACTTTTTTTCATTTCCTGGCTTATATTTTATGCGTTGTTAAGATGCCTGTCGTGTCCTGAACACACAATACTGTTGGAGGCTTCCATGCTTTTGCTTATATGATCTGGCCTCCCTGAAATGGCTTTTGTACTAACACCTGCTTCATCTTTAAGGTTCAGTTCAGACTTCACCTCCAATGGGAAGCCTTCTAGGATGCCCCTCATCAGCCACACCCAAAGCCCAGTTACTACTCCTTGTCTGTTCCCCTGTAAGACCCTGTATCTCTTTCATTTCCACTTAATATTATACCTGTTTCTTCGTACATTCAACTCCCTCATTAGTGTCAAGATTAATGGTCATTCATGCTCTGAACTTAGCATGGGACATGGCACATCCTAGGTATTTAATAAATGTGTGTCAAATAAAAATCAACCAACTCACTGCGCTGATTACGTTCTTGGGTAGCCCTTATGCCTACATTTATTATCTATTTGAGCCTTTCCTTGTCCAGAGAAAGACCGACCCAGCATGGCTACCTGCAGGGAGATAGACAATAAGGGCCTTTCTTCTTCTTTGAGGAAGTGCTAGAGAAAAATGATGAATCCATTTGTCCAATTTTTTCTCAAGGATATAGACTTCTAGTTTACTCTTCAATGAGGAAACTTCGTGGAGGCTGTTGCAGGCATATCAGAATCCTTTTGTTTTGTTTTGTTTTGCTTTGTCTAAATAGTCCCACACCTCCTGGCTTGATTCTCATCATCTCTGACCCAAATTGGGAATATATATTGTCACCAGAGAACCACTCTTATTGATGAGTGTGCGTCACACCCCTGTTATGAAAGAGAGAAGGTTGAAAACCTTTGCTCTTCCAATATCTGTTCTTTGAGGATCTTCAAGTAGAACTGGCTAGTAGATGGGTAGCACATCCTAGTGCTAGAGGATAGAAGATTGGGAAAGAGTGAAAGCAAGAAAGAGACTTGACTTCTACACTAGTTTATTTGGTTTGTTCAGCTTCTGCTGGGTCCAGGCCACTGCTATACACTTAAGGAGCAGGGAAGGTTCACGGCACAGCCCTGCTCTAGGTGCCTATAATCAGACATACAGACTGAAACAGCTTCTGAGAGAGAAGGTAATCCAGTACCCAGAACCATTGGTTTCTAGTCCCTAGTGCCATATTGTTAGCCATTCAGAGTAAGGAACCAGAATTCCTAGTTCTTTTTGGTTTTATAAAATTACATCTCCAAATAAAACCCCACTAGGGTCTGTAGATCACCACAACAAGGCACTCACTTTCCATCATGCCTTCTCCAGCCACATACCCTCAAAATGCAATGGTCAGGTAAAATATGCAAAACTTTGGCACTGGGGTCCCCCAGCCACTTGATGATATTCAGCTAATCAAGCCCCAATTTCCCAAACAAGAAGTGCATTTTCTTCACTTGAAGGTGATTACATTCAACAAATTCCAAAGAGCCAGGGAAGTTGAGTTAAACAATTGGTTTTACAGTAATTAGAAAAACACAAGGAAATGATGACTATGGAACAATATTAAAAGGGACGCTGAGGGATAACAGCTCTAGTTCCTGGTTAATTCCTCAGCTTGGATATTTAGAGATTCACAACTAATTATGCAGAGATGATGAATTTTAAAAACGCTGCCATCCTGCCTTCTCAAGGCCAAGGACTTTGGCTATTAATAGAGCAATCAGATCTTGCTATATTATAGAAAATTCACACAAAGTTGCATCTATTTTAAAGCATTCATCTGGCACATTACTTAAAGATGACAAATCTCTGTAATATGCAAAATCAGCATTGGGTTCAATGAAATCCAAACTCGTTATAATCACTCTGAGTTTCCCCAGAGAAATCAATTGTTTAAAATGGACACTATAGGTAAGAATTACCTTTAGTCCTTCCTGGAACTTCTCTCTTTTTAGATCATTTTAAAGGTTTACTTTATTGTTGACAAGTCCATCCCAGCTCAAAGTGAATGGACACGTGCAGTGGGACACCAGGGATTTGTCTCCCAGCATTACACTTTCCTGGATGACAAATGAAAAGTTCTGACCGTGACAAGCAGGCTGCTCTGAGACCCTTGCCAGAACCAGGGGTCTCAGATTTTTCTTAGTCACCATTTATCCAACATCAGAAAATCCACAGCCCTTTTAGCTAGGCACATTGGATTTGCACTGAGTTTTGGGGGTTTTAGTGAGGAGAAGTGTCATGAACAATAACAAAACAAACAAAAAACCCAACCAGCTTCTAAAAATCACATGGTCAAAAGCTAACTATCAGAAAGAACCCACTGTGCCCTCAGACAGGCTTGAAAAGGGAGGCTGTGATGTGACCTGCATTTAATTATTTAAGTTGCATATTGTGAGGCCCTTAAGAAAGCAAATGTCATGATGGACAGAATGAGTTTACCCTCCTGTCGAAAGAGCAGTGTGCCGTAGCGAGGCCGTCGCTCAATTAAATTGGACCGCAGGCTACAGCAGAGATGGAGACCAAGCCGGGGGACCCTAATGAGACATTTGAGGGAAGAGATACCCCCCAGAGTTTGTCACCCTTTGATGGACATTCCCTCCCATTACCACCGAACCCCCAGTGTTACCCCCCTCAAGTTCAAATGTGTTGTGTTGCAGCCCGACACATTTAAAAAAGAGCTTGCACAGTGGAATTTCAAAGCAAAAGACAAATCTTTGGTTGAAGTGGAATAGGTGAGGGGAGCAAAGGATACTTAATGCTGTTCAAATTAGCAGACTTTGGCCGCCAGGGCTGAAAGAAAGCTAGACAACGGAACTAGGCGATGGTGCTAAATAAATAAACACCAAATCAGATGCTGCTTCACTTGTGAAAATTTGTGTGTCTCCTCCACTTCATGTTGGGGTTGCAGAATTCAATCTAACTTGGTAGGGTATGGGAGAAGAGTGGTTTCCAAGACCACTGACATTTCTGCAGCCCCATGAGCATGTTTGAGGATGGCTTTTTTGGAGAGGTTTACTCATAATCTGAGTAATACATCAGGCATTCACAGTGGATCGTCTCACCAGTGCAATTGTGCCTCTCCCTCCCCCAGGTGACATTCAGCAAATGTCTGAAGACATTTTGAATTGTCACAACTCAGAGAGGGTAGGGGATACTAATCTGCTGTGCAGAGTCCAGGGATGAGGCTAAACACCTTACAATGCACAGGACAACCCCCAACCACAGGGAGATAACAGGTACAAAATGTCAGTAGTGACAAGAAGAAGCCAAGAAAAGATTAACCTTTGCGTATTAGAAATGTTCATTGGGAGGGAGAGGCTGTCAAACATATGTGCCAAAATATGACAGCAGGCAGATACCCCCGCCTGCCCAGCAGGTGCACAGGCCCCGGTCCAGCTACCTAATTTGGTGGTTAAAAGCACTTCCTCCCAAGGGCTTTGCAAGGGAAGTCCATGCTCCTGTCTGGGACTTTCAGCCTTGGCTGTTTATCCCTCCACGGTGCCTTTGTCAGACTGTGTTAGGGAGACGCTGACTGTCTGAAGTGGTAACACAGAGCACAGATTATTCGAGGCTGCTACATATTAAGTCTCTTATTAGTATTTCAGCTCTGTCTCTCTTAGAGAACATGTGCCCTGAGGAGGCAGAAATCCTTTACAGACTTGAAAGTTACCTGAGGACAGTTAATCCTCATGTTGCTCTAGTGAAGTAGGTAAATTGCAATTAGATGAAAAATGGAGAAAAAAATGTAGTCAACAGGTGTTTGGGTTTCCTTGGAGACCTTAGAGTTTTCTATTTGGCTTAAAAGCACATAGAGACATTTAGAAAGAGTCCCTCGCCAGAACTCTTCCAACTGTGTGGTTAAACCAGACACGGAAGATTAACAATCATCTGTGGAATGAAAATACTGGGGTCAGTAGAAGGAACTCTCTTGAAGAAGTGGGGTCGGGGCGGGGGAAGAAAGGGCTCCGTATTCAGGAAAAATCTTTGTAGAAGCAATTATTACCATATGCAAGAGGAAAAAGCAAGGTGCAGTCCTTTCAGATATCAGGGGAAGGAGAACAGATGTATTCTAATTGCTTGTTCTCTGACTTTTAAGGATCAAGAGAGAGACCATTTCAAACCTTCTTGCATCCCAACTGCTCCTCCTTAACTAACCAGAAACCTAGAGATATACGCTTAATATACAATCAAGGAGATGAGCTTGGGAAAAACCAGGACAAATGTCAAGTATTACTCAGCGAATTACACAGTGGGCTCCTCCGTGAACCTCCAAGAATCTAGAAACCCAAAGCCATGAGCCCTTTGGCTGGATATGTTAGAAGTGCCCGTAACTGGGAGCTAACATACCTGGGTTTCAGCGCTGCCTGTGTCATTAACTGATTTTTTTTTTTTTTTTTTTCTGACAGCGTCTCACTCTATCTCCCAGTCTGGAGTGTAATGGCATAATCTTGGCTTACTGCAACCTCTGCCTCCCGGGTTCAAGCGATTCTCCTGCCTCAGTCTCCCAGCTGGGATTAGAGGCATGCACCACCATGCCCGGCTAATTTTGTATTTTTAGTAGAGATAGGGTTTCTCCATGTTGGTCAAGCTGGTCTCAAACTCCTGACCTCAGGTGATCCGCCCGCCTTGGCTTCCGAAAGTGCTGGGATTACAGGCGTGAGCCACCATGCCCAGCCATTAACTGACTTTTTGATGCTAGATGAATCATGTCAGCCTTTCTGAGCATTAGTTGCATCAACCACAGAATACCCACTTTGCCTCCTTCTCATGGGTATTTCATATATGACATTAGGTGTGGCAAAGCTTCCAATCTGAAGAATTCTAATAAATGTGAGCATTATATATTATATGGACTGATACAAAGAACAATTTCTGGAATTGAAGGTTGAGGATGTTAGAGGCAGGGAGGGAGGGGAACCCAGGGACCTTAAAAACTATTGACTAAAATAATGTGAAGCTAAAGCCCCAGAAAGGTAAACTTCCCTCATAAATTAGCCACGGATATATAGTTTCATTAAGGGAAATATCATATTATCTTCAACTGTGGTGAAAATTCAGTCTAAGGGAGAGGGAACTGATTAAGCCTTCCCAAAACAAGCCTAGCAGCATTCTCCTTTCTTATTATTTGCTTTCACAATCAGCAGCAATATCCCAAGCTATCACTCAGCATCATTGTTTTCAGATTCAATTACATGGAAACCAAAAATATGGTGAGGCTGGATCAGGTGGGGGGAAGTTTCAGTTTTAATTAGAACAGGATTTTATTATAAATGAATAAATCAACACACTTTTTAAGGAATTTAATTAGAAAAGCAGATAGCATCCCTTCCATTGGCCAAGCTGGCTCTCGATCTTGTGCAGGCAGAGAGGTGGTTAGTGGTGGGTTTCCAGCTTTCCCCAGTCAGCTTGCTCCTGTATTTATGAACCCCCCAGAGGCAGCATACAGAGTGTTTCTTCTTCTGCTCTCAACTTTTTCACCTTAAAATAAGAGCTCTTTTATTTTTGTTTGGCCCTTTCTCTCTTATGATGTCATATGTCACTTTGTCCCTTTTTATTCTGTCATGTTTCTTTCCCAGATATCTCCAGGTGTCTTCCTGAGTTTTATTAGGATTCTTCAGAAGGCAAGGCTACAGGATCAATATTTTTGGGGGAAGACCTGGAAGCTATGCCAACAGCATTCATTGCACCATGAAATCTTTGAGATGAGTGGAAGGACCCAAATACCCATGTTGGAGTAGGCATGTGTCTTCTTGGACCATAACTTACTCGGTGATCTTGAGCAAATGTCTTCCTTCCCTTCTTTGGGAGAGATATCTTCCAGATACTGCCAGGCTGGATGTTTTGTCACTCTGTGAACAAATGCTGTAGTGTCTAGGAAGTGAGGCTTCATGCTTTAGTTTTCAGCAATCTCTGCTGTGTGGAGAGCTTCTCAGAGTTTTTCTCAGATATCATTGTCAAAATTTGCCTTCGTCATTTTGAACATAGAATTCTCTCCTCTGTGTCCCTCGCCCCATATAGGCAACCATTTTTATTGATTTTTTTTTTTTTTTGTTCATCTTTCCAGTCTTTCATTGAACAAGGCAAAGAAATGCAAATCTCTTATACAAAAGGGAGCACACTGTGTACACTATCCTGCATCGTGTTTTGTTTTGCTTTCTCCCACTTAAAATACCCTGGAGATCATTCTATGTCAGTGCACCATCTCCCTTGTTCTTTGTTGCAGCTACATTGTGTGGCTGTACCTTCATTCACTTAACTTGTCTTCTGCGGATATCTATGGAATCGATTCCCAGCAGTTAGTTGTATTGTTGATCTGGATCTGGGTGTGTGCCCCTCCTCTGTGATCCCATAACATCTTGGTTTCACCCCCACCATCAAATTGCTGTTGTTCTCTGCTGCTTGTCCCTTAACACCAGAGATCACGGTATTTCATACTCAATCCTTGGCACATGGCAAGTGCTTACTGAATCACTGAGTCCCTACTGAAACACTGGGTGAATGAATGGTCTGTGACCGCTGAGATTGAATCGCAACATAGTTCTTTATTTAGTTTTTTCTTTTTTTGAGACCGAATGTCACTCTGTTGCCCAGGCTGGAGTGCAGTGGTACGATCTCTGCTCACTGCAAGCTCCGCCTCCTGGGTTCACGCCATTCTCCTGCCTCAGCCTCCCAAGTAGCTGGGACTACAGGTGTCCACCGCCACGCCCAGCTAATTTTTTTGTATTTTTAGTAGAGACGGGGTCTCACTGTGTTAGCCAGGATGGCCTCAATCTCCTGACCTCGTGATCCACCCGCCTCAGCCTCCCAAAGTGCTGGGATTACAGGAGTGAGCCACCGCACCCAGCCTGAATCACAACATAGTTCTAAGCAAAAGGTATGAAGCAGCCAAACTATCTTCCTAGAGGGGGCTTGAGGTGAGTCTTAAAGAATCAGGTTTGGGTGGGCATAAAGGGGAAGAGAATTTCTCCGAGGGGCAAGTGAGCAAATCGGGGAATGAAGAGAGGGTCAGAAGACAATAGTGACATCCTGTGACTGCCAGTGTTTCCCCACAGCTGGTTAGCAGAACGGAGGTCATATAGTTCTGTGGCGGTAATTGATAATACGAATGTGGTACCAGCTGGCAGCGGGTGTGATCTGTGTGTGCCAGTGAGTTTGAGAGGTGAGTAGAGGACCAGCCCAGAACTCAGGTGATGAACAAGCCTAGATTTGTAAACCTGAGTCTGTCCTGCAGCCTTCGCTCAACAATCACAACACCAAAATATTTGCCTCTTTATTTCTGCTTATTCTCCCCATTTCTAACAAGCTAGAGCCTTTATGTTGGAAAAGAGCTTAGAAGTTATCTTGTCTACCATCCCCCTAGTGGAATGTAAGCTCAATGGAGAAGGAAGAAAAGAAGGGAGGCAGCGAGGGAGGGAAGGAGGGGTCCCCCTTATCCTATCCTTATTTGGCCTAATTGAGTTTTTCTATACCATTCTCTGTGGTGAGGGAGGGGAAAGGAGGGTCTGTCTGGGTTTCACAGTATTACACAGCTGGGGAAAATAGGATATTTATGGATTATGGATAAAGACTACACTCATACTCAGAAAAATAACATGAAATTCAAAATTCTCATTAATACATAACTCAGTATTTGCTGAGAAGGTAGATGAATGAATGAGGCAACCAGATATACTAGAAAATGTTCACAAGGTTTTGGAGTCAAACTTGAATTAATATTATAATGTTGGATCACTGAGCCTTTCTGTGCCTCGGATTCTCACCCACCAAATGACAATAATACCTAATTGCAGGATTTTAATGAGACAGCATATGCCACATGCCTTTTTGAAAGGTGCCCTTTTGATGCTGGCTATGTTATTATTATACATGAATTTCCCCAGAAAGGCTCAGTGAGCTGGAGCTCTGGTGTGATGCCCTGACTGATGCCTGGAAGGTAATCATCCAGACATTTTTCTTTTACCTTCAAGTTAGTAATGGAAAGTTTTTGGAGAGAAAAGGAAAGCACATGGGATGGATAGAGGATCCATATTCTAGGATTTCCTGGGTTCACCCTCATGTTCACTATTGTAGAACACTACCATGTTTCTGGATATTTAAACAACACGAGGACAGAGTGGTTTTGCTCACGCTTACATCACCAGTGCCTACAACAGTGCCCGGCATGCAGGACGTACCTAACAAACATTTGTTGAATGAGTGAAAGACATTGGTCCTGAAATAAATCATTCTCTTCATTCAAAACTTAGCTGGATTTTCAGAACAAAGCATAAATGAACCAATGTTTCTGGTACCTTTCTCAAACGTTAAAAAAATGGATCTTTTTTTAAAAAAAAAAAATTGTCACTTTAGTGCCATAAAATGTCTCTTTGGTTCTCCTGGGAGAGCAAAGTTCACTCGCATAATACAGTCAAATTACAAATGTTATTCAGTGTAATACCAGTTGGATCATAAGATGAATGAAATTATGGGCTAAAACAGCTCTCTAAGTTCTTCGTTTGTTGAAGAAGAAAGAGCAAAATGAGTTTAATTCCTTGGTCCCAGAGTGAGATGATATTTAGCCTGGATAATACTCCTGGATTTACAACTAACTATGTCAAATTATACTTTTCCTTTTCCCCCTGCTTCTTTAAATTGACTGCTCAAATGTGCTATGCTGCTGAGCATCATTTTTTAAAAGAAACTGGATAATGCCTTTGAGGGTGGGAAGAGTGTTCCGCCTTTTCAGAACACAATGCCTTAGGTTGAAGAACATCTGTTTTAAGAGTTGCCTTTAAGAGGAGGGTTTGCATTGGGAGTTATACCTGATGTAAATGACGAGTTGATGGGTGCAGCACACCAACATGGCACAAGTATACATATGTAACAAACCTGCACGTTATGCACATGTACCCTACAACTTAAAGTATAATAATGATAAATAAATTTTAAAAAAAATCAATTGGAAAAAATCTCTAATTTATGAATAAAAGGATGTTCAACCTGAAAAAAAAAAAAAAAAAAAGAGGAGGGTTTGTATGTGAGATTCTATGAAAGGGATATGTGCTTCTAAAAGAATCTACCATCAATGCTGAGTTAAAGTGCTGATGATAGCCATTCTTGTCTTGTTGATATTTAAAGGCAATACTTCCAGTGTTTTTCCATTCAGGATGATGATGTCTGTGGTAACTGTTTTGTTTTTAGTTTTGTTTGGGGGTAGATTTACTTTCTCAGGTTGTGGAAGTTGTCTTTAGGCCTCCTTAACTAAGAAGGGCTTTTTTAGAATCACATAGTCATGTTGAATTTTATCAGAAGTTATATATGCATCTTTTGGGATGATCTTATGGTTTTTGCCTTTAATGCCATAAGTGAAAGACACTTATGTATTTTAAAAATTAAGCCAGTCTTACATCCTTGAGATAAACCCTATATCGCTATGATATTTCTGTAAATAATGATACATTTAGTCAGCTAATGTCATATTTAAGATTTCTGTATCTATATTCATTTATTAACAAGTTTTATTTCTTAACCATTTTAATAAATGGGTTGAAATGAGTCAGTGATATTTTCTTGTAGTTTGTCTTGTACTTTGATGTCAAGATAATTCTGAGCTCATAAAATGAATGGGAAGTATTCCCTATTTTTCGGTTCTTTGTAAGTTGTGTAAGTTAGAATGATCTAGCTCTTGAATTTATGAGAAAATTTGTTAATATATCAGGGTTTGATGTTATGTTTGTGGGCAGATGGTTAGTGACTTTCATTACTAGTTTATTACTAGTTTATTTCATTACTAGTTATAATACTTCTCAGGCTTTCTATTGCATTGTCTATCAATTCTGATAAATTATATAAATTATATAGGAATTTATCCCTTTTGTCTAAGTTTTAGTGTTTATTGACATAAACTACCTGATTGGGTTTGCTTATTATCATTTTAGTCTCTATTGTATCTGTAGTTATTTGTCCTTTTTACTAATATTATTTATCCTTTCTCTTTTTTTAAGACTTCCTAGTGGTTTGCCGATTTTGCCTTTCCCAGAAATCAACTTTTAACTTAGCTGAACCTATTGTTTCGTGCCCCTCTACAACCACCCATTTTATTAACTTTTGTTATTTTTATCATCCTCTTCTTTCGACTTTGGTTCACTTATGTTATCTCATTCGTTTCTTTTTTTAACCATTTCAGAAAGACAATAAGCTTGTTCATTTTTGATGTCTCTGTTTTTCTATCTCCTCTCTTTTTTATTTATTTTTGGGGCTCAAGTATTTCTGTTTTGGGTTTTAAAAAATCGTTTTTTAATTCCACTTACTTTTGGTTTGGTGGGGAGGGGTAACTATTATGATATGTCCATAGAAAACCCAAAAGAATTTATGGACAGTTACTAGAAATAATAGGAAAGTTTTGCAAGGTGACTGGATATGAGATCAATATAATAATGTCAATTGCATTTTTATATAACAGTATTAATAAACTTTTAAAGAGTCCTTCTGACCTGAGGGAAAAGAAGAGAAAGAATTCTTAAATCAGATGCAAAAAGCATTAACATACCTTGAAAATTCGGAGCTTCTGTTCATCAATGGACACCCTAGAGAAAATTAAAAGCCAAAATACAAACCAAAAAAAGACATTAGTATTACATACAGCCAACAAATGTTAGCACCATGTATATATAAAATAATCTTCTATGGACTAATAAGAAGACAACAATATAATAGAAAAGGGGGAAAGACACAAGAAGGCATTCTAAAGAATAGAAAACAAAGGTCGGTAATAAACACATGAAGTGCTCTACAGTCAGCAGGTGGCGAAGCCAGCCGGGCTTGTGTCCTTTCCTTCAGGATGGTGAGTTTCCCCCAGCCTCCATCAGGTCCAGAGATGCCATCCAGGAGCCAGGGCGTGGAGTCAGAAACCTTAGGAATCTACCTGGTGCTCTCTTCTACTGTGGCTGAGCTGGCACCCAAGCTACTAGACAGAGTCCCTCCCACTCTTACCTCCCCTTTCCATAAACCGAGCAGTCTCTCCCCATGGCCGCCACCGCCCTAGGCCCATGGCAAGTACTGCCTGGCTACCACAGGTGTTCACTCAGGGCCCACTGGCTCTTTCGTCAGCTTGTGGTGAATGCTGCCGGGGCTAGGACTCTTGAGGGCAGTTGGCTGCCCTCTGGCCCGGGGCAGGTCCAAAAATGGCATTTTAGACCCAAGGCCTGGGATCAACGAGCCTAAGAGCCCACTTGGTGCTCTACCCCACTGTGGCCAACCTGGTACCTAGACTGCAAGACAAAGCCCCCTTTATACTTCCCCCTCCTTTTCTCAAACAGAAGTCCCTCCCCATGGCCACCACAGCTGGGAATGTGCTGGGTCACACCTGAAACTAGTACATCCCTGAGTCTCACCTAAGGCCTATGGCAAGTACTTCCTGGGTGCTGCTGCTGCATTTTCAGGGCCCAGAGGCTCTTCAGTCGGAAGGTGAATAATCTGGCCAGGACTGGGTTCCTAGCCCCTTTAAGACAGGGGGTTCTCTTCAGTATCATCCAGGGTATGCCTTGAAATGTTTTCTGGGAGCTAGGGCCTAGCCAGGAGGCCTTAGGACTCTGCCTGCTGCCTGTTCCTACTGTGACTGATCCGGTATCTGAGTTGCAAGACAAAGTCTTCTTTACTCTTCCCTCTCCTCTGCTCAAGTGGAAGAAAAGCAGTCTCTCCCAGAGCTAAGAGGGATCCATATTTAGGATCTTCTGGACTCACCCTCTTGCTCACTATTGTAGAACACTACCACATTTCTGGACAGTTTAACAACATGAAGACAGGGTGTTGGGTTTTGCTCATGCTTACATCACCAGCGCCTAGAACAGTGCCTGGCACCAAGGAAATACCTAACAAACATCTGTCGAATGAGTGAAAGGCATTGGTCCTGCGGCTGGGGGAGGGTGATGTAAGCACTCCATTGGCCACCCCAGCTGGTGTCTCAGTAGCTCGCATGCCCCCACAGTCAGCTGGCTCCAAGCCTAGCACCGTCCCAGGTCTTGCCCAGGAGTTGCAGTCCTTGGGGCCTAGACTGCCTTTCAAGTTCATATAGAACCCCAGACCACATTAGCCCACAAGGCTTGCAGGAACTCGGATTCTGACCACTGAGATGGGTGATTTCCGTCTGCCTAAGGCCGGTCTAAATGCTCCTTCTGTGGGCACCAGCTGAGTGCTGCTTTGTGTTGCTTTCCGCTGTGACAGTGCAGCCCTGAGTTCCAGGGAAAAGTCCCACAGTCACTGCACTTTCCTTCCCCCAAGAGTGCGGATTCTCCGCTCAACGCACTTGCCAGGGGATGGGGAGGGATCGTGTTGGTGATTCAAGACTGTCTTTCCACCCTCTTCAGTGCCTCTTTCAGTTATATGAAGTTGAAACCAGAGACTGTGATTGCTCACCTGAGGTTTAGTTCTTATGAAGATGTCTTTTTGTGTAGATTGTTGTTCAATTCGGTGTTCCTGCGGGGAGGACCATGGGTGGAGGCATCTATTCATCCGTCTTGCTTCATCTCCAGCTTATGTTCTTTTTAGGCCACAGTCACTATCAGAGAGTATTATGCTTAAGTGCCATAAATATGCCATTCGTTTTTTTCATTCCTCTTGTCTTTCCTTCTTCCCTCGTATTTTGTTTATGTTTTTGTGCAAACTCCCTCTCCTCATTTGTGAGACCTGCTTTCCACATTACTTATTCATTCTTTCATGTCATATCAGACCCTGGGAAGCAACCGTCTAACAGCCAGGACCAAGAGTATAATGACATAGAAAGGAGCCTGGCAAAAAACACAGATCACATACTTCAG